>NW_011495050.1:21794667-21797759 GCF_000754665.1 Bison bison bison | reverse complement strand
TCCCTGGTGTGAGGTCTCCCTGGTGTGAGGTCTCCCTGGTGTGAGGCCTCCCTGCCCCTCCCTCCCTGGTGTGAGGCCTCCCTGCCCTTCCTTGCCTGGTGTGAGGCCTCCCGGCCCCCTCCCTCTCTGGTGTGAGGCCTCAACCTCCAGAGTGGGACCGGGAATCAGCTGTCTTGCATGCTAGTGTCTCCAGTGCCCCTTTCCTCTTGAAGTACTGAGGGCAGGGTCCGTGTCTTCTCGAGTGTAGTCGGGATGAGCCGAGTGTTCCAGAACAATGCTCACGTTATGGTGAAAAAGGTAGTTACCTGGAATACAGTGATTGGGGATTTTTTAGGTAGTAGAGAGTCTTCAGTGACAAGGACGAGTAAGGTATGGTTTCTAAAGAATAGTGACTCGGCGTGGGGTTTTGTAGCTGTTTCAGAAAATGTTTTAAACTTGTCACTGTTTTTTGGCCATGTTTTCCTCTTTTTGGCGACCTTCTTTTGTGAAAAGTTCTCGTTCTAAACCAGCAGGTATTTTTCTGCCCATCTCCTGTTTGGCCTTTGTGGTCTTGGGCGTCAGTGGCCTCTTAATTTTCCCCAGAGACTGCCTCCCCTCTCCTGCAGACTGCTCGCGTGCCTGGCACTCCTCTGCTCCTTAAGGTTTTCTTTTCTTTTTTTTTTAGCCTTTTCTTTTCCTGCTGTTCTTGGGTTTCTAAAGGTGTAGATCTCTTTTTCGCTCGAATATCCTCTGGCCCATTTCATATTCTCCCCAGCTCCATTTACCACCTTCCAGTTCTGAGCTCCACATCTCTGTGGACATGAGTTTGAGCAAGCTCTGGGAGTTGGTGATGGACAGGGAGGCCTGGCGAGCTGCAGTCCACGGGGTCACAAAGAGTCGGACACGACTGAGCGACTGAACTGACTGATCTCTGTCTCTGAGCCCTGGACCTGAGCGCCGCCGCCCTGCCTTCTGTGCTCATGATGGGTTCTCACCCCTGACCCACGCCTCCCTCGTCAGTCCATGCAGCGCAGGTGTCCTGACTTCTAAACTCTTCTAGGACTTCTAAACTCCTTTCCATCCCCCCTCCCCATCAGTCCTGCTCTGGCTGTCACCAACTCCCCCTCACCGTCTGCCGCACCCTCCCGGTGTCCCCGGCCCAGCCTCGTCCCCTCCGATTCTCCACTTGGCAGCTAGAGTGACCGTCCCCAAACACAGTGAATGGGTCCACCTCTGTTTAAAAACCCATCGTGCGTACTAAGTTGCTTCAGACTCCATGGACAGTAGCCCGCCAGGCTCCTCTGTCCATGGGATTCTCCAGGCAAGAATACTGGAGTGGGTGGCCATGCTCTCTTGCAGGGGATCTTCCTGACCCAGGGATCGAACCTGTGTCTCTCACGTCTCCTGCATTGGCAGGTGGGTTCTTTACCACTAGCACCACCTGGGAAAACCTTAAAAACCCATCACCAGACTCCATTAAGTGCTGGATAAAGCTCAGCCTCCTGCCAGGCCCTTCCTGTCTGGCCTCCCCTTCCCCAAACTTCCCCTACACTCCTGCCATAGGTAGCGCCAGGAGCGCCACGTTCTCTGTCACTGTTGAAGTCTGCGCGGGCTGTGCGCCCGCCCTCCATCTTAAGTCTCAGCCCAGCGCCTTCCCATTGGATAATACTCGCTGCGCACGTACTCTGGGCTTCAACTTGAATGTCCCTTCTTCTGGGAAGTCTTCCCTGACTGTCTTTTCACTTCAGCTTCACCACGTCTGAAGAGATTCTCAGCTCTGTGTTCCCAGAGCATCCTTTACAGATTTCATTGCATTTGCTTCTTTTGATAGACTGTCTCTTCCCCTAGACTGCAGCCTCCTTGAGGGCCTGGACTGTTTTGATTGCAGTGGTATCCCCAGGGTCCCTAATTCCAAGTATTGCCAGAAAATGGCATCGCTGGAGAAAAAAATGTTAGGTTTCAATTGCAGCAGCTGTGTTATAGAAACAGACTTATTTAGTTATTTTCTGATTTCTATTAGCTGCCCCAGTTTATGGATATGTTGTTTTTACCTTTGATGATGCTGAGTTCCATTTCATTACACCAGAGCCCTTTGTTACTTGAAGCTGGGCCAATTTGAAGAGGCAAAGCAGGACTGTGACCAGGCCCTTCAGATGGATCACGGGAATGTGAAAGCTTGCTATAGACGAGCACTTGCTCACAAAGGGCTCAAGGTGAGGAAACCTTCGTTTTCATATGTCAGGGTCATCTCTGAACAAATCACATGCTTTCGATGAACATAAATTACGGGCTTGAGGAATGGGTGTGGCAGTATCCTGGGGTTTAAGCCTGGTTCCTTACCCACCAATCCTGAAATCTAGGAAGATGCCGCAGATTTCTAAGATTCCTTCCAGCTCAAGAATGAGGATTTATTTCCTGATTTTCTAAGGAGTGTCGTTAGTTAGAATAGGTCCAGTTTAAGGGACAGGAATGTTTGCTGAGTTACTGAAGGCCCCCGGCAGTGCTGCTGGATTCCTCGGGCAGAGGGCTGGGGTTGTCTGTGGCGGGGCGGGGAGGAAGGAATGGAACAGAAGAGGTTGTTCACCCATGGACACTGGCAGAGACGCGGCAGAGGCCAGGGGGTTCATGTGATTTGAGCCTTAAACTGGCAAGTGGTCCCTAGGAGGCCATAGGACCGCATTCTTCTCCAAGAAAACCACACCATTATTTTCAAAGACAGTTTATATAATTACACTTTTCTTGACGCTGCTGCTTCTGTGTGGAAAAGTGAACATTCTCATTTGTAGAAAATAACAACACAAGGAAAACTCAGAACATCCTGGGAAATAGCATTTCCTGCAATGGTATTTTTAAAGAATCTGATTAAAGTTTAATACAATGAAGTTCACACATTGTACAGGTCATTGACTTTTCTTTCTTCTTTAAATTTATTTTTTAATCGAGATATAATTGACATTTTATATTAGTATCAGATGTACAGCATAGTGATTTGATCTTTGTATGTATTGTGAAATGATCAGATGATCACAGTATGTTTAGTTCACCATACAGCTGCTGCTGCTGCTAAGTCGCTTCAGTCGTGTCCGACTCTGTGTGACCCCATAGACGGCAGC
>NW_011495050.1:21713691-21794511 GCF_000754665.1 Bison bison bison | reverse complement strand
GTTTTGGGTTTTCTTTTTTTTTTTTTTTTAGCCAGGTCTGGGGACTGGCTCAGAGGGTAAAGCATCTGTCTGCAAGGTGGAAGACCAGGGTTTGGTCCCTGAGGCCTGGGTTCGATACCTGGGTCAGGAAGATCCCCTGGAGAAGGAAATGGCAACCCACTCCAGTACTCTTGCCTGGAAAATCCCATGAACGGAGAAGCCTGCAGGCTACAAGCCCATGGGGTCGCAAAGAGTTGGACACAACTGAGCGACTTCATTTTTTCATTTTTTTCTTTTTTTGGATTCCACATATAAGAGATCATATGATAATTGTCTTTCTCTATATGACCAATTTTACTTAGCATGATGCCTTCAAAGTCCATCATGTTGTCACAAATGGTAAGACTTCCCTTTTTAATGGCTGAATAGTATTCCATTATGTAGATATACCACATTTTCTTTATCCATTCGTTCATCGATGGACACTTAGGCTGCTGTTGTGAATAATGCTGCAGTGAGCATGGGAATGTCTTTTTGAATTAGAGTTTCTGCTTCCTTCGGATAAGTACTGGGGCCGTGTCCTGCGTTCTGTCTCGGGTGGCTGTGATGTGATGTGTGCGGTGCAGTGTGATGAGGGAGGGTGTACAGCAGGAGGGAGAGGTTTGAGGGCAGAGTGTTGACCTTACTGAGTTTGAGAGAATTCTTTTAATTCCATAAAAGCTAGGTTTTGTTGAAAGAGGGTGGTCATGTTTTTTGTGTCCTGTATCAGATAAGGATGTGTGCTTGTGTGCTCTGAGCATTCAGGCTTTTCTAGAGCCTAGATCCCCTCAGGTTGCAGTGGAGTGACCCCGGTACTGAGGCAGGATGACCCGTCACGACCCCTCAGCCATGCTGCTGCCCTCCCTCCCCTCCCTGGCCCTTCCTTTTGTTATAAAGGATACAGATGAACAGCCAATTGAAGAGGTGCAGAGGGCAAGGTCCAGAAGTGTCCCAAGTGTAGGAGCTTCCACCCTGATGAAAGTGGGCCGTGTTACCCTCTGGGATGTGACTGCCCCATTCGCCGGCCCAGCAGCTCCGCAGCGGCCCTGGATTTCCAGTGCCCAGGCCACCTGACCACCACCACCATGCCCCCTGCCCCAACTCCTCTTTTTTTGTTAACAACATACTCATTTGTAAACCTCACGTAAAGATTTCCTAGGAGGGGTGTGGCACCATGAATTAAAAGAGGCTTCTTGAAAGTTTACTCAATTGTTTTTTAACTTAATGGATTGGGTCCATGAGGCAGTCATGATGTGTGTGACTCATGAGCTTCTATATCAAGATTCTAAACTCTTAGAGCAGGTTTATCCCATACTGGCTGCCTCACTGTTTGAAAGACTGGAATTTTGTACTTCCTTGGAATGAATTCTGGAAATTGCATTACAATGCAGAAAGAGAATCCCAACTTTTAGTAATCCTACCCCGGTAGAGTATGAGACTGGCAGCTTGTTTTTCTGGTTTGATCTCTCATAGTTTTATCTATATCCCCTGTGGTTTGAGTTATGTGCCAAGTGAATTTAATTTGAGTATCTTCAAAGGCTGCTTATAAAATGCATCAGAACTCACACTTGGACTGGCTTCCTCTGTATGACTGCTAAGGAGGTGGCCCACGAGCCCACAGGGAGCAGGGCCTTGCCTGTGCTTCTGAGCTAAACTCTGCTTTCTCAGATATTTTATTTGTTTTCTAGCTGGCTTAAATTTTTTTTTCCTTGTGTGCCAGGTTTGAAAACTACAGAGTTTTCCTTCTTTTTTTCCCTATATAGTTTTATTTTCGGCTGCACTGGGTCTTCATTGCTGTATGCTGGCTTTCCCTAGTTGCAGAAAGCGGGGGCTCCTCTCTAATTGTGGTGCGTTGGCTTCTCACTCCTGTGGCTTCTCTTGTTGCAGAGCACAGGCTTTAGGGCACGCGGGCCTGGTAATTGGCAGATGGGCTCAGTTGCCTCATGACATGTGGGATCTTCCCGGACCAGGGATCAAACCCATGTCCCTTGCATTGGCAGGCGGATTCTTAACCACTGGGCCACCAGGGAAGTCCAGGGCTTTTCTTACTGTTCAGCTGTTCTTCATAAGAAAAGATAACTGAGCATCTTGGGTTTAGTTACAGTTTGTTTACTCTCTCAAGTGCCACGCGTGTGCTGGGCTGTGGGAGCATAGAGGTGGTGAGACATGTAGCCTGCCCTTGGAAATTGACAGCCATCCAGGGACGCCAGCAGGCCCAAAGTATCAAAAACAGTAACATCATCTAAAGTAATTGTTGTTATTGTAGTTTAAGCACATTTATTAATAGTAAATATTGTCACAAACATATGTGATTTATCTTTTTTTTTTAAGGCCTACTAAGGTCTGACATGACTGAGCGACTTCCCTTTCACTTTTCACTTTCATGCATTGGAGAAGGCAATGGCAACCCACTCCAGTGTTCTTGCCTGGAGAATCCCAGGGACGGGGGAGCCTGGTGGGCTGCCGTCTCTGGGGTCGCACAGAGTTGGACACGACTGAAGCGACTTAGCAGCAGCAGCAGCAAGGTCATTAGCGTCTCTTCCTGTCCTCCTTTTTTGCTGGAGCCACTTTCCTCTGTGTGTGAGCTCTGCCCTTCACTCCAAGGGCTTGCTTCCCTTCCAGTCTCCTTTGCTCTGACAGGCAGTGTCAAAGGAGACTCCTGCCCCTTGTTAGTATCTATCTCAACCCTTGCTTTTCTTACTTGCGTAAATGATGGTGCCCGCACGCTTACTTTATTTATTTGTCTATTCCCTCGTCTTATTATTGTTTTCCCTCATAAGACATGAGCTTCCATGAGGGCCCAGGCCCCGCTGTCTGCTCCGCCACCGTGTCCCAGCCCACAGCACACGGAGCACCGGTGACCCGTCTGGTCTGACACTGTGTTGACCCAGCGGCCTCCTCTGCACCCCCCACCCCATGGCTGTCCGGCCCTTCCTGCTCTCGGGCCCTCTCTTCACACTGCCTGCCTCTGTTTATCATTTATCAAAGTGTATTTCTTGCTTTCTTAGGTTTTCTTCTAACCAAACAGATTGGTTCTTTAGGCACAAGCTTTCCTTGAACTGATGGAAAAAGAGTCACATCCACGCCTCGGTGGTGACCCTCCATTTCCAAGACTCCATATTCAGGCCTCTCCCTTGAGCTCCACAACCATCCTCACACCCGCCTTCTGCTCATTGCTGCCTTGATCATCTCAAAGATCATCTTTCTGTGCCTCGGTTTCCTCGTCTTTAAATGGGGACAGTAAAAGTTAGTATTTATCCGGCGGTTGTGGGACTAAAACGCGGAGAAGGAAGACTAGTCCCCCTTCCGCCTGCCCCGCCGCCCACCCCCGTGCTTTTCCGCATGGTTCCCACCCTGCTGAACACCCGGGATGGAGACCCAGGGCCACTTGTTTTCTTGCAGCAGGTTCTGACTGTGCTCTGGTGACACACTGCTGTGTGCAGATTGGTTGTCAATAGTACCAATATACTATATAAGTGAAGTCGCTCAGTCGTGTCCGACTCTTTGCGATCCCATGGACTGTTGTTTACCAGGCTTCTCTGTCCATGGGATTTTCCAGGCAAGAGTACTGGAGTGGGTTGCCATTTCCTTCTCCAGGGGATCTTCCTGACCCAGGGATCGAACCCAGGTCTCTTGCATTGCAGGCAGACGCTTTACCCTCTGAGCCACCAGGGAAGCCCGATGTACTATACAGTTCGTAAATAATTCACCTTTTTTAAACAATAAGTTAGAGCAGCTTAAGGCTATCCCTTTAAGCACATCGCTCTTGCTCTGGTCTATTGCTGGGTGGAGTGGGAAGGGCTGTGTCCTTACAGCTAGTCCCCCAGGAATGTCACATAACCACTAACTCATTTTACCTGTGCTTCGTGTCCAGTGCATGCTATTATTATATGTCACGAATACTTGGGATTCTTCGCCTCCTCACAGAATTACTTTTGGCTTAATCAGAACATGAGTCTGGTCTATAGTTCTGGAATATGGCCTCTCACCAGCGGGCTGATTTTGTGGTGTCCTCTGTCACCATATTCTGTGCAGTGTTTGGTTAAACACAACACTTTTCATTTCCTTCCACCTCTCCAAGGTATTGCCTGACTCTTTATGGGAGAATAAATATTGACTGTAGCCTGTCTGGACAGTTTACAACTCCAAGGGTGTTATGGAATAGGATATTATGGTAACAACTAAGATTTGTCCAGCTCTTTGTAGGTGTAAGCCACTCACGTTTTATTAATTCATTTATTACTTGGCACAGCCCTGTGAAAACTAGAATGAAGAATCTCTTGTTATTCCTATTTTAAAGATGAGAAAACTGAAGCTCAGAAAGGTGATGTGGGGTCTAGCTCAAGTTTTTGCTGCTAGTAGGTACTGATACGAGGCTGTTGCTTCTTTGATTCATTCATTTAGCAGACAATGCCTGTGTGTCAGGGACAGTGAAAGCTGTGGTGATACAGAATTTAACTTCTGACTCCAGATTCTGTGCTCACTCTTCGGTGTTACGTGTGTGTGTGCTCAGTTGCTCAGTCGTGTCCGACTCTTTGCGACCCTGTGGACTGTAGCCCACCAGGCTCCTCTGTCCATGGGATTCTCCAGGCAAGAAGACTGGAGTGGGTTGCCATGCCCTCCTCCAGGGCATCTTGCCGACCCAGGGATCAAACTTGAGTCTCGTGAATTGGCAGGTGACTTCTTTATCACTGAGCCATCTGGGAAGCCCCTGTTGTGTTACGGATTATAGTATCGTAGCCCAAGACTTAGCTCATAGGCCTGACTTTATTACTGTGGTACTAATGGGAACCTACTGTGCATGCTCTGTGTACTTATCTCACCAGTCTCCCTTTCAGGCTCATCTGTGCCCCTTCTCCTTTTATTTATGAGAATTATTTTCTCTGCCCTCCTGCTTTCAGAATTATCAGAAAAGTTTAAACGATCTCAATAAAGTTCTCCTGCTAGACCCAAGTATTGTTGAGGCAAAAATGGAACTGGAAGAGGTAACCAGAATCCTTAATATTAAGGATAATACAGCATCATTCAACAAAGAAAAGGAGAGAAGGAAAATTGAGATTCAAGAGGTACGTGTATTTGATTATCTCTGTAAGTACTCTTTGGAGATCCTATACTCATGGGATTCTGAGGTCATATTCCTATGAATTTTTAAAATTCTGTGTTTTTATCCTGGTAATCAATGAAGACATTTTAACAGATTATAATGACAAAATTTTTCTTTTGTTGTGGTAAATGGCCATTGCATTTCCACCTTGGATTTAAGAACCTGTTGGGTGTCTGCATTCTTTCTTTCTGTGCTCCCCTCCCTCCATGCCACCTGGCCTGTGGTTTTATTGCTTCTATCCAGGTTGCCCTGTGAGCCTGTGACCACTGAGCTTTGCTTCCTGATTGACCTGAAGAACCCTAGAGGACTGATTCAGTTTCAGCGTCCTGCACACCACACCCAGAGAGGTTCCTGATCAGTTCAGACTTTTCTTAGTATTTGTAAACAAGATCAGCCTCATCAGGGGTCCTGGACCACCCTAGAACCAAACCTGCCTTTGTGATTTCAGATAACCCAGTGCCTTGTGTTGTAGCCTTTAGTGAAGAATGTCAGCTCGTGGATCCCTATGTATTCATGAATGCTCATATCAACCTGTCTATCATCTTACATTTCCACTAAGAGTAGGAGGCTAATACCTGAAAGAAGCAAGGGAGTTTTTTCCCCACTAAGGAGGGAAGAAAAAAACTGTTTTTAAGAGAACTGAAAAATGTAACTTCACGTCCCTATCAAATATAAGGAAATAAGTAAATATAAAATCTGTCATGAAGAAGAGATATAAAGTTGTTATAGGTCTTCTTTTACACAGCAGCTTTTACTCATGGAAAATTATAAAAATTTCATGGTCATATTCTCAATGTCAAAAAAAATTTTAAACCTTAAAAAAAGAATACTTTTATGAATGGATGCTTAGACTTTAAAACTTCTCTTCCTAAAAAATAAGTAGATTTTATGATTTATTGCAAGTTACATGTTTTTCACTTAGAACTTGACTAAAATACAGCCCATGGTGTTTTTCAGTTCCCTCCTGTTTTAATGAAAGTAACCTGGGGGTGTGTGCAGGCACTGCTGTCTGGGTCACGGTGTTAAATCTCCTCCTCCTGCAGGTGAGTGAAGGCCATCAGGAAGAGCCTGAGAGGACCTCGAAGGAGGTCCCCATGGATGGCCTTGCTTCTGAGAAGGGGGACACCAGCAACGGGCCACAAGAGCTCTATGAGAAACTGTTGATCTCCAAGCCTAACAATGCCTACGAATTTGGTCAGGTTATAAACGCCATCAGCACGAGAAAAGATCAAGGAGCCTGCGCACACCTGCTAGCCATCACTGAACCGAAAGATTTGCCAGTGTTGTTAAGTAACAAACTTGAAGGGGACACATTCCTCCTCCTCCTCCAGTCTCTGAAAAGTCATCTTATTGATAAAGATCCCTCCTTGGTGTATCAGCATCTTTTATATCTGAGCAAAGCAGAAAGGTTTAAGGTAAGTGGCAAAAATATCTCATTCGTGGAGATAGATTCTTTTAGGGTTCTTATAATTTTAAAATGTTCATTTATAAGCTGATATAATTTTTTCCCTTATTGCAGATGATGTTGACACTAATTAGCAAAGGCCAAAAGGAGCAGATTAAGCAGCTCTTTGATGACCTCTCAGATGCACCAAACAAACATTTTACTTTAGAAGATGTACAAGCCCTCAAAAGGGACTATGATCTTTAAATCAAGATAACGGTTAGATTTCTTCCATGTATGTATGTGTTCCGGTAATGCCAGTGAGATGGTATTGTAATAGAGCTGCATGGATAAAACCTGGCTTAGAAAAGATCCCTTGGTCTGGACTATAAAATATTTTACTTATTTTTATACACAGAACACGTATATTCTACAGTCTGCTTTTTATTAGTTGTAAATATTTTCTTATGTACCAGAACTAACATCTTTATATTTAATAAGTATATTTGGAACTTGTTAAGATGCATTTTAATTTATATTATACATTTTCTCTTAATGACTTGTTAAAATTTTGAGTTAAATTCTACTTCTTTGGGCTATGAAACAGTCCTCTTAAGTTTGATAGAAATGTCATTTCTTTATAGTTCATTTTTAAAAGTGAAAATCATTAACAGTGATTATTACATCACCTTTATTTTCTGCTAAGATATATATAAATCCCATTTTATATTAACTTGTGGATGACAGGCCTCTAAGATGAAACACAACATTTAAGTCTATAATATGAAATGATTATTAAATAAACTGTGGTTATTTAGAGCTATAAGAGGAACCTATTTTTTTCTAATATGGAAGTATTGCCTACTAATTAAGAGCAGAAATTGCCAAAAATTCTATTACTAGATTTTTAAAGGCTGGTTTCCCTTATGTGTTGTTTATATAAGCAATAACAGAACTAGCACTGTATAAAATCAACCAAGCCTGCATTTCTATTTGAATTATCACTCGCACATTTCCCCCAAACATTTTAAATTACTTCTCCCTCCTTTGTCTCCTCCTCCTTTAAGCATGATCATATTTATTCCCTTAGTGCAAAAGGGAAAATGAAGAACTCTCTATATTGAGAGCTCGCTTGTTACTTGGGTCAAAGTAAAGGTATTTCTTACAATAAAACATTCAGGTCTCTATCAGTGTGCTGTCATTTATTCCTGTAGTCTTTGGTCAATTCTCTTTTTTCTGGAGCATTTTCTTGTTCTTCAGAAGAGCAGATGAAAGAAGACTATCACATTCATTATTACCATACCCATTATTATTTTATCTAATATTTAATAATTAAAGAATATTTAAAGTGTTGTGGGGAAATGGTTTCAGACTGCCATTTTTCCTTAAAATATTTATTTATTTATTTACGGCTGTGCTGGGTCTTCATTGCTGTGCGGGCTTTTCTCTAGTTGAGGTGCACAGGCTTCAGCTTGTGGGGGCTTCTCTTGTTGTGGAGCAGGGGCTGTAGGGCATGTGGGCTTCAGTAGCTGTGGCTCCCAGGCTCTAGAACCTTGGCTCAGTACTTGTGGCGCATGGGCTTGGTTGCTCCTTGGCACATGGGATCTTCCCAGACCAGGGATCCAATCCACGTCTCATGCATTGGGTGGGCAGATTCTTTACCACTGAGCCACCAGGGAAGCGCCACCCCCACCCCTCCGCAATTTTTCTTTTAAACTATTCTTTCCTAAGTTCATAAATGAAAATCTACTGTGATGGGTATTTAACTCTAGTCTTCAAGCAAAAAAAAAAAAAAAATAGTTTTCTCCTTTTGAATGATAGTTTTTTTGTATAAGCAAATGAGGGAGTGTGTTAGTAACTGTATAGTAGAAAGATAAAAAGGAAACAGGTACATACCGAGTACTGGCTGTAGGGGACAGCCTCCCCCATGGAGGCGTGGGAAGCAGTGGGCCGTCCCAGCTGTTGGGGTCACACCTGGAGACACTTGTTTCTCTGCAGCAGCACCAGCAGTCCAGAGGCGGCACTTCCATGACGGAAGGAAGGGAAGAGGAGGTGAAGGAAGCAGGCAAGAATATCAAGGGCATGAAAGGAGCACAGTTCCTGCAGACTGCTTCAGAACTTCAGCAGGAAGTCTGCCCATGAGTCTCTGGGAGTACCACTCAGGGATCTCTCCGCTGGGTCTGTGGGCATCCCCAAGTGCTAACCCCACACCCCCTCCCATTCTGTGGCATGCCTCTGAGTGTGCAGGCAGTGAGAGCAAGCTCAGTACTTGGAGGATTCGCAGAAGAGTGGACCAGGGTGTGCAGGTAAGAGAGAAATTGCAGTTGGAGCTGTATATAACACTACCTTCTAGAAAACAAAAGAGAGATTTCCAGCAGCCACTCTGGTGAACTCTAGGAACAATAAGAAACATCAGAGTTCGTCCATAAGGCTGAACAAGAAGAGTGGAGGAGGTCCACCCATTCAGAAATCGAGGAAACCCCTCATATAGCAACACCAGCGATCAGTACCAGTACCCCAGTACCGTCTAAAGGCAACCAGTAAAGACTTAAGGAGAGGTATGCTACTTCAGATACAGAAGCAACAACACAAAGATACAAGGAACATGAAAAATCAAGAAAATATATCACCCCCAAAAGATACCAATAATTCTGCAACAACTGAGCTCAAAGCCTCAAAATACTCTGATGTAGCTGATAAAAATGTCAAAATAGCTGTTTTGAAGAAAGCTACAGGAAAACTCAAAGATAGCTTAATGATAATAGGAATGAAAATACATGAACAAAATTAACTCTGCCAAGAAATCACAAAAAAAGAATAAAACTCTGGAGCTGAAAATTTCAGTACATGAGATAAAGAGTGCACTGGACAGCCTCTGCAGTAGTGCATTTCTTCCAACAGTAAATGACTTAGGGGATGAGAATTTTTAAATAAATCACAATTTAAGAAGCAAAGAAAGCATGTATGATCTATGGGATTTGAGAGAAGATATATGCTAGGAGAATTGGGAATCCAGACGGGGAAGGGGACATAACATTTACTTAAATATTAGCTGAAAACTTCCCAAACCTGGGGAGACTTGGACACCCAAATTCACAAAGCTAATAGATCACCCTGTTATCTAAATGTGAAAATGCCTTCTTCAAGACACACTGTAATGAAATTACTACAAATCAAAGCATCTTAAAGGCAGCAGGGGGTTAAAAACGTGTAACCTACAATGGAGAAGGAAATGGTAACCCACTCGAGTATTCTAGCCTGGAAAATCCCATGGACAGAGGAACCTGGCAGGCTACAGTCCATGGGTCACAAAGAGTTGGACACGACTGAGCGACGGAGTATGAGTATAACCTACAAAGGTACATCCATTAGATTAGCAATAGGTTTCTCACCAAAACCTCAGTCTAGGAGACAGCAGAATTACATATTCAAAGTGTTGAAGGGTAAAAAATGCCAACCAAGAATACTCCATATAGCAAAGTTACTCTTCAGATATGAAGGAAAAATACCTTCTCAGACAAACAAAAGCTGAGGGAGTTTATCACCATTAGACCTGCCTTGCAAGAACTGTTAAAAGGAGTGCTTCAAGCTGAAATGAAAAGAGGCTCATCAGTGACATGAAAACACCTTTATACCTGTAAAGATGAAAAATATGTACTCAAATTTAGAAAATTCTATAATAGGATGCTGTATTAGCCACTTTAATTATAGATAATGGTTAAAGGAAAAGTATTAAAAATAACTATAGCTATTATAATTTGTTCACAAATATACAACATAAAAAGATAATTATGACATCAAAAATATAAAAGGGAGGGGAGTGAGGGTGGAAATTTCATGGGGAAATGAAGATGCTATCAGTGTAAAATGGACTGTCATCTATGAGCTGTTTTAGGTAAGCCTGTGGTCATGTATGGATGTGAGAGTTGGACTGTGAAGAAGGCTGAGCGCCGAAGAATTGATGCTTTTGAACTGTGGTGTTGGAGAAGACTCTTGAGAGTCCCTTGGACTGCAAGGAGATCCAACCAGTCCATTCTGAAGGAGATCAGCCCTGGGATTTCTTTGGAAGGAATGATGCTAAAGCGGAAGCTCCAGTACTTTGGCCACCTCATGTGAAGAGTTAATTCATTGGAAAAGACTCTGATGCTGGGAGGGATTGGGGGCAAGAGGAGAAGGAGATGACAGAGGATGAGATGGCTGGATGGCATCACTGACTCGATGGACGTGAGTCTCAGTGAACTCCGGGAGTTGGTGATGGACAGGGAGGCCTGGCATGCTGCGATTCATGGGGTCACAAAGAGTCGGACACGACTGAGCGACTGATCTGATCTGATCTGTGGTAATCAACAAAGCAAAAATCTAGAGTAGATTCATGAAAGATTTTTAAAAAGGATAATAGCATACCATCATGGAAAACCACTTTACAAAGATGAAAATGAATGAAAAAGAAACAGAAGGAAAAAAAAACAGAAGCAGAGGGAAAAGAAACAATGGAAATAAAAACCACCAGAAAACAGTAAGATAGAAAGTCCTTACATATGTGTTCATCAATTAAAAGGAGTGGCTGGATTGATTAAAAAACAAGATCCATCCCCGCCCCCAACAAAAACCAAAACAAAACAAAAAACAAGACCCAACTATATGCTTCCTTCAAGAGAAGGAAGTTCCTTCACTTCAACTTTAAAGACACACAGACCCAAAATAAAGGGATGGAAGAAGATATTCCAATACAGGTGGAAACCACAAAAACTGGGATAGCAAACTTATATCAGACAAAATAGACCTTAAGCCAAAACCAATAAAAAGCGAAGAGAGTCATTATGTAATAATAAAAGGAGTCAATAAGCAGGAAGATATAACAATCATACAGATGGGGATATGCACTCAACATGGGAGCATCTAAATATATGACTAAGTGGGATTTATCCTTGGGCTACAAGAATGGTTCAACATATGCAAGTTAATAAATGTTATCCACCATATTAATAGAATTGAAAAAAAATCCCACAATCATCTCAATAGGTACAGAAAAAAAGCATATAACAAAATGCAGCATCCCTTCGTGATAAAAACTTGCAACAGATTAAATACAGAAGAAACATACCTCAACATAAAAAAAGCCATATGTGACAAGCTCACAGCAAACCTACTCAAGAGTAAAAAATTGAAAGTCGTCCTCTGAGATTAGGAACAAGACAATTGTTCTTATTCAATATTAGTATTGGGAATCCTCACTAGAGCAGTTAGGCAAGACAAAGAAAAGGCATCCAAATTGGAAAGAAAGGAGTAAAATTTTCATTATTTGCAGATAGATGATATGATTTTCTATCCAGTTGGCCCTCGCTATCCATGGATTGACTTCTGGGGTTGACTGGATCTACAGATTCAGAATCCATGAAAGGGCCAACTGTACTACACCCTTTTTTTTAAATAAGGGACTTATGCATACATGAATTTTGGTATTGGGGGAGATTCCAGAAATCAGTCCCCCATAGACACCAAGGGATGACAGTTTAGAAAATCCCAGTCTCAACCAATAATATCGTTAGAACTAATCAACAAATTTAGTAAAGTTGTAGGATACAAACTCATCTTATAGAAATCAGTTGCATTTCTATACACTAATAATTAAACACCTGAAAAATAAAACTATCCCACGCACAATGGGCTTCACAGGTGGTGCTAATAGTAACCCGCCTGCTAATGCAGGAGACAAGAGAGATGTGGGTTTGATCCCTGGGTGGGGAAGATCCCCTAGAGGAACGCATGGCAACCCACTCCAGTGTTCTTGCCTGGAGGATGCCATGGACAGAGGAGCCTGGCGGGCTACAGACACAACTGAGCATGTACATGCATGCACAATAGCGTCAAAAGCAATAAATTTAATGAAATAAATTTAATGAAAGATCTATATAAAACTACAAGACTTTGTTGAAAGAAATCAAAGATGACACCAACAAATGGGAAGATATCCTCCCACTCATGAATTGGAAGAATTAATAGTGTTAAAATGTCCATATTACCCAAAGCTATCTTTCTGGGATTCAGTGCAATCTCTATCAAAATTCAAATGGCATTTTTCACAGAAATAGAAAAAAAAGGCCCCAAATTTGTTTAGAACCACTAAAGGCCCCAACAATTAAAACAATTACAAGAGAAAAGAGAAAGCTGAGGTGCCGCAGGGTCCAGTCCCGGTTGGATCCAGGGATTCCCTCAGGAGGATGGCGTCGGCAAAAGGATAGATAAAAGGAGAAAGAGATAAGGAAAGAATTTTGCAGTTGAGAAAATAGAGGAGAGAAAAGAGGCTGATATTCCTTGGTTTACGCAGAAAGCCAATAAAGCTCCAGCATGGGACTTGCTCTGTTCACGCAGGCCACAGGCTCCCTCTCGAATCACAGAAGGTGCCCCACCCTGAGCACCTTCTCAAGTAGGTCCCAGGCAGGAAAGTGAATGCAGAGGGCCCCTGCGCTCCAGGGAATCAGCCTGAAAAGGAAAAGCAAAGAGAAAGAACGACATGGGGAGACCAAGCTTCAGTGAGCAAGGCCCACACTTTATTTTCCAAAGTAGTTTTTATACCTTAAGTTGTGCATAGAGGATAATGGGCGGGGGGAGGCGGCGGCTTGAGTCATACAAGGTCAGCAGTCCTTGATCCTTATCGAAGCCAGGCTTTTTTTCTACAAACGTATCATATGCAAAAGCTTTAGGTAATTTACATCATCTTCTGGCCAGGAGGCCTGTTAACATTTTATGACCCTTTCTTCAGAAAACTTATTTTTCTCTAAAGGTGATTATTCTAAAGTCAGGTGCCACCCTCCAAAAGCATTAGATAAAGTTGCATTCCTATAGGGCAAAAGTGTGGTGGGCTATAACAAGAAAAGAATTAACTCAAGGGTCCAAGGTTATAAACATTAAAGCTACTACTTACATTTCTATATACCAACTATATTAATCAATACACTCCCAGGGACACAGTAGGTAAGGGATATGGAAACTTGGCAGCAAGCATTAGCTCAACAAAGAAATCCTCTACTACTTCTATTCTAACAATTTTAACTCTGAGAAGCTCTGCATTGTTAGAATATCTTAAGCTTCCCATGCCTCTCGTGGTTGGGAGGCTGTGAACAATCACATGCATAGCTGCAGGAGTCCAAACAAACCTGTCAGGCAAGCTAGAAAGTCATCAGAGGGGCTTGAATTGAAACACACCTATTATGCCCAGGAGACTTATTAACTAGAGTTTTAAGTTGATTTTCTTACAGAGAAGGGTGGTCGGGGATAGCCCTCCGTTAATGTCAGAAGTGTTAGTGAAAGTTGTGAAATAGTAAGACAGATTTTGCTTTGGGGGTAGATGCTCGGGCAGGTCCAGGGGGCCCCTTGAGCCCTGACTCACCTTTGCATATCAGGCCTCTCCGCATGACCTTTGTCATGGGTGGGAACTCCCGTGCTGGCTCCTGGCACTGAGACATTGTATTTTCTGATTTTGAACTATACCATAAACTATAGTAATTAAAACAGCATGGTACTGGCATAAAAATAGACATATAGACCAGTGGAATAGAATAGAGACCCCAGAATTAAACCTCTACATATATGCCAACTGATATTAGACAAGGAAACCAAAAACACCCAATGGGGAAAGGGTAGGCTATTCAACAAAGGGTATTGGGAGAATTGAACAAACAAATGAAGAAAAAGGAAATTGGACTTCACTTATTCCACTCAGAAAAATTAACTCAAAATAGATCAAAAGCTTATAAGACCTGATACTCTTAAAGTGCTCATCAACTGATGAATGGATAAAGAAGATATGGAATATATATATATACACATACACACACAAAGGAATATTATTCTGCCATTTGTAACAACACGGATGGACCTTAGGGTATTCTAAAATACCAAGTGACATAAGTCAGAGACATACTGTATGATATCACTTATGTGTGGAATCTTAAAGCTGAATTCACAAAAGCAGTGTAGATTGGTGCATATCCGGGGACTAGGGCTGGGGAATAGAAGACATGCTGTTTAGGGTACCAGGTAACAACTAGTAGATAAATAAGTCCTGGATCTAACACAGCATAGTGACTTTAGATAACAATATTATAAACATGAAACTTGCTAAGAGGCTAGAGCTTTATTAGTCCTAACACAAAGGAGAAATGATAATGATGTGATGTGATAAAGGTGTGAACTAGCAGTACAATGGCAATCATATTGTAGTATATAAATGTATCAAGTAACATACTGTATAAATGTATACACTGTTACATGCTAAATATATTTTCAATTAAAAATAATTGCATATATTTATCTTCAGCTTCACTTTTTGGCCAGACACTGTGCCTAGTTTATCACATGTTGTCTAGTTTAATCTGTACAACAACTGTGTTTCAGACTAAACCACGACACAGAAAATTTAAGTTAAATCTTTGTAAATTAACAAGGACTACAAATGTAGCAAACAGTCTAAGATTCAAACCTGGACAGGCTTTCTTTTGAATGCATTTGCACTGTGCTGTGTAATGGAAAGTATTAAATATATGACTAGAATAATGAGTATGGTACCCAGCCTTTATGAGTTACAGCTTAGAGGAGGCAGAGGAATGTAAATTAGCAACTTCGGTACCCAAGTTGAGGTATTTAGGGTGGCTACTCAGAGCAAGTGGAATGCCCAGGCCTGCCTGTGAGAGGGTAGGAAAGGTTTCAAGGAGTTGATGTTGCAGCTCAAGTTTGCCCATTTGAATGAGAGAAAACGATGTACCAGGCAGAGGAAAGAGGAGACACAAAGGCCTTAAGATGCATGTTGAAGGTGTGTGTTGAATGAAAGGGTGGACTAACTGAGCCTGCTCGGGGAACTGCCTCTCATCTTAGTATCAGTGGAGCATAAGCTTTGTGTGATAAGCCTGAAGGAATGACAGCTGGATACAGCAGGAAGCTGCACTTGAAATGGTAGAAATACCAGAGTTTTAATTATACAAATAGTTCCTTCCCTAGTCAGGCATTACCACTCTTAACCAGTACCTGGTTTTCTTCCCCGCTCTGGGCACACACAACACTGTACTTTCCAGCCTGTCTGTAACGGGTTAGAGCCAGGTGACCACTTCTGCCAACAGGGTAGGGGTAGAAGCAGTCCATCACTTCCGGGCCAGAGTATGCAGGAGCGGGCACACAGCCCTCCACGCAGACTTCTCCCTGTACACAGAGGCTGAGAAGGCCTCATGAAGACTTTAGATTCCTCATCTGCAAAAAACACGGACAGATACCTTCCGACCACTCGGAGCTGTAGGATTACAAAGTTCTTGTAAAATGCCTGGTGTTACTTCACCAGTTCCTGCTCTTACCTTTCATGCTGTAATTTCTTTCTTCCCATAAGTATTATGATCTCACCTATGTTGTTAGAAAAGGATAATAAGGCTCTTTTCAAATATTTACAGACCACATTGTGTTCACTCACTGGATAAGTCACACACATCAAAACTCAGCCAAAAGAGACAGGATAGCCAGAGGAGCGGTCTGGTGCCGTCTGCTGGAAATCAGTCATGTTACAACAGCCAAGAGATTACTCCACAGATTGAGGTTAACAACCTATTTGTAATAGCACATGCCTTTTCTAACCTTCACTGTTTTGAGAGTGAGCCAACACTGATAGATAGTCAGAGTCTGGCACAGGCTGGTGGGAGCTTAGCAAATGTTGGATGAATGAACCTAGAGGATGCTGGCCTAAAAGGTGCCCGCAGTTCAGTTCAGTCGCTCAGTTGTGTCCAACTCTTTGCGACCCCATGGACTGCAGCATGCCCGGCCTCCCTGTCTATCACCAACTCCTGGAGTTTACTCCCGGAGTTTTAAGGTGCCCTGGTTTCCAAAATTCAGATTAGAGAAGCTCCTGTTACTGAGAAGTTTATGATGACACTCTAAATATTCCTCAAACAGGAGTTCTTGGAATATTTGCTTCAGAATCTTAGAGTTCAAGGGGTTGGGAATCTAAATTTAAAAGTATTTCTTGTGATTCTCAGGCAAGTTGAAATATTCACCCACTGTCCTAGAAGCCAAGTGTGTTATAACTAGTTAATATGAGATACATAAGCATTGTGAGTGAACTAAACTACTTGTGACCCTCAGAATAAAGTATTGTAGGGGCTACATAAAAATGATAGCTCCTGCTTTTAATGAGATTATAACTAATTTGGAAGAAACAGAAAATAAAACCAAGTTCAAGAGGCTCTGGTAGGGGAAAAAAAAGGCATTGATAAAATGTTAAAGTCACTGTCAAAGTTATTAAATGGGCCAAAGTTAATCAAGAACATTTTCAGTAAGAGGTCAAGTCTAAGCTGTGTTTTCATATTGACTTGGGTTGATGAGAAGAAGAGCTCAGTCTGACTGAATTAGTTTACTGTAGAAGTCCCAGCGGCACAGGGCACTGGAAACAGCAACTTGACCACTGCAGGCATGCTTCACAGCATAGTGAGCGGAACCAGACAGGAGATGCACAAACCAAATTGATTTGGTTTGCTATTTTTTCCATTTCATATGTGAACTAACTATATCTCAATTTTAAAAATTGAGGGGGGAGGGGGAGCACAAACCATCCAATTCAGACACTAACTAAGCTCACCCCTTTAAGCATGTCAAGAATTTACCAGCTAACACCATACACAAAAACAAACTCAAAATGGATTAAAGATCTAAATGTAAGACCAGAAACTATAAAACTCCTAGAGGAAAACATAGGCAAAACACTCTCTGACATAAATCATAGCAGGATCCTCTATGACCCAGCTCCCAGAGTAATGGAAATAAAAGCAAAAATAAATGGGATCTAATTAAACTTCAAAGCTTTTGCACAACAAAGGAAACTATAAGCAAGGTGAAAAGACAGCCTTCAGAATGGGAGAAAATAATAGCGAACGAAGCAACTGACAAAGAATTAATCTCAAAAATATAAAAGCAGCTCATGCAGCTCAATTCCAGAAAAATAAACGATCCAATCAAAAAGTGGGCCAAAGAACTAAACAGACATTTATCCAAAGAAGACATACAGATGGCTGACAAACACCTGAAAAGATGCTCAATATCACTCATTATCAGAGAAATGCAAATTAAAACCACAATGTGATACCATCTCAAGGCAGTCAGAATGGCTGCTATCCAAAAGTCTACAAATAATAAATGCTGGAGAAGGTGTGGAGAAAAGGGAACCCTCTTACACTGTTGGTGGGAATGCAAACTAGTACAGCCACTATGGAGAACAGTGTGGAGATTCCTTAAAAAACTGAAAATAGAACTGTCATACGACCCAGCAATCCCACTGCTGGGCATACACACCAAGGAAACCAGAATTTAAAGAGACACGTGTACCCCAATGTTCATCACAGCACTGTTTACAATAGCCAGGACATGGAAGCAACCTAGATGTCCATCAGCAGATGAATGGATAAGAAAGCTACAGTACATGTACACAATGGAATATTACTCAGCTATTAAAAAGAATGCATTTGAATTAGTTCTAATGAGGTGGATGAAACTGGAGTCTATTAGACAGAGTGAAGTAAGTCAAAAAGAAAAACAGCAATACAGTATATTAACGCATATATATGGAGTTTAGAAAGATGATAATGATGACCCTATATGCAAGACAGCAAAAGAGACACAGATGTAAAGAAAAGACTTTTGGACTCTGTGGGAGAAGGTGAGGGTGGGATGATTTGAGAGAATAGCATTGAAACATGTCTATTACCATATGTGAAATAGGTCGCCAGTCCAGGTTCGATGAACGAGGCAGGGTGCTCAGGGCTGATGCACTGGGATGACTCTGAGGGATGGGATGGGGAGGGAGGTGGGAGGGAGGCTCAGGATGGGGAACACATGTACACCCATGGCTGGTTCATGTCAGTGTATGGCAAAAACCACTACAATATTGTAAAGTAACTAGCCTCCAATTAAAATTAATAAATTAATTTAAAAAAAAAAGAATTTACCAGAAGGACTGAAAGCTAAGGATGAGTGAAAGACTTCATATTTCTGTGCTGCAACTGGAAACAATGTAAGGATGTCTACTCCTAACCATTCCCATTTAATGTTGTATTTGAGGTGGAAGCCAGTGAAATAAGGCAAAAAATAAAAGTTACTAAAGGCTTCCAGATTGGAAAAGAGGCAAGGAAGAAATAAAACTGTCTTTATTTGTAGACATGATTATCTATGTAGAAAAATCCTACAGAATCTGTCAAAAAGTTACTAGAATTAACAAATGACTTACAAATTTGTAGGATTCAAGGTTAATCTACAAAAATCTATTGTATTTCTATACAAGCAACTTTGGAGATATTGCAGGTTTTGTTCCAGACCACTTCAATAAAGTGAGTATCACAATAAAGTGAGTTATATGAATTTTGGGTTTCCCAATGCATATGAAAGTTGTTGCTGTCCAGTTTCTCAGTCATGTCCAGCTCTTTGTGACCCCATGAACTGCAGCACATCAGGCTGCCCTGTCCTCACTATATCCCTGAGTTTGCTCAAAAGTTACATTTATAATATACTGTAGTCTAGTAAGTATGCAGTAGCATTATGTTTAAAAAAGTGTACATATCTTAATTAAAAAATACTTCATCCATATGTAAAATAGATAGCCAATGGGAATTTGCTACATGACTCAGGGAACTCAAACTGGGGCTTGGTAATAACCTAGAGGGGTGGTATGAGGAGGGAGGTGGGGGGAATGTTCAAGTGGGAGGGGACATGTGTATACCTATGGCTGATTCATGTTGATGTCTGGTAGAAACCAGTGCAATACTGTAAAGCAATTATCCTTCAATTAAAAATAAATAAAAAAATACTTCATTGCAAAAAAAAAAAAAATGCTAACCATTATCTGTCGCAAAACTTCAAAGTTGTAAAAACACCATATCTTCAAAGCACAACAAAGCAAAGTGCAATAAAACAAAGTATGTCTATATATTATTAAAGAATAACTAGAAATTGAGATTAAAAAAAAAATCACTCTAAAAAGCACTGTTTAAAGAAATTTTGAAAACTAAATGGACAGATAAAATGTGCTGTTCATGGGTAAAAACAGTCAATATCAAGATACTAATTTCCCCCTAATTGACCTACAGATTCAATGGAATCACAATAAAAATCCCAGCAGACTTTTTGGTGGAAATCTAGAAATTCCATCATAAAAACAGTATCCAGATCACTAGGAAACAATAGATTATATATTAATAACAGCGATTGAGGCAAATTTTAAAAATTAAATAATCTCACAAGAAATTAGGACTGTAAGAAAGCTGAGCACCAAAGAATTGGTGCTTTTGAACTGTGGTGTTGGAGGAGGCTCTTGAGAGTCCCTTGGACTGCAAGGAGATCCAACCAGTCCATCCTAAAGGAAATCAGTCCTGAATATTTTTTGGAAGGACTGATGCTGAAGCTGAAACTCCAATACTTTGGCCACCTGATGTGAAGAACTGACTCATTTGAAAAGACTGATGCTGGGAAAGCTAGAAGGCGGGAGGAGAAGGGGATGACAGAGGATGAGAGGGTTGGATGGCATCAACGACTCAATGGACATGAGGTTGGCAATGGACAGGGAGGCCTGGCGTGCTGCAGTCCATGGGGTTGCAAAGAGCGACATGACTGAGCGACCGAACTGAACTGAAGTATCGTTTAGGAGGAGGGGAAGACCTTACCCATGACTAGAGGCCTGAAATATATACTATTAGACATATTTTAAAATAGAGCTATCATATGGCAAATATATATATATATATGAGTAAAGAGTGTATAAGAAGCCTCTGAGTTATCTTTACAACTTTTCTGTAACTTTGAAAATATCCCAGATAAAATTTCAGAAGAAAAATGCACAGCAAGAAAATTTAAAGTCAATAATCAAATACTAGCTTTGGAAAAAAAATGTAATAAAAATATAACTTAATAGCTACAATATGTAATATGTAGCTATTATGATAACTATAATATATGTATCTTTATTGCGATAAAGATATCTTTCAAACTGACAATGAGAAAACAACTCAAAAAAAAGGCAAAAAACATTAAAGTCAATTTAGATAACCACAAATTTAATACCCGGAGAAGGCAATGGCACCCCACTCCAGTACTCTTGCCTGGAAAATCCCATGGATGGAGGAGCCTGGAAGGCTGCAGTCCATGGGGTCGCTGAGGATCAGACACGACTGAGTGACTTCACTTTCACTTTTCACTTTGATGCACTGGAGAAGGAAATGGCAACCCACTCCAGTGTTCTTGTCTGGAGAATCCCAGGGACGGGGGAGCCTGGTGGGCTGCCGTCTATGGGGTCGCACAGAGTCGGACAGGACTGAAGCGACTTAGCAGCAGCAGCAGCAGCAAATTTAATACCACTATTCCCCTCCCCTAGTAAAAAGAAGGCCACACAAGAAGATGTACAAATTCACTCATAGTCAGGGATATGAAAAACCAAGTAATAGATACTACTCTATACCAAACATCCTTGCAAAACCATGAAGCTCCTAATATCTGTTGTGAAATACCGCAGAAAGGGGAGTCATGTATTGTTAGTGGGATTGGAAACTGTGACAGCCTTCTGGGGAAGGCAGTGTGATAATCCCATTAAAATTAAAAATACATATACCTTTAACATAGCTATTTGATTTCTATGAATCCATCTGCATATTCCAAAGTACCAGGAAACAAGGGCTTATGGATGAGGCTGATTTCTTGCAGAGAAATAAGAGAGACACACAGTGAATACACATGAATATGAAGCCATCAGAAAGGAGGAGCTGGAGCTTTACCCCTTGACTTGGACTGATTTCTATAAGATACTGAGAAAAATCACAATAATCCATACATATATGTACTATATCAGATTATATAAATGTGGAGAAAGCTATGCTATCACACATAACTTGGTCATTGAAGTGGTGATGTGGAAGGTAATGTGGGAAGAGGGGCAGAGAAGAGAAAGAGGGAGAAAGAAAAAAGAGAAAGAAAGGAAAAAGGGAAGGGGAAAGAAAATCTTCTGTGCATATTTTATTTCAACTCTTTGGGACCCCATGTAGCCTGCCAGGCTTCTCTGCCCATGTAATTTTCCAAACAAGAATACCGGAGTGGGTTACCATTTCCTTCTTCAACGGATCTCTCCAACCCAGGGATTGAACCTGAGGATCTTGCATCTTCAGCATTGGCAGGCAGACTCTTTACCACTAGTGCCACATGGGAAACCCAAAAACTCTCAATAGCTTGTCTCTAAAACATCAGTTCACACCTTACCTCTAAAGCAACACTGGTCTCTTTATTAGCTCAATGTATTGCATTTTTCTTAAACAGAAAAACAAAAAGCCCCTGAAAATAAAAATGTCTGGGCTATACTGACCCTGGAGGCTCAATTGGTAAAGAGTCTGCCTGCAATGCGGGAGACCTGGGTTTGATCCCTGGGTTGGGAAGAGTCCCGGGAGAAGGGAATGGCAACCCACTCCAGTATTCTTGCCTGGAGAATTCCATGGACAGGGGAGCCTGATGGGCCACAGTTCATGGGGTCACAAAGAGTCGGACACGACTAAGTGACTTTTATACAGTTTATACTGACCCTGAGAAAAGATTTTCTAGATGCCATACATCCTAGAATATTTACGAATTAACCTATTTGGTGGGGGTGGTGGTTGTTCAGTTGCTAAACCGTGTCCAATTCTTTGCGACCCCATGGACTGCAGCACAACAGGCTTCCCTGTCTTTCAAAATCTCTCGGAGCTTGCTCAAACTCACGCCCATTGAGTCGGTGATGCCATCCAACCATCGCATCCTCTGTCACCCCCTTGTCCTCCTGCTCCCAATCTTTCCCAACATCAGGGTCTTTCATAATGAGTCAGCTCTTCTCATCAAGTGGCCAAAGTATTGGAGCTTCAGCTTCAGTATCAGTACTTCCAATGAGTATTTATGGTTGAGTTCCTTTAGCATTGACTGGTTTGATCTCCTTGCAGTCCAAGGGACTCTCAAGAGTGTTCTCCAGCACCACAATTTGAAAGCATCAATTCTTTGGCACTCAGCCTTCTCGATGGCCCAGCTCTCACATCTATGACAAGACTGCTGGAAAAACCATAGCTTTGACTATACAGACCTTTGTTGCCTTGAGAACCCCATGAACATTTTTGGTTAACCTTGTTAAAAGTGACTGCCACTGTCTTATTTCAAAATTTACTCTAGTGGTCAACTTCATGAAGTGAGCCACCAGCTCTGAGGTTTCGGTCCACACTCTCAGGCCTTTACTGCTGTTCTGTCCCATTGTAGCAGCCTCAATGCCCTCTTCATAGATGGAGTACTTACTAAGTACACATAGGAAAAAGTAAAGACAGGATTCTTGCCCTCGAGAGCCTACAGTTTCTTTCTTTTAAAGGTTTCTGTTTCCTTAGTATCCTGAATTCAGAATGTGGAGGCACCTGGTACACATGGGGTTGTGAAATATCTAAGTTTTACCTTCTCCATGCAGGATAAAAGGTAGCAGAAACAGGTGCTCCAATATTATTAAGCAAGAAGTGGGAAGAAAAGCAATAAAATCAGGACTATGTTGGCACCAGACAACTGCTAATC
Source organism: Bison bison bison (assembly GCF_000754665.1). Lineage (NCBI taxonomy): Eukaryota > Metazoa > Chordata > Mammalia > Artiodactyla > Bovidae > Bison > Bison bison. The sequence goes on along the minus strand of NW_011495050.1, from coordinate 21,771,424 downwards.
TCCATGCTCCAAGATTAGTAAACTCTCAAAGAGGAACGAACATGCCATGCCATGCTGCTGCTGCTGCTGCTAAGTCTCTTCAGTCGTGTCTGACTCTGTGCGACACCATAGATGGCAGCCCACCAGGCTCCCCCGCCCCTGGGATTCTCCAGGCAAGAACACTGGAGTGGGTTGCCATTTCCTTCTCCAATGCATGAAAGTGAAAAGTCAAAGTGAAGTCACTCAGTCGTGCCTAACTCTTCGCTACCCCATGGACTGCAGCCCACCAGGCTCCTCCATCCATGGGATTTTCCAGGCAAGAGTACTAGAATGGGGTGCCATTGCCTTCTCCAAGGAACTGCTTACTAACCCTAAAAACATACCATGGGTCTCCATGGTATTGAAAAACAACTCAGAAATTCCAGCCAGGTTTAATAGTAATTTCTACCAAACATTCACGGAAGACATAATTTCAGTCTTACATACTCTGATATTGAAGTTTATCCCAGGAGGTTAGTTTAATACTTGGAGTCAAATTTACTATGTTAAAAACTTTAAAGGAATAAACCACAATTATATGATAGGTGGCTCTCCCCCAAAATAGCAGCCAATAACATATTTCCCAAGGTAAAAACTCTTGGCAACCAAGAATTTAATAAATTTGATAAATGATATCTATAATATCTATAATAGAGATATCTATATATCTATAAAATATATATCTATATATTTACAAACATAACTGAAACATAAATATCATAATGGTTGAAATATTGAAGGGGTTCCCTTTGAGATGGCCAGAAATATATGATGTGGTGATCAAAGAGAAAGATCTGAATCCTTGTTCTGCCACTTACCAGCTATGTAATTCTGGGCAAAGCATTTAATAACTCTGTATCTCAGTTTCCTCATCTGTAAAATGGGGATAATGAGCATCTCCTTCACAGGGTTGTTCCAAAGAGTAAGGAAGAATATTTTAGAAGTACATAGAAACTGTTTGACACTTTAAAGCACTGTAAAGTGTTTTTCAAATAAAAAAATTCCCAGATGATGATTGTGTCTAAAGAAATCTTAAAGACTCTAGAAATAAAAGAAGCAAAATTATTACATAAAAGTTAGCTGTGGTTCTATACGCTACAGAAAGTCAATCCTAAAGGAAATCAGTCCTGGATATCCACTGGAAGGGCTGATGCTGAAGCTGAAACTCCAATACTTTGGCCACCTGATGAGAAGAACCAACTCATTGGAAAAGACCCTGATGCTGGGAAAGATTGAAGGCAGGAGGAGAAGGGGATGACAGAGGCTGAGATGGCTGGATGGCATCACCGACGTGACAGACATGAGTTTGAGTAGGCTCTGGGAGTTGGTGATGGAAAGGGAAGCCTGGTGTGCTGCAGTCTATGGCGTTGCAGAGTTGGACATGACTGAGTGACTGAACTGAAACAAACAGAAAATGGTATCTAAAAAAATTAAGTATCCGGGGATAAGATTTAAGAAAAGATGTGAAAGATCTCTAGAGGGATAATTATAGATTCAGTGCAATCCCAAACAAAACTGGTGGAATGCAACATGCTTATTCTAAAATGTTTACGGAAATGTAAAGTGCTAAAAACAGTCAAGACACTCTCCAAGGAAAACAAGGTGACTAACATATTTCCAGATATCAAACAAATTCCAACACTGATGTCTAAATTGTCCGTTAACTCACCTGAGGAAAGATTTCTTTCTAGAATGCTCATCCAATAGGTCTGTCTTCATAGTCTGTCCCTCACTTTTTAAAAAATCTTTGCACCAGTGTCACCGAAGACTTCTTTCCAATTTGCCCTGTATAAAATGGCATACCCAATACTTCCAGTCACTTCTCCCCAACCTCGTATTTTCATAACATCCATTATCTGACAATATTTTAATGTATGTGTATATGTTTATTATTTATGCCACTCTCCTGACTATAAGCTTGCTGAAATCAGAGAATCTGGTTATTTGGTATAATGCTGTATCTCCAGATTTACTTTCTTCATTGAATGAATGAGTTGAAGTCACAAACATTCTGACTGGCATAGGAAATGTAGTGACTCAATTTGAACTAAATGTATAAACTGCAAACTCCCCTTCACTATTTATCTGCTAAATGATGGCTACTGAAGTACTATAACTCTCCCCAGATTTAGAATACTATTTTGGGCTTCCAGAAACAACCAATATGTAAATAATGGCTTTATACTTAATTAAGGGAAATAAATGAAACAAGTCCATTAAAAGAGCCATATAAAACGTAACTCTGAGAATCTTAACTGACTCTAAAATTGGCAAAATGATAGAAGTAGTTTAGGTATTTTCTCATGTTATGTATGAATGAATAGTTCTGATGGTTTTCAACATGTATCTTATCCTTTGGTAATCTAAGTTTTTTAAAAATTTTCTAATTGAAATATAATCTACATACAATATTATGTTTCAGGTGTACTGTATAGTGATTTGACATTACATACACTACAAAACCATCACTATGATGAACCTAGTAATGACCTCTCTCCATAGTTACTGTAATAGTATTGACCATATTCTTTACAATGTATATTACATCTCTGGGGTTTATTTATTTTACAACTGAAGTTTGTCTCTCTTAACCCTCATCACCTGTTTTGCCCAAAGCACCCTTCTTCCTCCAAATCTGGCAACCACCCATTTGCTCTCTGTATCGGTCTGTTTTCTTAGTTTTCACATACAAATGAGATTGTATTTGTCTTTGACTTATTTCACTTAGCATAATACTCTGTATATCAAGTTGTTGCAAATGGCACAATTTCATTTTTATGGCTAATATTCCATACACACACAGACATCCAAGCACACACACACACACACATATATATAGGTACCTATACCCAAATATGCATGGACACATGTCCACCTATCACCTCTTCTCTATCCATTTTCCTACTAATGGACACTTAGGTTGCTTCCACATCTTGGCTATTGTAAATAATGCTGCTATGAACACAGGGGTGCATACATCTGAAAAGGGTTTTTGGTTTCTTCAAAAATACCCAGAAGTGGAATTGCTGGATCATCTGGTAATTCCATTTCCAATTTTTTGAGGGGCCTCCATACTGTTTTCCATTGCGGTTCTACCAATTTATATTCTCACCAACAGTACAGGAAGGTTCCCTTTTATCCACATCCTTGTCAATACTTGTTTTCTGATAACAACCATTCTGATAGGTGTGAGGTGATATCTCCTTCTGTTTTTAATTTGCATTTCCTTAATTATTAGTGACATTGAGCATCTTTTCTTTTTGGCCATCTGTATGTCTTTTCTGGAAAAATGTTCATCCAGGTCCTCTGCCATTCTTTTAAATGGGATTTTTTATATTGGTAAGAAATCTGACTTGGTATTTGACATTCAGTAGGCTGCCTTTTCACATGGTAGATGATTTCGTTCACTGTGCAAAAGCGAGTGGGTTTGACCTGGGCTCCTTTAGAATTTCTACCTCTGCTCTGGGACTTGGAGCATGTTGAGATTTTCCATGTGCCCTGTAGGAGCACCCCGTCCCACCCCACCCCCCAGCTCTCAAAGGTAAGCCCAGTTTTTCAGAAAGGTAAGCTCAGTTTTTCAGAAAGGTAAGCTCAGTTTTTTAGCCAGTTTTTAAATCCCTGACCAGATGTCCTGGGCGCTCATCTTTCCAGTGCAGAACTCCCAGACTAGGAGCCCACCATGGGCTCAGACCCCTCTCGCTCCTTGGCGAGACCTCTGCGTGTGTGATATTCTTCCCACTTGGGGTCAAGGGCTTGGGGGTGTGAGTCTGGACTATACCAGTCTCTCCCCCTCCTATGCATCTTGTTGTGGCTCCTTCTTTGTATCTTTAGCTGTAGAGACTCTTTTCTGCTAGTCTTTAGGTGGTTGCCATAGGTAGTTACTCTGTAAACAGTTGTAATTGTGGTGTACCTATGGGAGGAGGTGAGCTCGGAGTCTATCTTCTCCATCACCATGACGAACCTTTCCAAAATTTATATTTAACTAGAGAATATGCTATGGAAAATCTTTCATATTTATAAATTAACCTCATTTCTAGCAAAAGAATGAATTGTGTAAATTTAATATAAAAAGCTAATCTGTACATGTAAGAGAATTCAGGTAAACCGGTAGCACAGACAATGACCAGTAGGGTATATGATGATAATCAGGGTATTCTCTCACTACGATGTGATCTTCCCCAAAGGCTTTGAAGAAAGCGAAGTATAAAGGGTCTTTAAAAGAGTCTAATGAATTAAGTGAAAAACTGAAAGTATTAGTCACTCAATCGTGTCCCACTCTTTATGACCCCATTGACTGTAGCCCACCAGGGTCCTCTATCCATGGAATTCTCCAGGCAAGAATACTGGAGGTGATGAGTTAAGGCCTGTCTTAATTCTGGAGTATTCTCTCATGCTATGGTAGCCCAAGGTTGAGCTCCACAGGAATCTGATTTGGTCCTTAATTAACCCAAGTTTGAAGGAACTTCTGAAGTCAATTGAAAGGTTTAGACCATTTTTAAAGTGAAACTGAGGTGGTACTGGTTGGGTACAACCAGGAGAGGGGACGGGGTGAGCGGCACACACAGGCCTCCTGACGCAGCACCGCTTTTGCCATATTCCTCCTAAGATCGTTTAGCTTTCCATTTAATCTTTAGTTTTTTATGAAATGTCAAGAAGGCAGTCAACATATTCATACATATTACTTTCATGACGTATTAACTGTGTAACAGGAAAACAGAGGTTGTAATACAAAGTGTTTTGCTACAATTATTAGCTTGAATTTAACTGACTGTAGTTTCATAACCTAATGTTGCCAGAGTAGGATCTCTTATAAGTTAAGATCTTTTTACTTTTCAGATGAGGATTTATAATGCTTCTCTCTTCATAATTTAGTAACAGACCTATTTACTTTCCAACCAATCTACTTAAAAAAAAATTAAATTCTGTAGTGAAGAAAGCAGCTTCTTTCTGAAGGAAGGCGGGTCTTTGACATGAAGAAAAGGATACTTTCAAACAGTGTTTGTTGAGAACTTCAGCAGATGCCTCTCTCTGGGCTGAGACTAGAATATTGAATCCTCTCAGTGGCTTGCAATATTTATGAACTTACCATGCAGCAAATCAATGTTTCTGTTCTTATAAAAACGCCTGTGCACAAACCATACAGCAGCGATACATTAGTATTTACATTTATTTCATGTATGCAGTTTACACACTCACTACTGAACAAAATTGGAATGCAGACAAATATACAAATACCATAATAAGCATGATCAAATAAAATAACTGGCACTAGTGTTATAAGCATATTAATGGGCCTGGTGAGAAAAGTGATGAAAGAAGACTGCAGCCCATGGCATTTTTCCTTTTATCAAAAGAAAACGCTTAGTAGCACCATAATGGTAATACTTAATAGAAACATGTAAGATGGAATATTTTAACTGCTAATCACTGAGGTGAGCCTGTTTTATTTAAGGGAATTATACTGGAAGTTAACAGTATAGGCAATATTTTGGCCAACTTTTGTTTATGTCAGTTGAACATGTTCCATAAACAAGAGCAAAGGAAAATAAAGCCAGCCATACACGGACCCCTCCTTAGCACTTGGTACAAACTCTGCGCCATGCTTTGATTTCATGATTGGAGAAGGTATGTGCTAAAAACTGAGGTTATTATGTAAAGTTGTTCACTAAAGCCTGAGTGTGTCTTTGGTAGGCTAATACTTTTTCAGCATTGTTACTGTAATTATACTGATGTTTCTCTATCCTGTATTTTTCTACATAATCCAAGGTGACTAAGGAGGACATTATGGAAAACAATACAGCAAAACTCTCAAAACATGTAGGCCCTTAAAATCCAGTCTATTCCCAAGGCACCAAGGATCAACGGGGTGCAAAGTTCCCCTTTGGGAAAGGTGACTTTTTGTAATACTTATAAACTAATGGAATTTTATTTTGCAGCTTCATATATCTTATTTGGTGCTGTCAGTATACTTAATTACCTACTTTTACACTTGTCTTCTAAGATGGCAACAATATACAAGCTAAATAGAGTACCAGGTATTTCTATTTCAAAGTTGTGCAAAACTGCCACAATCTTGCTCAAGGTGTCTAAGTATCCACATGGTAGCAAATGGGCTGCATTAAGCTGTATATATCCACATTGCATGTGAAGAAGAAATGAAATTTATGCCCAGTTATGAACAGAAATGTTACAAAGAATATCATATACTGAGAATAACCTGCAAGGTTCTTTAAATAGTATCCCTTAGTGGTTTCAATAAAATGTCACTAACCACTTATCCCTAAGCCTCAAGTTCTCTTCATAAGAATGCTGTAGAACTGCATTAGTACTTTATATTGATTATAAATTAAGCCAAATTTCTATCTAAATACACAAGTATGTGCTTCAAGCACTGATTTGTGGCAAACACACAAAACATAATTCTCTTAAGAATTATTGTCCTTACGATAATGCACTTTTAAAGCTTTCATTTCATAGTTTGGTAATTAAGATCCACATGAAACACAATGCTTTGCTGAACATAGAAAACGTATCTGCATTATGATTATGTAACCCGGCCTTTGCTGGCAACTTGAAACTTAAAAAACAGCCATCTGTAGTTCAACCAGCTCCAAACAAGGTTTTTCAAGTGGTAATTATTTTGCAGCATTTATAGGTCTATATATCAGTCTGAATTGCAACTTTTAATTCCATTGTCTGATGTGAGTGGTTGTTATTTGTTTCTTTTAGTGCAGTGCCAAAATATAAATCAACACTGGGTTTTATTCCACTGTTACCATGTTCTTCGGCAATATGGTTCAACTGTGGAACTTCTGAACATGAAGCAGTTTGGGTAAGCACAGAAATGCTACACTGATGGGGGGAATTTTCCAGTCGGTCATTTTCTACCTCAGGAAGAATGTTAACAGTAGCAAAGCGGGCGTGATAATCAGTGGAACCATGACTACAAGAAGTTTTCATGCTTTCTAGGTCAGAACAACTAAACTCAGAAAAGTGACTAGAGTGGGAATCTGCTACAGACGGCATACTGTCACTGAGGGATGGAGCCTCAAATTCACTTGAGTTCGTGCTTTGTTGTTCTAACAACTGTGCATCCATGTCCTCTCGGGTCTCGTTTATCTTCATGTTACTCTTTTTCCTCAATTTACCACTTTTTGATTTCTTTCCTGCTGTTGCTTCTTTGGACCACTTGGTGGCGCTGGATTTACCTTCAGGCAAGCCACCGGACGAGCCCCCAGGATGGCTTCGGGTGGCACTGCCATCCTCCACACTGCTGCTTCCACTGTTGTGCCTGAACTTGGATGGCTTTGATTCAATATCTACCTGAACCTCCATACTGTTGCCTTCTCTGGAACAGAAGTGAAACAAATATAAATTTTTGACTTCCTCTTTTTTTATTTTTTATTAAATACAAATGTATCAAAGGGGGAGAGTTTCTGGGTGAAATGTTAAAAGACTGTATAAAAGCATCAGAACAAATTAATGCAGGATACATTCTACTAATGGAAAAAAGCTGCTTGAAATAAGAGAACTGTCTTTATAACAATGCTTCAAATAGGGGAAAAAAGAAAAAACCAAAAGCAACCATGCTCACTTCTTACACTGTTCCAGGTACTACGCTACCTTCTCCATTTTTTTTCCAGAACAGTTGTATTGAGAGAGAATTTGCATATCATAAATCCACCTGTTTAAAGTACACAATTCAGTGGTTTGTAGTATATTCACAGTTGTCCAGTCATCACCATGACCGAACTCAAGAACATTTTCATTGTCCGCCAAAGAAGCCCTGTACCATTAGCAGCCAGTTCCCATTCTCCCCGCCCCTCAACCCCGAGCAACCACTAATCTCCTTTCTGTCTCTATGGATCTGCCTGTTTTGGACATCTCTCACTACTTACATTTTTCAGAGAACCTAACAGAAGAGATAACAATTATTTACCATAATTCTGCTTAATGATAGGGATACAAATTAATCTAAAAATGCTTTTGACTTTACAACAACTTTTTCCTTACTTGTCCAGTGGGATATAGGAATTCAGAATGGATCCTGCCATTGCCTTGGTGCTGGCATTATCACTAACTGTCCCCAAGCTGACTGTGCCGGACTCTCCACTTAGGCTGTACCGTTCTTTCTGTACATCTGCTTGTACTTCCAACCTTAAAGAGAGGGGTATCAGAAAAAGACAAAAATTATACATAGTATCAGCACTACTATGAGTATGCTTATCTTCAAGTAACTGAGTAACAAGAAGCTAATTTAGAGACAACTATAAACATTATTTTTTTCAGCTTCCTTTTATTTGATTATTCAAATTCTATTGCAGTATACTGAAGAGTACCAGTTATCTGAATAAAATGGGAAAATTAGCTGTCTGCCAGGTAAGGTAGTTACAGAGTAACACAAATAGAATAGAAAGGATTTTAGAATGGATGCTTAAACATGCTCCATCATTCTCACTTAGGGTGTGGCACTCTGCTTCCCTGCTGCTGCTGTTGCTAAGTCACTTCAGTCATGTCCGACTCTGTGCGACCCAAGACAGCAGCCCACCAGGCTCACCCATCCCTGGGATTCTCCAGGGAAGAACACTGGAGTGGGTTGCCATTTCCTTCTCCAATGCGTTAAAGTGAAAAGTGAAAGTGAAGTCACTCAATTGTGTCCGACTCCTAGCGACCCCACGGACTGCAGCCTACCAGCAAAACACCAAATCTGAATACATTAAAACCCATTCTAAGATCAATGAATCAAAAAATTCTGGGCATCTGTATATTAAAAATGGTTCTAAATTTAACACCTGACTCTTAAAAAAATAATAATATACACCACTGTAACTTAAGAGTTTGTGTTTAAAAGCACACTACCTAAAAATAACTATAACTGATTTATCTTTTAATTCATGTATTTTCCCCTACATTTAAAAAACCCCTAAAGCTAATAAAAGTGAATTAAAGAGGAAATAAGAGAAGATAAAAATGCTTAACTTATCCTACCTATTATCTACATAGCTTTTGGTAAAAGACTTTGTGAGAATTAAATAACCATTAATACAGAAAAGGGCCCAGGCAGACTCTTGGACTCAGCCTGTGCACTCCCGACATCCTGACACCACCTGTCCCCTCAGGCTTCAGCCAGTGTCTCATTTCCCAACATCCAGCTGTGGCTGCCTCCCAAGAGATGTAAGTACAGGCTTAATCACTGCCTTTACAGTGTTCACCAGAGAAGCTCCAGCACTGACTCATAAAATCTGACAAGTGTAGTGAACAAAAAAATGGCATAATGTTATCCCTAAGATTTGGTTTTTACCTCATCAGATCTCCTCATTCACTGTTCACCACTAAATTTCATTTTCTGAAACCTTAAAACTTACTTGAAACCTTATTGTTTTCAACCCTGACACAGTAGGATTATATGTAATCATCGTGCTTTGTGTTCAAAATTCTCATCTAATTAGTTTACAGTTAAAGCAAAACAATGCAGTTTTCTTACCTGTTGAAACAGTTTACCATGGCACTTCCTGACAGACTCCCTGTGATACTGGCTCCGGCGAGCGCCATGGTGCTGGCCGTCTCACTTAGGTTGTCCCGGATGGCTCCTATTCGATCCATGTGGCTCCCGCTTGCACTCAAACTGCCAGTCAAACCACCAACACTTCCCTCCCCTATGCTGGGGTTGTGTCTTGCTTCTGCTACTGAAGTTGTGTCTAAATGCAAATATTTCAAAGAAATTAGTGTGATTATTAATTTCCCTCTCCTTAAGAGTCTGTCGTGATTTTCAGATAGGATGCATTTTCATATAAAGTGTAAAACATACACAGGAATAGAAAAGATGTCTGGAGTCAGGGACATATAACTATGGGATAATAGTAAAGGGAAACACCTCACAGCGAAGCTGGATTAAGGACTGGGCCTCAGTTTTAAATGGTCACTACAGGCATATCTTGGAGGAACTGTGGGTTTGGTTGCAGACCATGGTAATAAAGCAAATATCACAATAAAGTGAATCATGAAGTTTTGGTCCTCCTAGAGCATATACAAGTTATGTTTATACTATACTACAGTCAAGTGTGCAATAGCATTATGTCTAAAAATTGTGTATACCATTGATTTAAAAAATTCTTTATGGCTAAAAATTGCTAACCATCATCTGACAAGTCAGGATTGCCACAAACTTTCTTCAATTTGTACAAATACGTAATGAGCTATAAAGTGCAATAAAATGAAGTACACTTGCAATTTAGATGAAAATCTAGAAGATTTAAAATTTCTATAAAGAACCTAATTGTTGAAAAATTTAGCTGACTTTGGAGGAAAATTATGTGATGGTTTTCAGTAAGGGTGTCTTGAGGTCAGTAAGAATGGGTCAAAAGTTGACTTCTGAATATATTCCATAGTTCCGATTGTAAGTTATTATGAGGTCTGATACCATTATATTTCAATCTTTCAGTACTTTTTCACATGCTTTATACTGGAGAATTTACTTATTTGCTCTAATATTTGAGCTCCTATTATATAACCCAACTCTGTTTCTAAGTGCTGGGACACAGTGAATCAGAGACAAACATCTTGCCCTCAAAAGACTTATGCTCCAATTGGGGAGAGCAATAAATACAATTACATGGTGACAAATGCTATGAGAAAAAATGAATCAGAATAAAGAGGAGTCAGTAAAAGGCAGAGAGTGATGAGGAGTGCATGCATCTCTGTGTGTGAGCCTGCATGCCTGTTTGCTGTTTTATATAGTGTAATGAGAGAAGCCCTCTCTGAAAAGGAAGTGAAGGAGTGAGCCATGAAATTATCTGGGGGAAGGGTAATCCAGGCAGAGGAAACTTCAAGTTTAAAAGCCTAGCAGTAGAAGTATGTTTGGCATCTCAGGATCAAGGACAGGAGGTATAACATAGAGTGACAAGGGAAGAGTTCAAAGATGCAGCTCAGGAAAGACCACAGCTGGACTTATGGGCCATGGTAGCGGCTGGGGATTCCATTCCCTCACCCCTGGTACAGTCAGAAGCACTGAGAGAATTCTGAACATAAGTTAGATCTAACTAATGGATCACATAAAACACTACTACTATAACACAGGCAAGAAGAGAGTAGTTTGTACTAGTGGAACAGAGATGGTGAGAAATGGTTGAATTATGGCTAAACACTGGAGGAACCAGCAGAATCTGCTGATGAAAAGGGGAGAGTAATCTTAAGTAAAGGTTTTAGCACAGCAATAGCAAGAATAAAGAGACTACTTAATGAGGTAAGGATGACTGAGAGGCCAACAAGTTTTAGAGTGAAGAGTTTGGTTATAGAGAAGTCAAGCTTGCAATTCTTGTTAAGACATTCAAGTGCAGATTAAAGAGAAGAGTTACATGTACAAACTGAAGTTCAGAGGACAGTTCTAGCCTAGATATAAATTTAAGAGTCATCTGTCTATATATATTATTTAATAGAGATAACCTAGGGAGTGAGTACAGATAAATCTGAGAATGAGCCCTGGGAAACTCCAAAATTCAGAGGTTAGGAAAGGAAAATGAATCAGCAAAAAAGACTGAGAAGTGGCCATAAGATAAGAGAAGACAAGTAGAGAAAATGTTTTAAGGAGGGCATGCTCTACCATGTCAAGTATACTGTCAGAGTAAGATGGAAATCAAGAACGGGCCACTATATTTGCTTCATGGAGGTACCTGGTGACTCTGCTTTGGTGGAGTGGTAGAGAGGAAATTTTGGACTGGTAGGGACCAAAATCTAATTGGAGTGAGTCCAAGAGAAAATGGGAGGTAGGAAATAGAACATTATCTTCACACACATGCAGATTACAGATAAACCTCAGCTTACTGCACTTCAAAGATATATATATATATACACTTACAAGTAAAATAAAGAAAGTGAAGTTGCTCAGTTGTGTCTGACTCTTTGCGACCCCATGGACTGTAGCCTACCAGGTTCCTCCGTCCATGGGATTTTCCAGGCAAGAAAACTGGAGTGGGTTGCCATTTCCTTCTCCAGGGGATCTTCCCAACCCAGGCACTGAACCCTGGTCTCTTGCATTGAAGGCAGACGCTTCACTGTCTGAGCCCAGGGAAGTCAAGAAGTAAAAGGTTTGTGGCAACTCTGCTGTGAGCAAGTTGATCAGCGCCATTTCCCCAACATCATTTGCTCACCTGGTGTCTCTTGTCACATTTCAAACTTTTTCATTATTATTGTATTTGTTATGGTGATCAGTGATCAATGATCTCTGATGTTACTACTGTCATTGTTCTGGGGTGCCATGAACTGTGCCGATACATGACACATATATACTAACAACTGATAAATGTGTGTTCTGATAGCTCCACTGACGATGGGCTGTTCCCCCTTCTCTCTCCCTTCTCCTTGGCCTCCCTATTCCCTAAGACACAACAATATTGAAATTAGGTCAATTAAAAACCCTACAATGGCCCCTAAGTTTTTAAGTGAAAAGAACTGCACATCTTTTACTTTAAATCAAAAGCTAGAAGTGATTAAACTTAGTGAGGAATGGTCTTCGAACGTCAGAGCAGGCTGAAAGGCTAGGCCTCTTGTGCCATTTAGCTAAGCTGTGAACACAAAGGAAACAGTCTTGAAGGAAATTAAAAGTCCTACTCCAGTGAACACATGAATGATAAGAAAGCAAAATAGCCTTATCGCCGACATGGAGGAAGTTGTAGGAGTTCGGATAGAAGATCAAACCAGCCACCACATTCCCTTAAGCCAAAGCCTAACCCAGAGCAAGGCCCTGCCTTTAATTCTACAAAGACTGAGCGAGGTGAGGAAGCTGCAGAAGAAAAGTTTGAAGCTAGCAGTGTTGGTTCACAAGGTTTAAGGAAAGAAGCTGTCTCTGTAACATACAAGTGCAAAGTGAAGCAAAAGTTCTGATGTAGAAGCTGCAACAAGTTATCCAGAAGATTTAGCTAAGATACTTAAGGAAGGTGGCTATACTAAATAATAGATTTTTAATACAGAGGAAACACCTCCTATTGCAAGAAAATGCGATCTAGGACTCTCATAGCTAGAGAGAAGTCAATGCCTGGCTTCAAAGCTTCACAGAACAGGCTGACTTTCTTATTAGGGGCTAATGCAGCCGGTGACTTGAAGCTGAAGCTAGTCAGTGCTCATCTACCATTCCAAAAATCCTAGGGCCCTTAGGAATTAGGCTAAATCTACTCTGCTTGTGCTTTATAAATGAAACAACAAAGCCTAAATGACAGCACATCTATTTACAATATAACTTACTGAATATTTTAAGCCCACTATTGAGTCCTACTGCTCAGAAAAAAAAGGATTCCTTTCAAAATATTACTAGCTCACTGGCAATGCATCTGGTGACCCAAAGCTCTGATGGAGATATATGACAAGATTAATGTTTTCATGCCTGCCAACTCAACATCCATTCTGCAGCTCATGGATCAAGGGTTCATTTCAACTTTTAACACTTCATGATTTAAGAAATACATTCTCTAAGGCTATAGATGCCATTCATCAGAAACAACGATTCCTCTGATGAATCTGAATAAAGTAAATTGAAAACCTTCTGGAAAGGATTCACCATTCTAGATGCCATTAAGAACTTTTACAATCCGTGGCAAGTGATCAAAATATCAACATTAGGTGGAGTTGTAAAGAAATAACAAAAAAGTTGATTCCAACCCTTAGGAGTTAGACTTCAATGGAGAAAGTAACTGCAGATGTGGTGGAAATTGCAAGAGAACTATAACTGGGGCCTGAAGATGACTGAATTGCTGCAATCTCATGATAAAACTTTCATGAATGAGTAGTTGTTTCCTATGGATAAGCAAAGAAAGTGGTTTCCTGAGATGGAATCTACTTATGGTGAAGGTGCTATGAAAATTGCTGAAATGACAACAAAGGATGTAAATTATTACATAAACTTAGCTGATGAAGCAGTGGCAGGATTTGAGAGGACTGACTCCAATTCTGAAAGAAGTTTTTCTGTGGGTAAAATGCTATCAAACTGCACTGCATGTGAAATCATTTGGGAAGGGAAGAGGAAGAGGCAATCGCTACAAAGTTTATTGTTATCTTATTTTAAGAAATTGCCTCAGCTACCCCAATCTTCAGCAACCACCACCCTGATTAGTCAGCAACCAGCAACATCAAGGCAGGACCCTACACGGGCAAAGAATATGACTTGCTGAAGGCTCCCATGATGACTGAAATTTTTTTAGCAATAAAGTATATTTAAATTAAGATATATACACATTTTTAGACATAATGCTATTGCACATTTAATAGACTATAGTATAGTCTAAACATAACTTCTATATGCAGTGGGAAACCCCAAAATTCATGTCTTGCTTTAATGTGATGTTTGTTGCAGTGGTCTGGATCAGAACGTGTAACACCTCCAAGGTATGCCTGTACTTCCATGAAACAACTTCTTTAATAAGAACTGTTGGAATTTCTTTAAGAAAAACTTCCACACTTTAAAAAGTGTAACTTATACTCCTACTGGTAGTCTACGATGGCCTTTATATGATCCATTTGTTTAAAAATAATGCCTGTTTCTCTGAATAACATTAGGTTGAAGGTATTTTCTACTCATTGGGTATCTGCATTTATTCTTTTATGAACTGCAGTTCTCTTCTATCCTTTTATTACTGATTTGTAATGCTTTACACAAAATTAAAGATTAAAAGTCTAGACTTTCTAAGATACTAGATTTCTGTTGGAAGTTACAGGTACCCAGAACCATTCCACCCTCTTTCATCTGTGAATCTCTCCTCAGCAGCTCTTCTCTGATATACTTCTGGGTGAATACTATTAGGACTAGTAAGAGAGCAAAGCATGTTACCTACAGCCTCCCACTTACACTATTACCACTAGTAAGTACATTTTCTTCCTTTGCTGAAAGGACTTACCTACAGCTGTATTTGTTCCACCAACATTTATATCATTTTCATCATCAAACTCAATTCTGACTCCTTTTCCATTGCCTGCTGAGACTCCACAACCTCCACTTCGACAGAGAGAAATTGGAACAACACCATAGACATAAGCTAACATAATAGGAACACCAATACCTAAAAAGGAATTAAATTGGTCATTACAAACCGAAAAATAAATCACAGAAACACACATTTTAGAAAGTTTTCTCAAGAGAAAGTATACAGGAGAAAAGTGTTAGGGTTCTGTAACTCTTGACCAAAGCAGATTCACCCAACTATTAAAGGATGCAAGCAGATTCAAAGCTTCTAGCCCATCAGGTGACACATATGAGGTTATATATATATAATCTTTCATGTGCCAGGGCTCTAAACTTTCTCTTGGTGGGGAACCATTAGTAATTTACCAACTATCCCTATGGCTAGCCTCTTAAGTTTATATTACTTGTAACCAATTTGGTTACTAAATGAGAGGCTTTCTATAGGTTCAGCTTACTGTCCCTAAATAAAAGTAACTCTCTAATCTTCAACAATAAGATGCTCTGGTTTTCAAATTTCTTCCACAACATTTTAAATAAAATGTGAGGTAATAACTATTTTTAAGTATTTCTTACCTACAGTTACTGCAGCTACAACGGGAGACACGATTACGGACAATGTTACACCACCTGCTATGGCCAAATTCCGTTTGTGCTTTGAAACATCCTTGCCTTCATATCGATTGTGAATCTTGAATTAAAAATAAAAATGGGGATGATGGATTAAAGAAAAACCATGTTACGTATTTAATTTAAATGAAATAGACCTAGATTTGCTGGAAGTGTAAAGTGATTTATCTTATAACTTCATAGTTAAGTGTCCAAATTCAAGGTAAATATATTATTGTTCTTAAATCATATTATCATTTGCTTTATTAATAATTTGTTTACATAAAACAGTTATTTAATAGGTTTTACTTTGTGTTTATTTTTAAACTGTCTTGAGTAAAAGTAGTCCTTATAATCTTATTCAGGAACAGGATAAATCATGTTTTGAACAAAGACAACATTAAGAACATTATTTTCAACATAGTTAGGAGCTGGATATTTGACCAATAGGATTACTTCTAACAAATGTATCATTCCACAGCCTTCTAAATAAGCATCCCTAAGTAAAAACTGGTTCCTGCAGGAGGTTTACACAGTCTTTGGAAAAAAGACCAAAAAAACCTGACCTTAAAAAGCAGTACTAATAAGTAAATATCACTAAAAAGAATGAATTTTTTCTCAGATTCCTTTTTATGAAGAAAAATATTATCAAATGACTCGAGATCCTGGACTCTTATTTACAGCTCAAAATAAGGGGTCAGATCAGATCAGATCAGTCACTCAGTCGTGTCCTACTCTTTGCGACCCCATGAATTGCAGCACGCCAGGCCTCCCTGTCCATCACCAACTCCCGGAGTTCACAGAGACAAAAAGAACAAATAATCCTGCCAGAGGACAGCAGTCTGATCTATTTGGCATCTCTACAGAGTATAGGTATTACTAAAAAACAGAACTTAATATCACCATGAAAGTTGCTTGTGAGATATAGGAACTTCAGAAAATAGCTCAGTATCTTTGTTCTTGTGATTTCCAAGGGCTAAAACTAATAAAGTACATTCCCCCCTGTTTCAAGACAGATTCAAAACAGCCTCAAAAGTGTACAGGCAGTCTCTAAAGTAAAATACCTGACTTAAAAACAGTTTTACAGATGAAGCAAAACAACATAATCTATCATTATCATGTGGTTATTTTGAAGGCTGTAAAGTACAATGAATCTTGTGGGATGTTTTAAACAGTGAGAAAGCTGGGGTGGGGAGACAGGCAAAGCAGGCATGAACAAGGAACATTTCTATATTCTAGTCAGAATCCTGTTTTCCAGAACGGACTGTATGTTTCAAGGAATGGGCCTCTACACTTCCCGAGCAGTCCATACAAGCAGAGATGGCAGTTTCCCAAGGCACCTTTCATTATTCTCCAGTATTCCTTGCCACTCCCATCCCTAGAAAACTTAGCACTGAAGCAGAAAAAAGCCAAAGCTAAAAACTGATGGAACAGATTTGCAAAAGCACGCAGCTGAGTCTTCCAGAAAATTCCGCATCCTCAAGCACTAATGTTCAATTACAGTGATCATATCATCCTACTAACTTCTGGCTCAATTTTTTCTGTTTTACTATTTTGTGTCACATTTTCTATTTGTTATTGTAAAAAAAAAAAAGCTCACTTTTAAGTACTTTATCAATTTTATAGGTTTTCCTGGGCTGGTTTGTATCCCTAAACACCACAGAGAACATGATTTCAATGGAAAACTAATGCATCAACTTGCAACCATTTGAGGACACATTTGAAAAAAGGGGACTTGTTACTGCACCTAAGACTGAACAATGAGGTAAATAATCTCTCCTCTATAAATTATTTGTAGGTATGTACAGTACAACAGTCTCTCTTCCCCTTCTACTTCAAAGTATCTGAATAGTTTTGTTTTTAGCAAAACCTTGCTTTGGACAACTCTATAAAAAAATTAAAATCTGTTATTATGTTTGGGACTTTAACAATTAAGTTTAGTTACTTAAAACCTTCTGAAATAAACATTTGGTCTGTAAATATCTCTGTTTGGCCTCAGTTTCAAGCTAATTAAAAAATAACATGTACGATTATTTCTGACTATAAATGTTGAACATTAAAAAAAAAAAAAAATCTGGTTGTTCTATGAAAGAGGATCAGCCTTGTCTTGAGTTTTGTTCCAAAAGTCAGAACTAGAATCAAATGAAACAATTTAAAGGAAAATGGATTCTGACTCAACGTAAGAATTTTCAGTACAGCTCCCTGACAGCACGATGGGCTGTTGGTGTTTTCCCCACTACTGAGGTGCCCAAATGGCTAGCTTGAAATTTATCAGGGATCGTACATAAAGAATTTGGGCATCTGGGTTTAAATCCTAGGTCTGCTTCTTCCTGTGTAACTTAAGATAAATTACATAAATTTTTCAAAACTTCAATATTCTAACATAAATTGAGGTCAAAATGAGTCAAAGTATATAAAACATCTACCACACAGTTAAAACTCAACAAATGTTAGTTCCCTTTTTAAAAATTCCTGTACTTTGTTCTGCTTGGTGCAGGGTTGGGATTAGATAATTTCTGAAGTTAGTTCTCAATTCCGAGATTCTACTAATTTAGGGAGCAGAAGACTTCTTAACCACTTCATACATTATCCTTTTAACCTTTCAATAAAAAATCATTTGCTTAGCTAATGAAGTATAATTCATTACTCAGTGACAGTGGCAAATACTGGGCATTCAGACTTTCACAAAATGATTGTAATCTACAAAACTACGTATTTAGTAATAGCAATAAGAAAAAAAACTTTGAAGTTGGAAATAACTCAGGAATGGATTATTCTTTTGCCTTGAAGGCACAGATTATTTATCTATTAACTTCACAGACCTGAGTGTACAAGGACACACGGATAAGAAAAATGTCAGATGAGTAGACTTTAAAATTTTATGTGAAGTTTATAATGCAAATGTGCTGAAGTGTTCAGATTCAGATAATTTTCAAGTAAGTCTACTTTCATGCAGACATACAAGCTTGTCAAACACTGAAAATGTATTATCTTATGAAAAAATAGTAATTATTTGATATTTAAGATGCTAAAAATGACCTTTCAAAACAAACAAAAAACAAAACAAACACAAAGCAAAACCATTAATCTTAAATCTAAAGATTAAAAATGAGATAATGAATTAACAAGGAGTCAAACACTTTACCTTCCGGCCCACATACACAGGAATGCCAATGATCATGGCAGGGATAGCAATGCCAGCTATTAAGGCAATTCCTACCGGAGCACCAACAAGTGTGCCCAGCTGCCACAATATTTTCTTCTTTCGGCTCCAGGGTTTCTTCCCCCAAAAAGTACATCCTGATGGACTAAAGGAAAAAATTACAATGTAAAGTAACTGCTGCAAAACATCACAGTAACAACTGACTACAGTACATTCAGCAATGACTATAAAAATTCTCAAATTTAGGAATGAGGGGTTTTTCCCCTTTTTTTGAATTCTGGGTTTATTAAAAGCTAAAAAATCAAGGTAAGAACCACCATAAATTATATTAAATGGATACTAATAGCTGGGATTCAGGTTAAACATTCATTCCTTGTCTTCCATTGGCCTCAAAACCTTAGGTTTATCTTTGAAGAGTAAATCGATGCAAAATATGTTTGTTTTATCCCTGTATTAAGACACAAAATTATCTGAACATATCATAAACTCACTCTGTGACCTAAATGAGGAAATTTATATATGAGAAAATCAAATGGAAATATTTGTGACCTAGCTAATTAGATATTAAATGCTAACTTTCTAGTTTAACAGAAACAAAGCCAGGAATTTCCTGGAGGCCCAATGGTTAGGACTTGGTGAGTTCACTGACCCAGGTTCAATTCCTGGTCGGGGAACTAGATTCCACAGGCTGTGTGGCATGGCCAAAACAAAACAAAACACAAAGCCAAACAAAAAAAAGAAAAAATAAATTTCCGTTTCCTATTTTTGACTAGCTATTAATCTCAAATGACTGGCGTAATAATTGGCTTCCTGTTCAATTTAAGTAGCTAGAATAAAATAGATCTCTTTAAGTAATACTAAGGATAATGCTTTTTCAAAAAAAAAAAGTCCTTTTGTCTTATAATATAAAATTATATTTAAATATAAGTAGCCCCTTCTATAAGCTTACCTTAGATAATGTAAATCTGAGATTTCTTTCATACACAACCAACAAAACTCACAACCACAGACAGCACATGTCATGTGATTACAGCTCCCATCATTCATCTTTATTATATAAGCAGCACATCGTGGACATGGTTTTATATCATCAGCTATTAGGAAAACAGACACGTTTAGTATATAAAACGTCTAAAAATAACAATTTCTAGTAGATAACCAACTATAGCATTGCCAAAAAATCTTTATGTGTATAGTTTGTTAACTGATAGCTTTAGCCTGCTATTTTCAGTATATAAAGCACTTTTTTTCCCCCTCTCAAGAAAAGGAACACTTTTACATTAAATTTTCAAGTTGTAAACATTTTTCAAACAGCAGGAGAACAATGAGAACAAAGAATAGTAAAATAATAAAAAAAGAAATGAAAACCAAAGGCAGCTCTAGGCAAACTAAAACTCCAGTGGGAATTTCTTGCCTGGGAAATTCCATGGAAAGAGGAGCCTGGCTATGCGGTCACAGAGAGTCAGACATAACTGAACAACTGAGCACACATGTAAGTAGCTAAAGGCTGTAACAGTAAGGCATGCCAGGATAGCTTTAGCTGATTCTACAGAGGACAGTTTAGGTATATTTGGCTCTTCCCGGAACTGCTTCTGAAACAATACCTACAAATTATTATTAATAATACCTTTGGAGTTCTACCCTAAAATCTTCAAGAAAGGAAATAAAACAAGTGAATCAGTGAACAAGCAAGAAAATCCATGTCCATTATATAAAATATCAAGTGTTGAATTTAAAGTTTATTTAATTTTAAATTCAACTTTAAATATTGAGCAACACTTCTTTTTCTAGTAGCATAAAGTACATGACTCTTTTAAAATATGCTGCTGGTAGGAATATAAATTATTTTCTTAATAAATTTCTGTATTTTCCAAGTTTTTTCCTTTAATAATCAATGAAAACAGTAAATATTTTTCTAAAAATGACTGAAGTTTCAATAAAAAGTGAAAATTCTATGAATGTACGATGGTCAGACTTTTTCTAATTTTTGAGATTTATGATGTATGTTTGCTCATGTATAGATTTCCAGACAACTTTAAATTTCTAGCCAAAGACAAAGTTTCTTAGTGTACTCCCCACCAAGGTATGATTTTTGAATCCCTGATCCTGGAATTGGTAATATCGAGAAATAAAAATTGTATTTTGTAATACACGTAAGTGAAAAGGATCCAAAAAATACTATTTAAAATCTGTAACTGTGTGATATTAGTAAAAAAGAAATAATCTCTAAGGAATATTAGTATTTAAAATAATTGCTAAGCTTTGCATAAAACACCTTTATTTTAAACAACAGTTTTGGACCATCTTCAGCTATCAGTCATATAAATCATCTGTGACACTTCTTTTTTCCTTTCTATTTTTGGACAATAAAATCTTTCCAACTCAATACCACTTTCTTCTACAGAAAAAAACGAGTGCTTCTGGGACAGAAATGCTAACACGTAAAACACAATTCAAAAGAGACCAGGGACTGAATATTTATTGCATTTTTGAATTAAAATAACAGGTGTTCTGTATGTGCCAAATATTTTACTAGAAGTTAGCTGTAAATACCTGCTGCTCCAGACTCTTGACTGTAACTAATGGATGAAGAACGTATAGTTCTCAGACGTAAACTCTGAGCCCTCTCCTGTCGAGCAGCATCACAGGTCTGATTGGGGTGCCAAATCTGCTTACAGTGGTAGCAAAACTCTGTTCCACAGCCTTCTCGCCCACAAGTTAATTTTGGACAGCTAGCACATCCAAACGCTATCACAGCATACCTGTTAAGAATAAGAAAAATGATTCAAAATGTAATGCAAAATAAGAGATGTTCATTAAGTAAAAAAATTATCCAATTTAAATGCTATTCTTGAAAAAGTTTTATATTTATGCATGAGCTAACAGTCATAAACTCATGAAACCTATCTTCCCATCAATATAAAAATGGGAAAAAATACACAGTTCACAAAAGACATAGAAATGGCTAAAAAATATTGCTCAAGTTTAACTTTCAACTTTTAACTAAGACACCAAACTGTATATATAGCCTATTCCTAATTTTATAAAAATTCTATTAAATTAGCATTGTTTGCACATAGAAAAGACTAAAAATACATCAAAAATCTCAACAGTAGCTTCCCTGGTATTAGGGTTTTTTCTTCTTTATATACTTATGAGGCCAATTCATACATTTTGTGCATTATCTTGTATTTACGCATAAATTCTCATATTTTTGTTTTTAAGATGCATGGCAGAAATAGTCTTTGGCACCAATTCCTTTCTCAATTCTCAATCAGGAAATGTGTGTTTCTTTTTTTTGCTGCAGATAAAAGACTGAGAACAGCAGATTTGTGACTAATATCTCTTCTCTGAGTTACAATTTTTGGCACTTTAAGAATTTCTGACTTAAATAAATTCTGGGCACTCTTTAGATATTTATCCCAGAGAAGTGTAAAGTTACATTCATACAAAAGCCTATACACAAATGTTTACAGCAGCTCTGTAAACTCCAAACTGTATAGCTCCAAACTGGAAACAGCCCAGATGTCTTCAACAGATGATGGTTCAACAATCTATGATACATATATATAATGGGATAGTACTCAAAAACAAAAGTGTTGATACACTTAACAACTTGGATCAATCTCTGGGGTATTATGTTGAATCTAAAAAGTCAATCTCAAAAACTTATATACTTATGATTTCATTTATAAAACATTTTTGAAAGGACAAAATTTTAGAAATGGAAAACAGATCTGTGGTGGCCAGAAGTTAGAAATGGGGTGGGGGCAAGGAGTGGGCAAAAGCAAGGTGGATGTATTTAAAAAGCAAGATCTTTCAATATGAGCAATCCTTTTGTGATGGAATTGTTCAATACTTTGACTATGGTGGTGGATACACAAACCTACAGGTGATATAATGATATATAACCAAATACATACACAAAAATGAGTACAAGTAAAACTAAGGAAATCTAGACAAGAAGAGTGTATCAATATTGATATCCTGGTCGTGATGTTGCTTTATAGCTTTGTAAAATTATACCACTGAGGAAAACTGTTCAAAGGATATACAGAATATCTCTGTATTATTTCTTACAACTACACATAAGTACAATCAATTATCTACAGACCTTTCAATTAAAAAGTGTAGAGTTTGTGGTTCTCTTTGAAAGAAAACAAGTCATCTATGCATAAGAGGCTTTTGTAAATAGCAAACATTTTTGCCTAGAAATTTAGGGGAGTTTTCAGGGCATCTCTTGTTACTGGCAATAAAATTTAAATACTAGCTATAACAGAGATTTTTGTTGAATTTCAAGATAATCTATTAAATTATGCCAAATATTAAGAGTAAGGAAGCTTCTCTAATTTTGGACCTCTTGCCCCCTTAGAATCTCACCTTTAAACTTAAATTTTATATATTAAATTCTAATTTATTTCTGATAGGCCATTTTCTAATTACCATCATCTATCATAAACATGTTCAAACATGAATGAATTAAGGCAGTTTAAATCAGCACAGGGTAATCTAGGAAAATTTTGTTTCCCTGAGCTCTAAGATTTCCCTGAGGACTTATTCATTGCAGTCTCAATAAAAAGAAAACAATTCTTCAAAGACTCTTTATTTTCTCCCAAGTTATAACTTTAATCAGTCTTTCTAACAGTAGTAATTTTGGTGAAAAGAAAATGGTATTCTCTTCTAAATCTCTTCTTTACCCTAATTCTTCTTGAAAAAAGAAGAGAAGAGGAGGGACAGAATGGGGAGACCTGTATGTGTATGGCACAATGGTAAGACCAACTATTTTTTAAAGTCAATCACAATTTACACAAGCAGAACAAAATTTTAGACTATCAGACTCCACTTCTGCCACTTATTACTTGAATTAAGGTTACACATAAACTGCCTACAACTACGTTTTCCCAAACATCTAATGAAGTGAAATCACTCAGTCGTGTCCGACTCTTTGCGATCCCATGGACTATAGCCTACCAGATTCCTCCGTCCATGGGATTTTCCAGGCAAGAATACTGGAGTGGGTTGCCATTTCCTTCTCCAGGAGATCTTCCCAACCCAGGGATTGAACCCGGGTCTCCTGCATTGTAGGCAGACGTTTTAACGTCTGAGCCACCAGGGAAGTTCTTAAACATCTAGTAGGGATTCACTGAAGTTTGGCCTCCCTGGTGGCTAAATGGTAAAGAATCCGCCTGCAAATGCAGGAGACACCAGTTCGATCCTTGGGTTGGGAAGATTCCTCTAGAGAAGGATATGTCAACCCACACCAGTATTCTGGGAAATTCCCATGGACAGAGGAGCCTGGTGGGCTGTAGGCCATAGGGTCATAAAAGAGTCAGACACGACTTAGTGATTCAACAAACAGACAACAACAAAAGTCTGGCTTAGCCTCAGTATTCGGCCAAAAACAGCTTCAGCTTTGGCCTGACCTTTTAGGAGGCCAAATAAGCAAATGACTGCTTCAGTGACATTTCTAGTACCTCTGCATTTAGAGGATGAGATGGCTGGGGGGCATCACCGACTTGATGGACATAAGTTTGAGCAAGCTTCGGGAACTGGTGATGGACAGGGAAGCCTGGCATGCTGCAGTCCATGGGGTCACAGAGAGTCAGACAGGACTGAGCAACTGAACTGAATGACCACTATCATTTCTACATCAATATAAATAATGTATGTCATTTAAACATTAATATGTGAATATTCATTTTTAAATAAATGCTGAAAGCCTTTCTAAGACAACACAGTAGAAATCTAATTGCTTTAAATGATGAAATTTTACTGGACAACTTAAGTATATAAATGTACACTATGCGGCAAGAAGAAAATGTAAAATATTTAGTGATGATTGTGAAAGCCAAATTTAGATACAAACTTAAGAGCTTTCAAATTATTAAACAGGGAACAGATTTATAGGAAATATGAATGTCAAGATTGCTTTAACTAGATAAATTTAGGAAGAAAATATTCTTTCTGAGCAAACATATAAAATATATGAAGCAGTTTAGCAGAAATTGGGCTAAATCATAATTCTAACCTTTGTAGAGGCCATTCAGTATACCAGTATATTACTAAGCAGAACTTTTAAGAACTGACAATTTCTAACTAGTGATGTAGGCTATCTAGAGATAGCCTTTCAAGAAAAAGCCTTTTTTGGGAATTCTTCACATCATGATGAGGAGAATTAAAAGCAGAATGTCAATTTTGCCATTTCAAAATTTCACAAGTTCCAAAATCTAGCAAAATATCCATAAAAACATGCTATACCAAGGAAAGTGAGGACTCAAAAACATAGTTTCTTCTCAATAATCAAATTTCCAAACAGCTTTATAAATTCCTTTAAGATGAAAATTTCTTATAGTTTTGAGTCTAGAGACTTAAGTTTGTTGAAAATGACTGCTCATAGATAGTGCTTATCTATTTAGAACATTTAAAAATATGCAGTAATTATCAGGAGAAAACTAAGAGCTGACATGTTAGAGTAATAATCAGTCCTAGCATTATGATGTCAAACATTTAATATCTGACTGCTAATTTAAAAAAATTATTTCTTAGAATTTTATATTTATTCTTGTATTCCAGAAGTTCATCCCTTTATTACACTTTGACTGAGACGAGCATTGATTAAACATCTGGCCACTTGACTTTTGTGAAAACGCAGGTTTTGATGTATTTCAAAAATTAGGACATAATAACAAGAAAGAGTTACGGTATTTATATAAAACAACGTGTGTGTGGAGGGAGGGAGGGTAAGAAAGAGAGAAGAGAGAGGTGGGGGGGAGGAAAAGAAAGGAATAGTCACAGCACATCATATGTACTCAAATGTTAGAATGAAAGTACATCAAACTTGTTTCATGATACTCTGCAGTATTCTTTTAAATAGAAAAGCTAAGATATTCCTAGTGCATAGCTAAACATTTAAGTCCCATTCAATCTAAACAAATTACAAAGAAAAACGGGATTACCTTTAATAATACTAACCAAATATTTTAATGACTGTGAATTCTGATAACCATAAAAGTTAGGGTATTTTGTCTAGAAAGTTTTTCTTATGCTAATAATTAGTGTTTACTATGTAAGTGTTCCATCTTCATACATATTCAATCCTAATAGTAACTTAAGCACATTTTATCATTTTATTGTATAATATATCAAGGAATTAAATGTACCAAGCATTCACATATTTTGAAAACAGAATGATAGGACTCCTGAAGATGATTTTCATTGTGTGGGAGCCACGCTTTTTTTCCACTAGAAAATAACTCTCAAATTATAATGGAAGCAAATGGTAAAGTATTTGCTTTAAAGAAAATTTCCAATGCTCTAGTGCATTAGGTATTATTTGTGAAAATAACACGCTCCACAGTTCATAGAAATAACTGAATAATATTAGTTAACCAACTAAAAGATCTCTAGCTTAAACAGTACCCAAACCATGGTTCAGAAGACAGTTCTATCTCCTTTTATGATTCCTTATTTAACTCAAGTCTTAACTTTTCATCTCTATTTTTCAGCTAAAGGTCTCCAGTTACTTGAAATGCTTAAACCTTTCTACTTGGCAGGAGTGGAGGGATAGGAAGAAAGTGGGGAGGAGGGATAGGAAGAAAGCGGGGAAGAGGGAAAGGAACTGAAACAGAAGAGTTTTTTCAGAAATATTTTCTATTTGTTGGATTACTAAAGGTGATGCATACTAAGAAAGAACTCAGTGGTAAGTTAGGACATATGGCACCCACTCCAGTACTCTTGCCTGGAAATTCCCATGGACGGAGGAGCCTGGTAGGCTGAAGTCCATGGAGTCGCGAAGAGTCGGACACGACTGAGCAACTTCACTTTCACTTTTCACTTTCATGCATTGGAGAAGGAAATGGCAACCCACTCCAGTGTTCTTGCCTGGAGAATCCCAGGGACGGGGGAGCCTGGTGGGCTGCCAACTATTGGACACGACTGAAGTGACTTAGCAGCAGTAGCAGCAGCAAGCAAAATTAAAGTCCTTTTTTTTTTTTACTATAGGATTTGCTAAGATAATTTTTTCTTTATTTTTTGTTATTTTAATTTTCACAAAGTGTGTTGGATTCTGTCATGCAACAATGGAAATTAGCCATAATGATACATATACACCCTCTTTCTTAAGCCTCCCTACCTTACCTCCACCCCATCCTCTAGGTCATCACAGAGCAACCGACTGGGCTTCCAGTGTTATACAGCAATTTCTCCCCAACTATCCCCTTTACACACCATAGTGTATATGTGTTGATGCTACTAACATACCAATCGTGTACATAAATAGTAAATGCTATTTTGTTAATTTATTTGACCAAGACATCTATTTCCTGGGAGTGTTTGACAATACTAGAGGTTCCATAAAAAAGCACCGAGGAAGCAGGAATACCAACTGGGGTTGTATATTCCACCTAGAGCAAATTCTTTATGAAGGGAACAAGAACAAACTATACCTAACATGAAATGTAATCCTAAGAAAGATATAATAATCTTAATAAGTTTTTTAATTAAAAAATGAGGGGAAAGAAATTTTTATCCAGGAGTCCAAGGTAAGCACAAAGCCTTAATTAACAAAATCTTTAAAGAACAAAAAAATATAATGAGAAACACTGAAATCAGTTGGTCCAGTTAAGGAGAAAAGTCAGGTTTTACATTCAAATCAAAAAGCTCATGATTCCACTAGCAAGAAGTTATTATTCCGTGGAAAAGGAATGACTTAATTTATGTATTTGAGAGACAGTCTAGACAAAGCGAGGTTCATTTCCTGGTTCCTCCTTTCAGGATCTGCTTTCCTAGATAGGATGCTTTCTGTTCTGCTTTCCTGTACAAGCTGCAGGGAAGGTCTACAGTTGTCGAGAACTGCCCAGACTATTTGCAGAAGTCTGTCTAATTTCAGGGTGGAGTGTTACCAAGCCATTTAGTATGCTTATCTAAAGCTAACTTCTTTAGCTGACTAATTAGTAAGAGAAAGTTGATATGTCTCCTGTGTCTTATGTATCAACTCAGTTCTTGTTTCTAAGGCACATGTATTTGTTTCCTCGGGAGAAAATCAAAGTTGGATCTGTTCTCTGTTATAAAATTTCTAAAAGGTTAGCTTACAAAAGCATTTCCAGCATGTCGAAAGTTGGGCAAGTTATGGCTAAAACCCGAAGAGGATGGGAATGAGAGTCATACAGACAGCATAAAATTCTAAAAATACATATTCTTTAGTTCCTAAGCCTATGGTGCAATTCTTTTTTATCCATCATTAACAGTTTCTTCCACCAGAGTAAGTTAGTATTTAGAGCCATTTAAATGTCAGAAAATCCATTCAAAGCTTCACAAACCTGATTACAGTTGAGCACATTACTTTAAAATGGTTTATTAACTGTTCCTAAGATATACAATTTATATTAATGCATGTAGTCAGATTTGTTCATTCAATAACTCTTTTTATCGATCATAGGGTGAACCTGTGGTTATAAAGAAAAAATACTTTTATTTTTGTATTTGTCTTTCTGCTCACAAATATTAAACCACTTTTTATATTCTAGTATAATAAATGTTCCTGCATATTCAAAGCTTCCCAGTAAAGTCAGAAGCAGTCACAGGAGATGACATGGATAATGTGTGCTAATAGCAGGGTAGATTTAGCCAACTGAAACAAGTGATGACAGACACCAAAATGCCCATTTTTTTGCCATTTACCTAGACAATGTACAGTCTCCTAGGCAGAAGGTAATCGATATTTTTATCCAAGACAGATTTTATGCTTCTCCTCCTACATGTCCCTCACCACAATTCTTTTCCTCAGCCATGGCCATGGCCACATTTTTCTCTGAGCTTGTACAGACTGGCATCTTCAAGAAGCAGTCCAGCTAACTTTACCCTGATTAAATCACCACAGAGGTTTGGCCTCCCAGATCCCTTCTCAACAGAGGTTTTCAGAAATACATACTGTCCTTTAAACAAGCTTAATCTTCTCTGGCCCTCAGAAGAGTAGAAAGAATTTTAAGTCAGAAACCCTCAGAGATCTCAAACAGAAACCAGATCAGGTTTTCTTTTCACTCTGAGCTAAGAATTATTTCTCAGTCTGTTAAATAAATCACAGGGTGAAGTAAAATGGTGTCAGATACAGAAAATGGTCATTTTGATAAGTATGAAATGCAACAGAAAAGACAAAATTTTACATCTAGCATTTCTGGAAAGAGTCTTTTAAGTATAATGTATTGAATACAATGAAAGGGATTAAAATACTACATGCCTAAGCATGCCTGTAGTCCTAACATATACTATGGGTTAAGCATTGCTGTAACTGCCAACAGCCAGATATTTATCAGTATCCCTTGTGCCAGATTTCAGCTATAAATGTAGTTTAAATAAAAAAATTTCCCTCTGCAAATCCAAAGATTTTAGTAAGTTCCAAGAGGGAAGAGATTTTCACCTTTTGTTCATTATTAAAAATGCCCAGTTCCTGGCACATAGGTACATTAAATAGTTGAATAACTATCTGATTTAAAATAAAAATAAAAATAAAACTTCAGAAATGGAGATGAAGAATGATAAGTAAGAGTTATAAAAAGCTTACTGTGTGCTCGGGATTACTCTAGCAATAGTATTAAAACCCTTCTCAATTCTTAAAACAATGTGATATGAGATTCAAAATCAAGTCTGTCCACACTCATGCTAAGTACAACTATAACTTTTAACACTGCACGATCTCATGCAGTATTCCATGTTATCAAAGCATACATATAAATTTTGTCACAAGGTGACATTTTCCACATAACACAACCAGAAAATCTACAACATAATAAAGTATACAAAATATGCTCTCAACAATCTAGTGTATCAGCATAAATCAAAAACAAATGGAAATAATCTCTGTGGCATTTTCTTTGTCTTTTGTGGGTAAGACTGACAACCACCAAAACCAAAAATTAACTTATAGCCAAATTAATCAAGGCTAATTCTTGTTCAACCTGTATAACAAATCAAGTAGCTTTCATAATAAAACAATCTATTAAAGTGTTTCTATTAGTTTATATTAGTTTATATCTGAGTTAACATTCATGTCCTCTTCTCCAAAATACTTAAAATACTAAGCCATTTTACTTTTTACCAATGAAGTCTCAACAAGAAAATGTGCAAAATACTTAAAAGTATAAGATTATGAAAAAAATTTAAATTTATGGAGAAATGTCATACCTATCAAAGGATTTATAAAGAATAATAGAATGAATACCCTCTGCATCTACCACACAAGTTAAGAACAGTATCAGTAGGGTGATCATTTAATTTGCAAACTAACTGGAACACCTGAAAAAGAAAGGTAATGCTATTAAAATGTACACCAGTACCATAATCATGAATTGGAACTACCTTGGGCAAACCAGAATCGATTGTTACCTTACTTAGCTGTGGCTTGAGAAGTTCCTTGATTATCCCTTGAAGTTCATATCCCTTCTTTTTCATCACAAGAGGTAACCATGAAACTAAATGTATTTTATCCACTTTACTGTTAATGAATATTTTTTGGTTTGTTTCTTTGCTATTAAAAACATTCTTAAAGATGTCTCCTAAATAGATGTCTCCTGGCACAAAAGTTAAAGAGTTTCCCTATGGTCTTTAACTAGGAATGGATCTTCTAAGTTATAGGGTAAATGTGTGTTCAACTTTATTAATATAATAGTAGGTGAGCTAACCAATCACCCATATTTTCCTATAGTTAATTTTTTTCCTTTTATTTGTATAACTTACCTCTATAATCTGTTTTGACTTTGATTTATTATATGTTGTGACAATCTAATTTCTTCCCCTCAAATAGCTAATTTTCACAATTCTATATAGTGAATATCAATCCTTTCCTATTGGTTTGGCATGCTTCCCTCCAAATAAGTTCTTACACAAGCAAAAATCTATGTCAGCCCTACTTACTGTGTTCTTTCAGGCTGCTAGTGTTGATTTATTATCTTCTATGATGACATGCTCCATCAACCCAGCACAAGGGAACACACCTATTTAGTGACCAGAAAGCTTACGCTCTTGGATTAATTCTCTCAGTCTCTCCTGGTCACAGGTTGTTACAGATAAGCATCCTTTTAATTTGTTACATCATTTTCTTTTCAAGTATTAAATGCTTAAAGGAACTTGTGAAGCACAACTTATCCTGGGGTTCCATGAAAGACAGTTAGAAAATCACACTTTCTCCAGATGAAATGCAATATACTTCTCCCTATTTGAACTCCTGCTATAGGGATATTTGCTATAATGACTTGGATAAGCCTTTTTTTTAACCTAAAATTTGCAACTGACTTGAAATCTACTCTAGTGAATGTGCACACCTGCACAGTGAAAACTATTCTCCAGGGGTCCATAGGATCAAGAGTGATATAACCGCACCTAAACTGTTCTCTGCTTGTTCAAATTCTTTAAAGGCACTGTTCATTATCTCTATTTTCTTCCCATCTTTCTCTTGAGAATTTAACCCTTCACAGGTCCCAGAGCTTGCTTCTACCATAGACCTGGAAGTACAGCAACTTTGGCCCAGTTTAGATAGTATTTTTAATATATAATTTTGTGATTTATGTTACAGTATGAGCATCCTGCAGTATAGGAGATCATAATACAGATCTGATACTGCATAGTACCTCTGAGTCTTTCACACAGCTAATGAATTCATAAAATGTTAAATAATTAGATAATATTTTTAATGCTTTATGTTACCCAGAAATCCTTGGTGGATAAGTCAAGTGCTAGTGAGACCTGGGAAAACTGGTTGGAATTTGCACAGGCTATAAACATATTATTACTTTCTTATTTAAAATTACAGGATTCATAGACTAGATGCAACATGAAATTTGCTGCTCAGTAAGCTTTATAATGAATTTTATTAGTCAGAGTCCTCAAACTGTCACTTGATAAAGTGATTGATAAATCACATTCCAGTCTTGTCTCTGATGATACCCAAATAATCTTGGAAGTTCTGGGTTTTCCCAAACTCCTAACTATAATCTCTGGCTTACTAACAGAATGCTAAATCTCACCTAGTCTTCACGGCTTTCATTATTCTTGCAAAGCCTATGACTATTTCTTCCTAGTCCTGACAGCCATACTTGGTAAATGCTATTAACAGGGGCTGCTGTTAACGTAATAACCAAAGATACAAGCAAAATTATTTTAAATATTGGGAAAATATTTGTAGTTCACAAACTTGAGGCAAATGAAATATTATATAACCTCCAGATCTTGAGACTAGTAAGTACTTACATATTCCTACAGGAAGACATCATACTGCGGCACACATTAAGAGGCCTTTCGAAAGGGTCAGTTAAATTTATACGAATAATTCCCCCACCAAAAGCAAACCAACAAAACGTCTGACCATTTATTATACCAAAGTAAAAATTCTCCAAGTAGATGGGGAAAATCAATATGACTAGATCCTGTGCCCTACCATCTTATCCTTTTCTTCTGAAAATAGCCTATGTGAATATATGATGGAAAGACGATATAAAAATGAACATCTAACACTGTACCTGACACACAGTATATACTCAGTCTATTTTTGCCTATTGAGTGAATTAACTACTTGGCATGTTAAGACTTTTCTTTTAAGTAACAGAAAACTCATATTTTATACACAGAGGAAAAAATTAACTCAAGAAAAATCAAACAAAACCTTCTTACCCACAGTCTGGAGCTGGACACCACCTACAATCAGGATCTGCAACAAGCCACCGTCTAAGCATAAATTCTTCATATTTTTCCATCAAGACATCATCACTTAGTATCAAGCGGATATCATGGGGATTAAACCGTTCAGTACATTCTGGGCAACTGATATTAACTCTACTTTCAGAAATTTCTATCCTTAGATATTGTCGTAAGCAATCCACACAAGATCTATGATGACAAGTCATTATCTCAGGAAATCTGTCTTTAGAATGCCGCAAAAGGCACAAGGGGCACTCTATAAAGTCTCCAACTTGTTTGCTGATGGAAGTTAGCCCATTGTCAGAGGAGGTATTTGTAGAGAAAATGGAGTTCTTATCAGTACACATTTCAGAATGTATACTCTCAATACTTGCAATTCCATCCACCCCGCCATTCAGCTCCCTTGATTTACGTTTGTTATCCTTTTTCCTCCGAAACAGAGAGCCTATTGAAATTCTTCTTTTTTTGGGTGCCTTTTTGACTGAAGGCAAGCTCACAGATGAAGCAGAAGACTGAAGATCTCGATCTGAACCCATCTGCCGATGTAAACTCATGTCTAAAATGCTCATTAGAATTGAGTCAGGGTCTGTGTTTACACACAGCCCTTCATTATATTTAAAGATAAAATCTATTTCTTGTTCTTGCATTCAGATTAAGTCATGATGTTAGAAAATCCTACTTGGTTCCTTCAGAGAATTCTTGAAAGAGTTCAATTTATAGAAGACTTATCACGGATGTTCTGAAAAACAGAAGAAAACAAAACAGCAAGATTATTTAATTGTATTCACCATGTGCATGTCTTTTTAATAAACTTACAAACTCTCTATGAAATGTCAAACAAGTATGTACTTTAATCAACGGTTTTTGGGTTTGATTTTTTTAAATAAGGCCAGTTTATGGTAGTGCTAGTGGTAAAGAATCTGCCTGCCAATGCAGGAGAGATAATGATATGCGTGTTCAAACCCTAGGTCGGGAAGATCCCCTGGAGAGGGCATGGCAACCCACGCCAGTATTTTTGCCTAGAGAATCCTATGGACAGAGGAGCCTGGCGGGCCACAGGCCATAGGGTCACAAAGAGTCAGACTTAGCATGTAGCACGTTAGCAGTGATCAGTCTACAAGAGATATAAAACCAATGCTGATATAACAAAGATATTATTTAATCTTAAGAATCTAATTTGAGTTGACCTTATTATTAAAATCTTGTATAAAACTTCTGATTTTTATCATACTCAAACCTCAATGATTCCCACTGCCTTTAGGAGTTTTTTAAAAACTGACTATAAAATGTACATGCAAATATGAAGGGCTAAGAAGAGCTTATACAACTTTGAAGAACAGTGTGTATGTGGAGAGGGAGCAGATTCTCTTACACTGGCAGAAATAATGACTCATTATAAAGTTACAGTAATGAAGAAGACAGTGTGGTACAACACAAAGATGGATATAAAGACCAATGGGGAACAAAACACAGTCCAGGAAAAAAGTCCCACTGATACACATGAATCCCTGACTTACTGTCAAAGGTGACCCTGCTGAGCATTGAGAATGGCCTTGTCAAAAACAAAACAAAAACAACATAGTACTGTTTTACTGGTTACCATCTGAGGAAAGGAACTTAACCTATAGGTAACCCTCTGCATAAAAATCAATTCAGATGGTTAATAGATCTAAATGTGAGAAGTAAAATCATAACACTTCTAGCAGTCGGTAGAAGAGACTATTTCAATGAAAAGATTTCTTAAATGAAACATACTAAAGTACCTGCCATAAAAGACTGTTAATTGCACTACAATAAAATCACAAGATAGTATTAAGGGAGTGGGAGAAGACATTTGCCACATAAAACTAATAAAGGGCCAGTAACCGGAATATATAAAGAATATAGAAATCAAGACAAAGCAGAAAAATAGAAAACGCGCATGAGAGACGCTCACAGGCTCTTCACAAAAGAATGTGAGAAAGTTCAACCTCACTTGTTGTAGACATCAAAGCCATAATGAAAGACACTGCACACCTGGCAGGATGGCTAAAATTTCAAAAGACATTTCCAAATGTTAGCAAAGATGTGGACTGCTGATAGGAGTGTAAAACAGCATAACTACTTTGGAAAACTGTTCAACAGTATCTACCAAATTTGGACATACGGAAATTCTATTACTACAATATGTAACAGTATCTATTACATACTGATACTCCTAGATATGAATGCACAAGAGAAATGAATGCATACATGCATCAAAACACTCACATAACACTATTTATGGCAACACTAGTTATAACAAGCCCAAACACTGGACACAACCCATATTTCTATCAACAGTAGAATGGATAAACTGTGGTATATTCATTCCACTCTAGTACACCAGAAAGCAATGAAAATGAACAAAATACTGCTACTCATAAAACAAATATCAATCTCTCATAAAAGGATGTGCGTGTATGTGCTGTGCTTAGTTGCTCAGTTCTGCCAACCCTTTGCAACCCCATGGGCCGTAGCCCACCAGGCTCCTCGGTCCATGGGGACTCTCCAGGCAAGAATACCGGAGTGGGTTACCATGCCCTCCTCCAGGGGATCTTCCTGAACCAGGAATCAAACCGGGGTCTCCTGCATTGCAGGCAGATTCTTTACCAGCTGAGCTACCAAGGAAGCCTGTGTGTTGTATAATTCCATTTAAATAAAGTTCAAAAACAGGTAGAGTTAATCTCTAATACATGTCAGAAGTCAGAACTACAGCTACCTTTTGAGAAATGGCACATGTACAGTGGTTACAAAGGTATATTCACTTTGTGATAAATCACTGACCTACACTCATGGTTAATGCGTTTTTCTGGGTGATCTTTATATCAGAATTAAAGGTAAGAAAACCATTTCACTCAGGCAAACTTTATTCATGTCCAACAGTTTATACCTTCCCATCATCTGCTGCATATTTCCTTAATTCTGAGGGAAATACAGTGTAATGGTAGACTCAACTAAAATTTTCTGCGTATTTTCTTCTCTACAGTTATTAATTTCTCTTGCATCTCAAAATGCTTTCTGTACTCCAGGGTTCAATATACGTATCAAAGAACAGACTATCTTGGGGATCCTAAGAATTTATCACTTAAAACATTAAAACCAGTGGTCACCTGGAGAATTTTTCAAACACACTTTTATAAATTTGATACCCACATAATTTATTATCCACGTCAGAACCTAGTAAGAGTGAATGAAGGTGCTATTAAGACGCTTACTCCTTGGAAGGAAAGTTATGACCAACCTAGATAGCATATTCAAAAGCAGAGACATTACTTTGCCAACAAAGGTTCGTCTAGTCAAGGCTATGGTTTTTCCTGTGGTCATGTATGGATGTGAGAGTTGGACTGTGAAGAAGGCTGAGCGCCGAAGAATTGATGCTTTTGAACTGTGGTGTTGGAGAAGACTCTTGAGAGTCCCTTGGACTGCAAGGAGATCCAACCAGTCCATTCTGAAGGAGATCAGCCCTGGGATTTCTTTGGAAGGAATGATGCTAAAGCTGAAACTCCAGTACTTTGCCACCTCATGAGAAGAGTTGACTCATTGGAAAAGACTCTGATGCTGGGAGGGATTGGGGGCAAGAGGAGAAGGGGACGACAGAGGATGAGATGGCTGCATAGCATCACTGACTCGATGGACGTGAGTCTGAGTGAACTCCGGGAGTTGGTGATGGACAGGGAGGCCTGGCGTGCTGCAATTCATGGGGTCGCAAAGAGTCGGACACGACTGAGTGAGTGATCTGATCTGATCTGATTAATATTTAAAATAGGATGTGTGTGTGTTAAGCTGTGTCCATCTCTTTGGGACCTCACGGACTGTAGCTCGCCAGGCTCTTCTGTCCATGGAATTCTCCAGACAAGAATAGTGGAGTGGGTGGCCATTCCCTTCTCCAGGGGATCTTCCTGATCAAACCCAGGTCTCCTGCATCATGCACAGATTCTTTACCATCTGAGCCACCAGGGAAGCCCTTAAAATAGAATAATGGGGACAAACTAGAACATATGGTGATCCCACTTAGGAAGCCTTTCCAAAACAGTGTGCAAATAAACAAATATGCCTTAAAGGAAAATAAAAAAACTTGAATACTAAAAAATTTAATATTTTTATATGGTAAAAAGTATAATAAAATAGGAAGACACGATAAATTAGTAATATATAACAATATTTTACATATAACAACGAACAACTTTCATGAGTATACAAACAGCATTTACACATTAGTAAGAAAAAGATGCACAACTCGGTGGTAAAATGAGCAAGGATATAGGAGGAAGAGTTTGGAGAAAAAAATACAAAAATCAGGAAGACAGGAAACAGTGTTCAACACACTGGAAATGAAAATTCAAACAGCAGACACCATCTCTGTAC
Source organism: Bison bison bison (assembly GCF_000754665.1). Classification (NCBI taxonomy): domain Eukaryota; kingdom Metazoa; phylum Chordata; class Mammalia; order Artiodactyla; family Bovidae; genus Bison; species Bison bison. The sequence goes on along the minus strand of NW_011495050.1, from coordinate 21,734,618 downwards.
ACAACAGGCTAACAAAGGTCGAAAGGGTGGGTGAGCGTGTACTGAAAGAAGCACCTCACAAACTGTTCAGAGGAGAGCAGGCAGCACAACTCTGGGGAACCAATTTAGCTGACTCATTGGAAAAGACCCTGATGCTGGGAAAGATTAAGGGCAGGAGGAAAAGGGGACGACAGAGGATGAGATGGCTGGATGGCATCACCAACTCAATGGACATGAGTTTGGGTGAACTCCGGGAGTTGGTGATGGACAGGGAGGCCTGGCGTGCTGCAGCTAATGCGGTCGCAAAGAGTCGGACACGATTGAGCGACTGAACTGAACTGAACTCGAAATGGAACTGTTCTCTGACCAGCAATCCTACGTGTAAAATCTATCCTTCAGAAATTATAAGGACACAAGTGTGCAAAGAAAGTGTACAAGGAAACTCACTGCAGCCAGGTGACAGAAGGAAATAAAACAAGGCAAACAAACCCCATACAAAACTTGGAAATAAGTGTCCAACAGGGAACTGGTAAAAATAAAAGAATCAACCACAATTTACAGGTAATAATAAGGAATAGATCTCGCTATATAACACTGAATGAGCAATAATAACTGCAAAACAGTAGTATGTATAATATGAAACTATTTGTGGAAAAAAAAATGCACCCACAGAGGTTTACAGGTACCTACAGAATTTGTGGAAAAATATTAAACCATTAATAGCAGCTACGTTGGGGAGAATAATCTTTAGTATTCACTTTCTGCCTTCTGTGTAAATTACAATTGTATCATGAGCATCTACTACTTACAGGTTAAAAAAAAACAACCCTAATTTAACCCCACAAACAACAACAAAAAAACATATTCCACTCTAGAATTAACCAATCAAATTGAGAATGTGGTCCAGAACTTGTATATTTTACAAATGTTCTCAGTAATTTAGTTGTACACACTGATCAAGAACCATTAACACTAAAAAGTCTGCTAAACTCCTGCACTTAAAAACAGAATTCTGTATGCTTGGTCTCCAAAACAAGGCTCCTTGTTTTTCATTACTTTAGGTACTAAAAATAAAAGTTCCATTAAAAAAATAGACAAGAAAAACTTCATGAAGGAACACTTCCAAACCCATTCTACGAGGCCACCATCACCCTGATACCAAAACCAGACAAAGACATCACAAAAAAAAGAAAAGTACAGGCCAGTATCACTGATGAACATAGATACAAAAATCCTCAACAAAATTCTTGCCAATAGAACCCAACAACACATTAAAAGGATCATACACCATGACCAAGTGAGGTTTATTCCAGGGATGCAAGGATTCTTCAACATATACAAATCAATCAATGTGATGTAACATATTAACAAATTGAAAGATAAAAATACGATAATCTCAATAGATGCAGAAATGTTCGACAAAGTTCAGCACCCATTTCTGATAAAAACTCTTCAAAAAATGGTCACAGAAGGAACCCACCTCAACATAATAAATAAAGACCATATATGACAAACACATAGCAAACATTTTCAACAATGAAAAACTGAAAACATTTCCTCTAAGATCTACAACAAGACAAATACCAGATTAATAGTTGCAGGATTAGCTTTTTAAAAATAATATAATCAGAGTTATTGATAGCTAACTTATTTATCAATAACTTTCAGTAAGTTATTGACAAACTCAACATTCTAAAAACTAAGATTATGGCATCTTGTCCCATCACTTCATGGCAAATAGATGGGGAAACAATGGAAACAGTGACAGATTTTATTTACTTGGGCTCCAAAATCACTGCAGACGGTGACTGCAGCCATGAAATTAAAAGATGCTTGCTCCTTGAATGAAAAGTTATGACAAACCTAGACAGCATATAAAAACCAGAGACATTATTTTACCGACAAAGGTCTGTATAGTTAAAGCTATAGTTTTTGCAGCAGTCATGTATGGATGTGAGAATCAGATGATAAAGAAAACTGAGCGCCAAAGAATTGATGCTTTTGAATTATGGTACTGAGGAAAACCCTGGAAAGTCCCTTGGACAGTAAGATCAAACAAGTCAATCCTAAAGGAAATCAACCCTGAATATTCATTGGAAGGACTGATGCTGAAGCTGAAGCTCCAATACCTTGGCCACCTGATGCGAAGAGCCAACTCGCTGCAAAAGATCCTAATGCAGGGAAAGACTGAAGGCAAAAGGAGAAGGGGGCAACAAAGGATGAGATGGTTAGATAGCATCACTGACTCAATGAACATGCATTTGCGCAAACTCCAGCAAACAGTGGAGTACAAGGGAGCTAGGCGTGCTGCAGTCCATAGAGTGGGACATGACTTGGCAACTGAACACCAATAAGAAATAGGAATGGTCCACAACTGGTATTTCTACCACGTATGCCAAAGCCTTGTGGACCAAAGATGTAGTGTAAGTGCTGATAACTAGGTACTGACACATCAAAAATAATCTAATTTGGCGTAATGCTGTTTTTTATACTTCATAAAAATTATGGAAGTTAAACATTTCAGGTGAAGTATCTAATCAATAATTACAATATTGTTTTAAGTGAAAATGTGTTGCAGATTTTAAATGCTCAACTTATAAACACAGGATAGATAATGAGCAATTAGAAAGTTCAAATCCATACAAAGAGCAGCCTATGTTTGAAAAGCTGTATATATTATTCAGGATCCTGGCCAAAACTCGAAGCATTTTCAAAGAGGTAAGTGAAGTGCTCATTTGCAAAGGTGTGGGTAGGGTTAAAGGAACCAACAGTGATGGCAAAGTACTCAGAAAGCCACTGCCACCCTTTGGAAAAAAGGGGCAGGGAGGGAGCTGTCCAATGGCAGTTGGAAGAATAAACATACAGCGTCTCTCTTCTGGAGATCTCTAATATCCACCAATGCCTCACACTGGCTAAACCCAACGAGAAACCAACCAAGGAAGCCAAGGGAGGCCGTCCTTAGAGTAAGTCAGCTTTCTATGGGGCACAGAGCAAGCAAGGGGAGGATGAGGAGTGGGTCTGGAGCAGCAAATAAAAATATTCAGTCTGGATGTATAAAGAAGAGAATTTGGGAGTCAAGACCTTGTCAGACACTGCTAGTTATAAAAATCTTAGATAATGTCCATTCCTGAGTCTGTGAGCTCCACTAAAAAATCTGTGATCTCCACTTATTTCAAATAGATGTTATGACAAGAAAGTGAAACTGTAACAGGCTAAAATTTGGCCTATCCTAAATGTTAGCTGAAATGAAATATAAGACAAGTTTTATGTTTCTAGTAGTACCTAATACAACTTGTAACTTATAGTAGGTGCCTAAGACACACTGGATAAATCAATCATGATGCATGACACACATACGTGGAAGTAAGGGAACTGAGGATTTGTTCATATCTTTGCTTTTGGCTTGTTACTGCTGTAAGGTTCTTTTTAAGTGATACAACCTTACTACATTCAGCTTTTTAAACTGTAAAAAGAATCTTTACCCCACAAGTGCTACAGGATAGATAAGATCATGTTAAATATCTTGACATTATACAACTTCAAGAACTACAGATTTAAAACATTCAACCAATAAACATCTCCCAACCACCACCGTTTTAGGAGCATCTACTAAGCACCCACATGCCTAAATGATTTAAGACTGATGAAACATTATTTTGCAGAAAGTAGGCTGGGCAAAAAAAAAAAAAGGACAATAAAGAAATTATTTCCCAAGAGAAAATCCCACTCAACTCTGGAATATCTGTTTTTGCCTATTATTCAGCCAAAATTGGGTTTCTTCTATTACTTCTCACAAAAGTAAAAAAACAGAGAAAACCCAATAATTTTGTATTGATAAACACTAAAAGTATCCAGTTTCTGATTCTAATTTCTTTTACTGATGTCTGACACCCAGTTCAGCACCGCTGCTGCTGCTAAGTCGCTTCAGTCGTGTCCGACTCTGTGCAACCCCATAGACAGCAGCCCACCAGGCTCCCCCGTCCCTGGGATTCTTCAGGCAAGAGTACTGGAGTGGGGTGCCATCGCCTTCTCCATCAGCACCTCTAGAACATGGTAATAAAAATAGCATGCCAGAACACTAGCACTGTTGAAGAAAATAGAAAGAGGACTAAGTATAAAGTAGTTTTTGTTTGTTTGAAGTGAGAAGGGAACAGGTACAGAGATTCCCAGCACAGTTTCTATTGATCATTAATTCTGGTCACTACTGAAACCCAAGCTATTTCATATTTAAGTGAGAGTCAAGAAAGGAGATAAAGAAGTAAGACCTTCTATTTTAGATTCTATTAAAAAACTATTTTATGTTACAAAAGCATAACAGGCCATTAAACTTCTTCAGCAATATATACTCATGTTGAGAGGTTGAGAGAAGATGATGAATAAAAGAAAAAAATTTAATGAATATTTATCTGATATTAAACATGGTTCTCATACGTTTATAAGTCACATTTCACTTTCTGTGAACTAACCACATGTTCATATTCTGCTGCTGGTATGAGGTTTTTTTATATAAAGGAACTCTACTATTATGTGTTAAATATATTAAAAAATTAAAAAAAAAAACACCTGCATGGCAATTTTCCAATGTAGAAATGAAACTTTCGTGTGTGTGTGTGTGTGTTCAAATTCACATATTTTTCTCTTTATGACTTTTGGATTCTATATTCTTGGAACAATCCTGCTCACTCCAAGATTACATTTTTAAAATGCACTTATATTTCTTTCTGGTACTTTTCTATATTTTGTTTGTTTACTGCTTACATCATGTATCCATTTCAATTTATTTTCATGTTACAACTAAGTAGAGATCAAAGTCTGATTTTTTTCTAAATGGCTAGCCAGTTTTCTCAACACCAGTTACTGAATAATTATCTCCTTTCTACCTACCTCTGACCTAATTTGATAAGCTAGTTCTTAGTGTATAAATTTCTTGCTATCTAAGTGGTAGGGACTTCCAAAATACACTCTTGAAGTAAACAACCAAACTGTTTTGTTCCAATTTTTGCTGCCATCTAGGTGGTGGGGACTTCCAAAATACTTGCTGCTATCTACGTGGTAGCGACTCCAAAATACGCTCTTGAAATAAACAACCAAACTGTTTTGTTCCAATTTTTGCTCCCACCAATTGGAAAGGTGCTTATTTCCCTGGATTCTAATCAACATTCTATATTATTTCAATAGCTTTTTCTAAGTTGTGGGGAAAAAAAGTAAGCTACTTTCATTTCTATTTCTTTGGTTACTAAACAAATCGAACATTTGTTCACACTTACAGCCCCCTTTATTTTTTCAATGAGTTATCTGTTCATATGCTTTTGACCATTTTTTACACTGGAATATTAATGGTCCTCTTCAATTTTAAAACTTTCATATTTATTTCCTCTTAATATTTGCCCTTTAATTCTGTGATTTTTAAAGTAAAAAGCTTTAAAATGTTTATTTAATCACATCTACCAGTTCTTCTGTAAATTCTTTCATTACTTTATATGCTTACAAAACATTTTCTGGGGATAAAATCTATTTATTGACACATTTACCATTTGTGGTACTTTTTATTCCTTCTTGTGGATCCAAGTTTCATCTGGTGTCTTGATATTATTTCCCTCCAGCCTGAAGAATTTCCTTAAACATTTCGTCATGTTGCAGATTTCCTATCAATGAATTCTCTCAAGTTGTTTATTTGAAAAATGTCCTATTTTACCTTCATTTTCATGAGTATTCTTTTCTGAATATAGAATTTCAGGTTGATAACTTTCTCCTTTCAGAACCTAAAATTGATCATTCCATTTTCTTCTGATCGCCAATCATTTCTGATTAAGTCACCATTCACTGATATTTTAATTCCTCTGTAGTAACGTGTGTGTTTTCTCCTTTGGCTGTATTAACATTTTCTTTCCATCTCTGATGTTCAGCAAGTTTGATCAAAATACACCTAGATGTTATTTTCTCTGTATTTATCATAGTTGGGGTTCATTGAACTTTTTCAATTTCAAGTTGATTTAATTTTTTGGCAATTATTTCTTTACATATTTTTTTTACTCTACTGTCTCTCTCTCTTCCTGCCAAGGCTCTGTTCATTTTTTGTGCTTTTAATCCATTCTTTGGATTTGCAAATTTTTATTGATCCACCTTCGAGTTCATCAACTTTTTTCTCTGCCTTCTCCAGTCTGTTGCTAAACCCATTCAGTAAAATTTTTACTTCAATTGTATTTTTCAGTTCTAGATTGTCCATTCTTCTATAGTTTCTATTTCTCTGTTGAAATTGCCCACCTATATTCAGTCATCATGATCATGCATCTCCCTTTAGGTCACTGAATATATTACAGTTGCTTTCAAGTCTGTTAATTCTGCTAATTTTAGGGCCCACTATCATTCTGGGGTCAATGGTCGTGACGTTACATCCCATTTTCCCAATTCTTCACATGTCTAGCAGTTGTCTATTACAAACTGGGTATTGTGGATATTATGCGGTAGAGAGATCTTCTCCTAAGAGTGAAAATTTTTAGTATACCCGGCAGTTACATCTCTGGCTCATAGAGTCAAACTTGTGGAGGCTTGATTTTATGTTTTAAAATGTGTCTCTGAGCACAAATGTTTTACCAAGCTCTGTTAATTTGGTGGGAATCAAATACCAAATTGTCTCTCCTGACCCGAGTACCAGCTAAAATCTTTAGCCAGCTTTTCCAGTCTAACTGTTATTATTTTCCACTGAGCTCCATGGAATCTCTCTGAATAGTTTAGGGGTCACTAGCATATTTTAGGGGAGTTTTTCATAGATTTAAGAGCTATCCGACGTAACTCCCTCCTTTCTGGGATTTATCCACTCAATTTCCAGCCATTCTGGCAGTCCCAAACTCTATCCCTTGATACCTTGAGCCAGTAAGACCAGTTTCTGCTTGATTTTCAGCTGTCCTGTGTTGCATTCAGAAAACGAACATCATGGCATCCGGTCCCATCACTTCATGGGAAATAGATGGGGAAACAGTGGAAACAGTGTCAGACTTTATTTTTCTGGGCTCCAAAATCACTACAGATGGTGACTGTAGCCATGAAATTAAAAGATGCTTACTCCTTGGAAGGAAAGTTATGACCAACCTAGATAGCATATTCAAAAGCAGAGACATTACTTTGCCAACAAAGGTTCGTCTGGTCAAGGCTATGGTTTTTCCTGTGGTCATGTATGGATGTGAGAGTTGGACTGTGAAGAAGGCTGAGCGCCGAAGAATTGATGCTTTTGAACTGTGGTGTTGGAGAAGACTCTTGAGAGTCCCTTGGACTGCAAGGAGATCCAACCAGTCCATTCTGAAGGAGATCAGCCCTGGGATTTCTTTGGAAGGAATGATGCTAAAGCTGAAACTCCAGTACTTTGGCCACCTCATGAGAAGAGTTGACTCACTGGAAAAGACTCTGATGCTGGGAGGAATTGGGGGCAGGAGGAGAAGGGGACGACAGAGGATGAGATGGCTGCATAGCATCACTGACTCGATGGACGTGAGTCTGAGTGAACTCCGGGAGTTGGTGATGGACAGGAAGGCCTGGCGTGCTGCGATTCATGGGGTCGCAAAGAGTCGGACACGACTGAGCGACTGATCTGATCTGTGTTGCATGATCTTTTCCTCAACAGGAAAGTTGTATATATTTGAGGCAGGAGAAGCATTTGGCAGTTTTCCAAAGGATACCTTTACCTAAAGATCTAAGATACAATATTCTTGAACCTGTATATGATGCTATTATAGGAAATTTTGGCTCAAGTATACAATTCATTATTCTTTATCAGCATTAATTCATTTATTCTTTCAACAAGTATGTTCAGTGTTTATCTAATGTGCCAAATACTCTTCCGGGTGGTAGACACAGAATAGTGAACAAGAGAGACAAGGCCCCTGTTCTGTGGAACTTTCATTCTAGTGCGTCCACACCAAGCACCGAACAAAGACATTTCAGCCTGTGTCTTCCCCAAACAGTAATACTAGACTTTGCAAGGATATAAAGTATAATAAAGTGCTTCCCTTTTTTCATAAGCATGATTTGGAAAGAAAAGATGATTTTATATGAGCATATATGATAGTCCCATAATCTAAACATTTTAGTCCCAAAATCTAAATATTTATCAATATCTGTTTAAAGTTTTCTAAAAGACTGTATATGTGTGCTTTTGACAGCATTCTATTTTCCACAATGACAGTAGTTTTTTAGCATCATAAATAGCAGACAATTTAAGTTGTACAAAGAGGGATCATTAGTTATCTGACCAAATTATCTAATACACAGAAAATTAACTTAGCTAACTGAGCATGACTTCAGAAGCCAATATTGGTGAATAAACAGTGGGGGATATCCTCTATACTTAACTAAATTTTTTGACCCTGCTCTTCCTCTGGAATTAAAAAGTTCCTAAGGCAATGGAAAAAGGAAATATTTATCTTCCATAGCATTTCCTATACAGAGTTGCAAACAATAACATATCAAATTTAACTATGCCTAGGTACAATTTAATGTAGTAGCTAACTATAAAAAACAGAATTAATCATCATAAGCCATCCTTTGATCAGACCACAACTGGAAGTAATGTACTAGTAATGATGTATCTGCATACAAGCTAATTTTGGCCCCAAGTAAATAGAGTTTTTGTACATCTGAACAAGTTCATTAAATTCTTTGGTTTTTCACATATGGTTTTCTCTTTACGGTGATACATCAGTAAAGTTCATTATAATGAAGTTTCATATTGCTCAAAAAGGTCATTTAAATGTTTAAAGTTATCTTAAGTTATGTCATTCATCTTGCTGGTGTCAAATGTGAAATGTTATATTTTCCTCTAATAAATCTATTCCCCAATATAGCCGGAAATTCAGCCATAGCAGTAATGCAGGCTTTGGGTATCATTCTTGCTGTCCAAATAATATTGAAAAGGCAAACTCTCTTATAAAAACTCTGACTTATTAAACATCTCTTTATACAGTCTGTTAAAGTAAAAATATAATAGGCAGAATAATAATTTTTGGTGAAGGATAAAGATGCTTAAAAACACAGCTTATCCATGGATAGGCTTCATAGAAATCCATGAAATCTCTAAAACTACATACTAAATTATAAATAAAGGTATATTCCACTGACAGAACTCATAGATTTCAACAGATTCTCCAAGGAGTCTAAAGTATAACAAAAGGTTAACCACTACTACTGAGATAGTGGAGTTTAATTTGCCAGTAAAAGTTAACATCAGATTCTGTAAATTGGGTCTGCTCTCACTAATTTACATTATTAGTACTATATTCATATCTATTCTAATTATTAGCTCAGTTAGAACACACTTCTATTCCTTTAAGATAAGTTGCAGTTCCAAAGAGTTAAGTTTGGGGAAAAGTTTAAAAAAAATAAACAACCTTCATCTATAAGACAAATGTCTCAGATTCATAATGCAAGAATAAATATAAGGTATGTACATGGCCTAGAGTAACCCACATTTAAAAAACAAAATCTAACAAATAAAGGCTGTTGTACATTCAAAGGACTGCTGCTGCTGCTGCTAAGTCGCTTCAGTCTTGTCCCACCCTGTGCGACCCCATAGATGGCAACCCATCAGGCTCCCCCGTCCCTGGGATTCTCCAGGCAAGAACACTGGAGTGGGTTGCCATTTCCTTCTCCAATGCATCAAAGTGAAAAGTATAAGTGAAGTTGCTCAGTCGTGTCTGACTCTTTGAGATCCCATAGACTGCAGCCTACCAGGCTCCTCCATCCATGGGATTTTCCAGGCAAGAGTACTGGAGTGGGGTGCCATTGCCTTCTCCATTCAAAAGACAGCTGTGTATAAAGATATTACAGAGCTATTATGTCATCTTCACTTAAAATGCACTGAAAATTTTTTTAAGTTCATCAATCCTCATAAGGTAAGTCAATAACACTACCTCTATCCTAAGAACCCAGATTTCTTATCTGTATATAATATGCTCGTGTTTCTGAGGACACATTCCAGTAATTAAAAGGCTTTTAGGCTGTATTTCTTTCTAGCACCATTGCTGACTGTTTTTCACTGGCTATCAAACATTTTACTTCTTTGTGCTGTTCCATTTTAAATAGAGATAGTGTTTAAGTAGAGATAGTGTTAGCCTGTTTCATTTTCCTTCCGTTTGCAGCTAGATGCAGTCATGTGTCCAGTTCTGGCCAATGCAACGTGAGGATGATGATGCATGCCACTTCCAGAACTAGTCCCTAAATCATCCTTTCAATCATCCTTTGAGCTCTCTCCCTTTCCTTGAAAGCTGGCTGAATGTAGTGATTCCAGTGGTTGACTCCAAACAGGTCTTTGGGGAGGGCTGAGTCACAAGATGGAAGGAATTGGGATACCTGAGTCACCCACATGGTTCTTTGTGTGAGTGAAAAATTAACTTTTATAGAATTCCACCATAAGATTTGGGGTTTTTTTTGTTTCAGACACAACTATCTTACCCAAGATGAGATAAAATGAGGGAATAACTTAAGAGTAGCTTGGAAGGAAAATTCTGAAAACAAATATAGGGTAATAATAGCTTGTTTTTATTCAGAGAGTAGAGCATGGGACTTTGGAGTCACAAAGTTTGGGTTCAGGTTCAGATTCTGACACTAGCTGTGTGACACTGTGTTAAATTACTAAGACAGTTTACTACACTGTAAAATAGGAATAACAAATAACCTACAGTCCACAGAATTATTACTAGGATTAAATAAAATATGTAAAGAATCTAGCACTAGTATGACATATTAATCACCTGACAAATATTAGCCATTATAAATATTTGAGAAGATGATACAAATGTAACTAAGGCACTTACTGGATAAAGCTATTTAAAAAAAGATTATCATGCTTAAGGTTAGAAATAAAATGAAACAAACTGTTGGCTCTGAAATGGCTTATCTAATGTAATCAGAATACTTAGCCACTTGCAAGTTTGGAATACATCATTACAGAACATAAATTTCTCCAAGATGAATATAGTTTTCACCCTATGTTTATATAGTTGTAAACCTACAATAAGTGATCTAACATTAAAAATGGAATAAGTAAATTCAAATTAACTACTTTTATACATAGGGGAGGTGGAGGAAGCTCAACAGATGATTAACATAGGCACATCGTTTCCAGCAAGTTTTTTGGAAAGTGAATACTTATCAAGACTCAAATACACTACCTTAGGCTCTACCTCTAGATAATGTCTATGATCTCCTAGAAACATAAACTAAAAGTTCAGAATAAACTATTCCCGTATGCCACAAAACCTCCCCAAAAAGACAATTTAAACTACTGCAGAAAGAAAAGGCATTATTCATTCCATTTTCCAATAAAAAATATTTAAAACATTTTGACTAGCTCCTTCCAGGAACTATTTAGAAGGGCAAACAACACAGCAATAAGGAAAAGGATGGAAAAGCATACCGCAAAATGATGTGTGTGATGGAGTGCCCAGAGACATGAAAAAAAATTTTTTAACAGGTTAAAAAAAGACCAAGCTGTCAAAAAAAAAAATCTTTTTGACTGGTTAAAATACTCACTGCTATACATCAACAGAAGGGAGATATTAACCTAGTTTGAGATATTAGTCAAGTTTGTGTACTTTTGAATTTCAACTTCCTTATTTGAAAGCTAAAGTGATTGGATAAGGTAATGTCTAAGGTCTCTTAGTTCTGAAAGACTGTGATTCTAATACACAAACACATACACAGCTGTAACACACACACATCATGCGTGCGTAGTCGTCCCCAACTCTTTGCAACGCTATGGACTGTAGCCCGCTGAGCCACGCGATTTCCCAGGCAAGAATACTGGAGTGGGTTGTCATTTCCTTCTCCAGGGGATCTTCCCAACCCAGGGATTGAACCCCCATCTCCACATCTCCTGCACTGGCAGGTGAATTGTTTACCACTGAGCCACCTGGGAAGCCCAATACATACATACGCTAGGGTTAAAAATGGACAATTAATAGTTTCTAAGATAATTTTTGTTTGTTCTTTTAAAAATATCTCCAAATTCTCTAAAGTGTTGGTATACTCTTTGGTCTTAGTAAATCCAGTGGAATGAACTGCAAACTTAATTTTACCAGTTTCATCATTAATCTAAATAATTCTTAATTTGGACAATTACAAATATTAAGTATTTGGGCTAATTTTGTCCTAGCCAATTTTTCTGTAAGTTACTTTAAAAAGTATTGATAACAGCAGTATCCTGCCTCTCCAACTGTGGAAATTGATTTGTCTCTTTCTCCTAAAGAACATGAGGAGTGGGGAAAGCAAAGACCTCTGGTTAGGGTAAATCATTATGTGTGTGTTTGTGTGTGTATTTAATTTTACAACATATGCACATGATGAGGTAGAGCACAGACTGGAAGAGCTATGTGGTAGAAGTCCTAAAAACTATCCTTAAAACTTTCTTCAAATTATAAAGTAATTCTCAGAAGCAATAGTATCTCTTGGGAAAAAAGAGGCACAATAAGCAAAATGTGTCTGTTTTGCTCCAGATGCACCACATTTATAGCGCTTCCCTCTAAATATGTCCCCCCAAAACAAAATCAGAACTGAAATACAAATGAAATATTTATTAATTTTATAGGAGAAGAAAACAACTAAGGGAGTATTTTCAAAGAAAGCAGGAGAACCTAGATAAGAATTAAACAACAGGTAAACAATCATAAAGGTTTATCATTATTATGGCTTTCTCATTAAGAATTCAAAAGAAACAAAGTGGGTTTAACTATAATTATACAACCTAGTATTTAATTAGACATATTAGATATTTTAACTATAAATATTTTGCTATAGGAAACATCAACAAACCCCAATTTAAAAATCAGCAATCAAGAGACAGAGGGAATCTCAAATAAGTCATGGAGATTCAAAAAATGAAAAGGCTACAAACTGGAACTATTCCACAAATACTAGTCATGCACAGGTGAATCTGCTAGATACCCACGTGAGTTCCTCAGAACAACCTCATTTGATTGTGGAACCTATACTTCTAGTGACACTAATGTTCCAATCTAATGTTAAACTTTATAAGTGAGAAAACTGTAGTCTAGAGTTACTCAGTTGAATACATCATCACTAGCCATATGAGGCTATTTAAGTTTAAATTAATTTTAAAAAATATTAAACTCCAGTTCCTCAGTTATACTAGTCACATTTCAAACGCTCTATCGCCATATATGCCCTTCCGAGGTTGTGCTAGTGGTAAAGAACTCGCCTACCAGAGACATAAGAGATGCGGGTTCAGTCCCTGGGTTGCAAAGATCCCCAGAACGCGGGCACGGCAACCCAATCCTGTATACCTTCCTGGAGAATCGCATGGACAGAGGAGCCTGGCCAGCTGCAGTCCATAGGGTCGCAGAGAGTCAGACATGACTGAAGCGACGTAGCATGCTCGCATAGCTGTATATGGCCACTGGCTACTATACTGGACAGTGCAGATCTAGAATATTTCCATCATTGCAGAGAGTTCTATTATACAGTGCTGGTCTAGCGATTACTTGACTTATCCATACAGCTAATGTGCCAGAACAAACTCTTAGCCCTCTTTCTACTATTTTACTTCCTTGACAAGGCCTTCATTAATCACCTGGTTTCTGACTGATCACGTTGGCCTTTTGTTAAGTTCTGCTTACAAACATCCATTTGCTTCCCACAGATAAATGAATTTTAAACTTTGCATGGAATTCAAAGTCTTCCACAATCTTACCTTAGTCTCTTACCATTCTCTGACATAAAAACACACTCTAGCTTGTTTTTTGTTTTTTTAATTTTATTTTATAAACTTTACATAATTGTATTAGTTTTGCCAAATATCAAAATGAATCCGCCACAGGTATACATGTGTTCCCCATCCTGAACCCTCCTCCCTCCTCCCTCCCCATACCATCCCTCTGGGTCGTCCCAGTGCACTAGCCCCAAGCATCCAGTATCGTGCATCGAACCTGGACTGGCTGGTCTACTTGTTAAATATGTTAATAAAACATAGTTTCACCTCCATGACACTTCCTATGTCTTTGTCTCTGCCTGAATACACTCCTCTGCCTTCTGTGCTCTGCTTCTCAGGCAGCACAGTGGTAAAGAAGCCCCCTGCCCCCTGCTGATGCAAAATATGCAGGTTCAATTCCTGGGTTGGGAAGATCTCCTGGGGTAGGAAATGGCAACCCAAGGGATTTTCTTGCCTGGAAAATTCCATGGGCAAAGGAGCTTGGCGGGCTACAGTCCATGGGGTCAGCAAAGAATAAGACACAACTGAGCACACACACACCCACACCGCACTGCTCTGCCTATTTAAACTCCTACTACTCTTTGAGGCCCAACTCTTATCTTATGTCCACAAATCATTCTAGATCAGTAATTACAGACAAACTACTAAAAATTATTTCATAGTTTTATATAGAAGTTTATAATTTTCTAAATATGTCACCTAAATATTTTACTGTCATTCTTTGTGAGAAATGTGGGGGGAAAATTAAGCAAAGTAAAGGTAATCAAGAGTGTATGTCAGAGGGGTGCTGATCACAATTTAAAAAATTTTTTTACTTTTGGTTGTGCTGAAATTCCGTTGCTGCATTTGGGCTTTCTCTAGTTGCAGTAAGCAGGAGCTACTCTCTAATTGCAGCATACAGGGTTCTCATTGCAGTGGCTTCTCTGGTTGTGAAGTGTGGGCTCAGGAGCTGTGGCACACAGGTTTGCCCTGAGGCACACAGGATCTTCCTGGAGCAGAGATCAAACCTGTGTCCCCTGCACTGGCAGGCAGATTCTTAACCACTGGACCACCTGGGAAGTGCCACATGACAATTTTTTTAAGGGTGATCAGAACTAACTGAGAAGATGACACTTAAATAAAGACCTGAGGGGAGTTAGCCATGAGGATGGAGAAGGCAGTGGCACCCACTCCAGTACCCTTGCCGCAAAATCCAAGGGCAGAGGAGCCTAGTGGGCTGCAGTCCATGGGGTTGCAAAGAGTCGGACTTGACTGGGCGACTTCACTTTCACTTTTCACTTTCACGCATTGGAGAAGGAAATGGCAACCCACTCCAGTGTTCTTGCCTGGAGAATCCCAGGGACGGGGGAGCCTGGTGGGAGGCCATCTATGGGGTTGCACAGAGTGGGACACAACTGAAGCGACTTAGCAGCAGCAGCCATGAGGAAATCTAGGAAAAGAGCATCCAAGGGAAAGGCAACAGCCACTGCAAAGACTTTAAGGTTGAATGTGCCTGATCTGTTCAAGGAATAGCCCGGAGGCCAGAATGAGGTCTAAGGGAAATGAGCAAGGAATATATGAGACAGGTCAGAATGTTATCAGCTCAGCTTGTGTAGGGCTTCACAGACCACTTTAAGAACTCTAAATTTTATTTCTGAGATGGGAAAACTTAGGAGGCTTAAGGGGCTTCTAAACAAGATAGTTTAGAATCTGGATATTAGTAATTTAAAAGGATAATTCTAGTGTTAAGAATAGAATTCAGTTCAGTTCCTCAGTCAAGTCCGACTCTTTGCGACCCCATGGACTGCAGCACGCCAGGCCTCCCTGTCCATCACCAACTCCCGGAGTTTACTCAAACACGTGTCCATTGAGTCGGTGATGCCATCCAACCATCTCATCCTCTGTCGTCCCCTTCTCCACATGCCTTCAATCTTTCCCAGCATCAGGGTCTTTTCAAATGAGTCAGCTCTTTGCATCAGATGGCCAAAGTATTGGAGTTTCAGCTTCAACATCAGTCCTCCCAATGAACATTCAGGACTGATTTCCTTTAGGATAGACTGGTTGGATCTCCTTGCAGTCCAAGGGATTTTCAAGAGTCTTCTCCAACACCAAAGTTCAAAAGCATCAATTCTTTGGCGCTCAGCTTTCTTTATAGTCCAACTCTCACATCCATACATGACTACTGGAAAAACCAAGGCCCTGACTAGATGGACCTTTGTTGGCAAAGTAATGTCTCTGCTTTTTAATATGCTGTCTAGGTTGGTCTGCAAGGATATCCAACCAGTCCATCCTAAAGGAGACCAGTCCTGGGTGTTCACTGGACAGACTGATGCTGAGGCTGAAACGCCGATACTTTGGCCACCTCATGCGAAGAGCTGACTCATTGGAAAAGACCCTGATGGTGGGAGGGATTGGGGACAAGAGGAAAAGGGGACGACAGAGGATGAGATGGCTGGATAGCATCACTGACTCGATGCACATAAGTTTGGGTGAATTCTGGGAGTTGGTGATGGACAGGGAGGCCTGGCGTGCTGTGATTCATGGGGTCGCAAAGAGTCGGACACGACTGAGCAACTGAACTGAACTAGGTTGGTCACAACTTTTCTTCCAAGGAGTAAGCGTCTTTTAATTTCATGGCTGCAGTCACCATCTGCAGTGATTTTGGAGCTTCCCAAAATAAAATCTGCCACTGTTTCCACTGTTTCTTCATCTATTTGCCATGAAGTAATGGGACCGGATGCCATGATCTTTGTTTTCTGAATGTTGAGCTTTAAGCCAAGTTTTTCACTCTCCTCTTTCACTTTCATCAAGAAGCTCTTTAGTTCTTCTTCACTTTCTGGCATAAGGGTGGTGTCATCTGCATATCTGAGGTTATTGCTATGCAGCTTGTGCATCCTTCAGCCCAGTGTTTCTCATGATGTACTCTGCATATAAGTTAAATAAGCAGGGTGACAATATACAGCCTTGACGTACTCCTTTTCCTATTTGCAACCAGTCTGTTGTTCCATGTCCAGTTCTAACTGTTGCTTCCTGACCTGCATATAGGTTTCTCAAGAGGCAGGTCAAGTGGTCTGGTATTCCCATCTCTTTCAGAATTTTCCACAGTTTATTATGATTCACACAATCAAAGGCTTTGGCATAGTCAATAAAGCAGAAAGAATAGAACAAGAAGAGTTAAAGACAGTAACATGCAGAACAGTTTAAAGGCGGCTGCAATACCCTAGGAGAGAGATGATGATGGGCAAAAGGACATGTCTTGAAAGTAGAACTGATAGAACTGACACGGATTCCAAGTGGATTCTGGCCTGATTAACCAGAAGGCTGAAACTGCTGTCCACTGAAATGGAGAAGGCTGTGAAAAGAATAAGTTTTAGGGAGAAGCTAAGAGCAGGGGTTCCCTTTAAATCTTAGGGGAGAATGTGCATCCAAATACCCAAATGACAAGCACAGAATTCAGGAAAAAGTATGGCCTAGAGATAAAATTTTGAGAAAAGTTGTTACCTGGATGGTGTGTAAAATCACAAGTAGGGATGAACTCGCCAAAGCAGTAAATAAAGAAGGGTAAGGACTGAGCCCTGTGGCAGTCCATTCTTAAGCTACAGGGTTTACAGGAGGATCCAGTAAAGGAGACAGGGAAGGTAGAAGGAATCACACCTTCATAAGACAAAACCTGTTGGCCTATTCCATCAGTACTATGTTTTCACCCTTCCACTAAATATAAACTATATCTTAAAAAGTCAAGAGCAAGCCAACAGGGGCAAATCGGCAGAAGGAGTGAAGAATGATATGAGAGACAATAACAATGTATCTTATAGACTATAAACTATTTATTAGGCTTGTTCAGACTTGAGGGTATTAAAACACTTCCTCTGATATTTCTAAGAATGGACTAGCACTCCAAAGGAAGGGCTGTCTAATCTCTGATAGTCACAATAAATGATACAAAATAAAGATAAGCACAGATCTTTTTATTTTTGACTGTTTATCAGTTTCCTGTGACAAATTACCACAAAGCGGGTGACATAAGACAACAGAAATTTATGTTCTCACAGTTCTGGAGGCTAAAAGCCTCAAATCCAGCAGGGTTATAATCCCTTTTGGGGTGGCACAGGAGAATTTGTTCTTCACCTCTTACAGCATCTGGTGATCACAAGTATCCCTTGACTTGGGGCCACATCACTCCAATTTCTCCCTCCACAGTCAAACTATCTCCCTCTCTTTTGTCTTGTCTGTAATTTCCCTCTGCTTTTCCCTTCTAAGGGCAACTTGTCATTGAATTTTGGACCCCTTGGATAGCTTGGACGATCTCCTCATCTCAAGATCCTTAATTACATCTGCAAAGACTTTTTTCAAATAAGGTGTCATTCATGGGTTTGAGAGGTTAGCATGTGAACCTATCTTTTTGAGGGCTACCACATAATCTACTGCATGATTCCAGAAATTATCAGTAAAGTGTGCTATGTTTATGCAAAAAGTTAAGGGATGTTCATCTATAATTTTAATAAATCATTATTTTTAATGAAAGCATATGGCTATCAGGAGATATCTATTCAGTTTGGCTATGTATTTGATTTAGCTATATTTGGCTATGCATAATTGCTTACCAGGTAACCACTGCAACCGCTAGTTTAGATAAAAGAATGAGTCATTGTGCAACACTGTACATATCCTGTGATGACAGAGTCATTTTCCCCATTTATATGCACGTAATCAGTCCCCACCCTCTACCTCCAAAGGACTTATTTCATGATTTTAAGGATGCCTATATAAGAAGTGTTGGTTATTCATATAAACAAAAACTGAAGGATAAACTAGTTCAGGCAATATTTAAATAGATAAGAGGTTTAACATTTTGTTCTGGAGTAGACCTAGTCACCTCTCTTGACTCAATGTAAGAGCATTTTGTATCGATTTATCCACTGTAACTTACTCCAGTGTGGGAGGCACCAGGACCTCCACATATAGTAGCCTCATGGGTACTTCTTCCTTCTGTTTTTACACTGAGATCTGCTGTGACAAGTTACTAGTAATGAAAAAGTCTCTTTTGTAACAATCTTGTCTGAGTAGTTACATGTTTCAGAGACATGGTGTGTGTGTGTGTGTGCATGCAGGCACATGCTCAGCTGCCCAGTCACATCAGGCTCTTTGCAACCCCATGGCCTGTAGCCCGCCAGGCTCCTCTGTCCATGGGATTTTGGAGTAGGTAGCCATTACCTTCTCCAGGGTATCTTCCCAATCCAGGGACTGAACTCACATCTGTTTCATTGGCAGGAGGATTCTTTACTAATTAGCTACCAGGGAACCTTCAAAGACATAATTTATACTAATAAAATCAAACATGATAGCATATTCTCCCTCATTTTATAAACAAGGAAAGTGAGGCAGAGTCACTTTGATAAAGTTGTACGAACGAAAGAAGTCAGGTATTCTGACTTTTCAGTTCAACTCAGTAATTTCAATTCAATGATACATGTGCTTCTGTATTTGGATTCAAAAGACATGTTAGAAAAAGACTATCAAAAAGACTAAGGAATTTCTGTGGAAAGAAACATTTCAAACAAAATATTCCTAGAGCTATGCTGTCTAGTGTAACCACAGAGTGGAGCAAAGACTTAGTATGAATAAAACAATGTAAAGTCATTCATTAATACATGCTGAGATGGTATTTTGTATATGTTGTTTAAAATAATACATATTATGAAAATTAATTTCATCTGTTTCCTTTTACTTTTTTAATGTGACTAAAAGAAAATCTTTATGACTCATTATATTTCCATTAGATAGCCCTACTATAGGTATGATATAATTACATTATACATACTTTATTCAGTTAGCAAATACTTAATCCAACATCTATCACTGTCAGGCCTTATGCTAAGTGCTGAGACTTGAAGAATAAACAAAGATAATGGTCTCTACCATCAGAGTTTACATTATCTCTTATCTTCCATTACACACGTCATATGTATTATCTCACTTATGGTAATGCATAAGAATAACAGAACACCATTTGAGAAGCAAATGCCAATACCTGACTTAGAAATCACAAAATATGAATCATCTTACATTTATAGTACTGGTCATCTATTTTTGTGATATATTACTTACATTATTATGTAAGTATTCAGGGGTCTCCAGAGAGGACAGAGGTTGAAAATGTTAAGTGTACATAATTTTAAGAGGCTGAGTTCAGATTTTTGGACCGAAGACCAAGTTTTAAAGTTTTCTTTCAGCTTCAACAAATCAGGCTGATTTCTGAGGATTTTGTGTCAAAATTCAATGCACAAATTTATTTGAGGACTTAAACAATTCTTTATTGGTTTTGTCCTACTAAAACTTTCACATAAAAAACTATCATATAGAAATTTTTAAAAAATTAACAAGTAGCATTTCTTGAGTACATGACTTTTAAAACAAAATATTAGGTAACATCAACAGGACAAAAATGTATAATGTTTTCTAGGCTAATAACTTTCAAGAAAATGTCACTAATAAACAAAATAATTGTTCAGGTTTTATTGACAGCTACAAAGAGCAAGCAAAAACTACTTTATCAAAAAGTGTTAATTTTTATTAATACTGAAAGTATTACAGATATATGATAGCTATTGAGAAACAAAGTTTCCAAGTTTGAAACACCCAAAATGATTTCACTGATGTTTTTGGTTGAGATCAACCATCATCTGAAACACAGATGTGTTTAGAAAAGGAATACTATCCCTCGGTTTTTAGCTGTGCCGGTGTGGTTATATATAGCTGCTTCAAGGTGATACAAAGCTACATATACAAACTGATACCTCATAACTTAAAAACTAAAAGGCCAAATAAAAATAATAATTACTCTGGACTGGAGAAAAAAAAATTACCTAAGGAAAATTTAGCTGATCTCCATAAGTAAAATAACATTTTGCTTTTAAAAAAGATCAAATCCAAACCTTTAAGCTAAAGTACTTCACACATGATCGTGAGTCCTTTCAGACCATCATTAAACTACTAGTGCTGGTTTGCCACGTACAATGCAAATACAATCAAATATAAAGTCAGCAATGCAACTTTTTTTTTTGGCCTTCAGTACAAAATGGCCTAATTTTTATATGGGCCTTAAATAATACAAGATCATAAAGCTTAGTAAGCAGGAAACCAGCCTGAGTTTGACAATCAATTGTCACTTGTCAGAAACATCAGAAAAACAAATAAGAATTCTCTAAGATTTCCTTTATAACCTGAGTAGAGAAGAAACGGAAGAAGACAA
>NW_011495050.1:21711485-21713591 GCF_000754665.1 Bison bison bison | reverse complement strand
GAGAAACCAAAGAATTTCTGTGATAAGTGTTAAGTGCTTTAAAATCAGAACCTGCCATAATATACAAGAGATTCTTTCAAATGTTAAGTTTGTCTCAAATTACCTATATTTAATTCCATCTAACAACGCCATGCAAATATCTTTCAATCTGATCCCACTAAAGAGAGGCGACCCCACGTGTCTTAATCAACTACAAAAATATTACCTTACAACTTCCTCTATTTCAAATTTGTGATGTGCATTTATTTTCCACTAAAATGCTGAAGTAGCTTTATAAATAGACACTTAGCATCTTCACATATTAAGTAGGAGAAAAACATTGTTTCATTTAATCTAGTAAAAAGGCACCCAAAATTCTATAAATACCATTAAAATTGTAAAAATTCCAATACTGGTCTAAAGACAGTAAAATTGGGCTGTTCTTTATATAAACTCTAATGATCAGGTGAAGCACCATCCAAAAGAAACACCAATATTTCAAATAGCTACTATCTGAAGACTAAAAATTGAGTTGTGTTTCAACTCCTAAGATAATCTTACAGTTTTAAAATATAACCTTACTGGAATCCTCCTGGAAGTCACAGATACTGAAAAACTACTAACCCACTCCCGTATTCTTGCCTGGAGAATCCCCATGGACAGAGGTGCCTGGTGGGCTACAGTCCATGGGGTCACAAAGAGTCCAACAGGACTGAGCGACTAAGCACACACACTAACATTAGCTGGCTAAATGTAATTTTTCCTCAGAAAGACCCTTTGTTAAGATATTAAAACAGTTCCTGAGGATACATGAAATATAAATTTGTTACATTGTATACAATAATAAAAAGAGAAATAAAGCTAACAAAAAGGGGTTTTGTTGTTGTTATTGCTGTTGCATAATTTGGTTTATTTATTAAGTCCCAAGACACTAAATCTTTACTATGGAATTGTAAGTAGCAGGCAACGAACGTCTGAAAAGAAATGTTAACAATAGATCATCGCCATTTTCTAAATAGAAATATTTACATTTTGATTCAGTTCTGACAGCTGGGTGTTAAGGAAGCATAAACTGGCAAATACGGTAAAAATGGCTTGACTTATAAACCGAAGTGGAAAGATGCTTATTAAGATGGTTAATGGCAAAACTGAAAATGAAACTTGGGCATACCATGAGACTTCACATAACAAAATGGGTCAAGGAATTCAGTTAAAATAAAAAATACATATGTATAAATAAAAACACAGTCATGTTCTTACCCCACCCCACCCCACCAAAAAAGGAATGGAAAGGGAAAAATCAGGAACATTTTAAGGCAACCGATCAGAGGAAAGAACTGCTTTATTCCTCCACTGTTTACTAACATTTAACACGAGCATTTGCAGCCAACACCTGGGTTTGAAAACTGCAGCAGCATTTAAACGCTGTCCTTTCTAACGTCCACCCAACAGGACTTTCAGCAACGTTTTGAATAGTAAATATTAACCAGAATAAAGCATCGTTCGTATATTTCTATCTTCAAGAGCTAATGGGGAAAAAAAATAAGATCTTTTTTTCTCCCATATATAGTCATTCTTTTCACTCTTTTATTTACTGCCCTTGTCGCGAGGTTAATGAACCCTAAACTTATTTTCCTCCCTATTAATGAAAGGGGGTGGGGAACGACAGAGGGGAATTCAAATGATAGGAAAAACTGGAAATTAAAAACAGTGGCATTACTTGCTGGATGAAGACGGAGAAGTCTCTCAAGGTTTAGCATGAAGGAGACAATCCTGGAAGACCCCCTCGTAAGACATACTTTACCCCAAGGCCACACCAGTTTTCGTCGGTTTAATTTCTGCTTTTGCAGGGGGTGGCCGTCCCCCGGATGAACGTTCCCCTCGGCATGCCTCTCTCTTTTCCCCGGGGGGCCTCCAGCTGCACCGGCTGTGGGGGGTGGGGTGGGGGGCGTTGGCCCCGGCTCCGAATTTTGCAGCGAGGCCCGGAAATCGGTCCCGTTAAGAGCCGATTTCACCCATCAGGAATGCGCTCCGCCCCCCGCCACCGCCTCCCCGCCGCTGCCGCCCTCCGCGTCGCCTGCTCCGGGGGGCCGGGGAAGTGCCTGAGGGGAGCGCCGCCTCCGCCCC
>NW_011495050.1:21694119-21710648 GCF_000754665.1 Bison bison bison | reverse complement strand
GTGGGGGGGGGTGGGAGGGGCCTAGAAGCCGCTCTCGAGGTGTAGGGAGGTGATGGGCTTGGAGACCTCCCGGTTTTCGGGGTTCCGCACGCCGTTATTCAGTCCTTCTGTTTTCTCGCGGTTCACCTGCTAGAGTGGCAAATCCCAGGGAGAGCAGGGAGGGGGTGCTGCAGCGAGCTGCTTCGCTCTGCTGGAGGAAACGTCCTCTCAGAGTTCCCCCACCTCACCTTCTTTTAATAGAGCGCAGGCACTGCTAAAAGCAGCGCTTTTTAGCCACAATTTAACACCCTGTGCGAGAGTTCGGAGAATATATACCACTTGCCTCTTTTTTTTTTCCCCCCCCACCTCTTTGTAATCACGAAGTAGCTTAAGTATTCAGAATCCATATTTCAGTCCTGTTTGATACCTTCTAAGTGACTTTAATCCACTTTTTCTATCCATCCCGTCCTAAGAGCCAGTCATACCCTCTTTGAATTTTTTAACCTCCACATGACTGGTTATCAGTTCTTCTTAGTTGAATAAACATTCAGGCCTTTCCTTCCTAGCTGATTTCAAGATTCAGTCACTCTTTGGAATACTGAGAAATAGGGATGTGGTTCATGCTGGACAGTGTGTCTTTTTGCCATCTGTTACTTAACTAAATATATCACCCTATCAATCTTTGTTTCAGTGTGCCTAATTAGACACAAAGGAGCAGTCGTCTTTCAGAGCGTACTTGGTATCTTTGGTAACCCAGTAAATGTTTACCAATTACAAAACTAAGCAATCTAAGCAGTTTAGGTCTAAGTATCTTTGACCACAGATCTTGAAGTAATCATGGGTATGTTCGTTTTCATTTATCCGATGTTTTAAAGCTGTTATATATTCCTTTCAGTGCTATTTGAAGGCTGCCAGCAATTTATTAAGTGGAATACTTTAAGCCTATAGGTAGTACAAGAAAAGTAAGTTAAATGGATTTATAGAATTGAAACCGCGGTGTCTCAGGGTCTCCGAAGGGCTCTGGTGCTATATAGTTCTTTATGTCTCAGCGCAGAAAAGAGTTGAGAGGCAAAGTGATAGACAAGTGATTTATTAGAATAGAAAACCAATGAGGTTTAGAAGTGGCAGATGAGAAATGCTGTGCCCTGAGAACTTACTGGGCTACTTTTCATAATCAAAGGAAAACTGGGGGGGAGTAGGAGAAGAGCTTCTTTGTCTTTCTTGAGTAGGTGCTGTGCTTCCATCATCATCAACTCCTTGTTATTCAGGAGAGTTTTCTTATCCGTACATGATCAAGCTAGGTCCACAGTTACTGTTTTTATGTGTATAGAGAACATGTCCTGGGAATCATTAACTTACTGTGCTCACTGGGCAGTATGTGGGTCTCATGCCACCATTGTTTGGTTGTTTGGACGCCTGTCTAGTGTTTCTGCTGCATGGTTTTGTTGCTAAGCAAGCCTGCTTGGTTTTGTGGTTCAGCAAACCTGCTTTCTCGAGTAATCATTAACTTACAAGGGTTTCCCATATTTTTTCTACTTATAGTCCCCTAAGTGGGATTAACCATTTAATCACCTACTTTGTCCTTTTACTCTATCCCTGTCAGAATGGTACCCACACATTATCTAATTCTTCTTGTAATCATGTCAACATATTGAACAACATTTCAGAACAGATGGGGCATTGGCTTGGAAGGGAGTTTTGAGTATAGAGGCTCTGCAGAGTGGAAATGGTCTTGTGTTCTAATTGTCATAGTTTCCGGAGATGCCTTTTCCTACGTTTCTTGTTGTTTAGTTGCTCAGTCTCCAACTTTTACGATCTCATGGACTGTAGCCTGCCAGGCTCCTCTGTCCATGGGATTTGCTGGGCAAGATTATTAGAGTGGGTTGCCATTTCTTCCTCTAGGGGATCTTCCCAACCCAGGGAGCAAACCCATGTCTCCTGCATCTTCTGCATTGCAGGTGGATTCTTTATTGCTGAGCCACCAGGGAAGCCCTGTTCTTCACTAGGAAAGTGTAAATCTATTAAACAATCTATTGAAAAGCTCCACTCAAATCCCCCGAAGCAGTTCAAATTTAGCCTGTCCAAGACATAATTTGTTATCTTTTTCTCAAAACTTGCCTCTATCTTTTACCCAGGACCATGCCAGAAATCTAGGATTCTTCTAGGCACCCTCTTTTTGATCAGTTGCAATTCATAATTAACCACCAAGTCCTGCTTATTGTGTGTTCTAAACAGCCCTGCACTCACACTCTCTTCTATATCCCCTTTCTGCATTTGGAGCAGTGGTTTCAACTTTGGCTGCATGTTAGAATCTCCTGCAGACTTTTTAAAAATCCTGATGTCCAGGATGCATCTACCAACTAAATCAGGAGTACTGAGGATGTCAGTAGTTTTTAAAACTCTCCAGGTGATTCCAATGCAGAACCAAGACTGAAATCCAGTGCTAGGGCTTCATAATTTCTCACTGGATTACTAAAGAAGTGTAATAATTAATTTTTGGCACTCTCCCTTCTTAACCTACTCTCTTCCAATTCATTCAGTATTAATTCAGTAAATACTTTCTGGGTGCCTAGTATATCATGCAGAGGGTTTTGCTATTATAGAAAGTAGGACTATAGCAATGAAAAAGGTCTTGTATCTGTTCTCATGGAACACATATTCTGGGGGCAGATTTGGGGAAGGTAGAATAAATAACAAAAAAGACATAAAAGGAAATAAATTTACCAGCGTAATGTAGAAACCAGGGAGCTTGTTACTTCAGTTTGGGATATCAAACTAAAGTCCACTCCTCCGACATTTGAGCCGGTTTCTACAAGATAAGGAGGAAAACAAGGGGTGGGGAAGGCAGAACAGCAGATGCAAAGCTTCTAGCAAGACAAACTTGCCAAGTTCAAGGCAACTAGAGGCTTAAGCAGGCTTCCCTGGTGACTCAGACAATATAGAATCCTCCCGCAATGCAGGAGATGTGGGTTCGATCCCTGGGTCAGGAAGATCCCCTACAGAAGGGAATGACTGGCTACCAACTCCAGTATTCTTACCTGGAGAATCCCATGGGCAGAGGAGCCTGGTGGGCTATGGACCATGGCGTCGCAGAGTCAGACACAACTAAGAGACTAACACACCCACACACAGAGGCTAAAGTGTAGTGAGAGGGAATAGGATGTAGGTTTAGAGAAGCAAGAACGAGTCAGATTATTAAGACCTTTTAAGGTCATGATAAGAATTCTAAATAGTTGGGGCAGTGTATGATGAAAAACAATAGATTAAGTGGAGTGACCCCCAATTTACCTTTGGAAAAGATCACTGTCCTTGTTTTTGTGGATTAGATTATAACAGAGCTAGAGTGGAAACAGGGAGAGCTCTTAGGAAGCTACTACTAGAATTCAGGAAAAAAGTCATAGTTCTTTGGACCAAGGTGGAGACAAAAAAGGATGGTTTTGGTATTTGTTTTAGAGGAAGAATTGGTAAGACTTGCTTGGAATGGAGTAAAAGTAGGGAATGAGAGAGAGCAGTGAGATAACAATAATAACTACTCTATATTGATTACATATTACATGACAGGCACTGTTTTAAGTGTTTTATAAGTATTAGGCCATTTAATTACAAGAGTCCCAAAAGGTAGGTGCTATTAATATACCATTAACAAATGAGGATTTAAGTCATTAGCCCAAAGTTACATAGCTGATAAATGGCAGAGCTGAAATTTGGACCGTGCAGGCTGTCCAGCTCCAGAGCTCCTAACCTTCCCCCACCTCTACGCCAGCCCCCTCCATTGGTGACACAAAGTGAAAATTTCTTTAGCCACACAAAGCTGCTCGCACAAAACCTTTTTCCTTTCTCCCTCGGCTCCTTCTCTGTCTCTCTGACACTTGAGCGTCTACTTTTCTCTGCACTTGCTATCTATTCTGCCTAGAACACCCCCTCCCTTCTCTCCATCTGGCACAATATATCAACCATCACTGGTCCTTACAGGCTAAGCTGAGCACATCTTCTCTGGCTCCACAGCAACCCTTACATCTATAACTTTCTGTGTAAAGCACTCATTATTATTTGTAGGTCTTTTCCACTAAACTCTGAAGTCAGGTCTTTTCCACTGAACTCTGAAGTCAGAAAGTAGCTTATTTCCTGACACATAAGGAAGAGAGGAAGGAAGCAATCAAGGATGCCTAGCCATGCACACATGGCATGCCTTCCCTGGGCAGTGGGAGATACAAACACGGTTAAAGCATTGTCCCTGCTTTCGGGAAGCTTGTAAACTTGGCAAGGAAACAGACATATAGAAAATCGCTCTTAATACAAGGACCCAAAGAGTGATAAAAGCATGTAGGAGCACTGGACAGGACATTGGAGGGAAGAAGCTCAGCTTTAGCATCGTTTTACTGGGAAAAAAATGCAACCAGGAAGGGGATCCTGGGCGCTTTGTTCTCCATCATCATTTAATATGGCCTGGGGAGGCAGTCTTGGGACCTCACCCAGGAAAACTTGGAGATTCTTAGTTGACACAGTTGATTCACTGGAATATGCCACTTCCTGCCTCCTCACTCTCACCTGTCCTTTTGTGAATACATATATTGATTCCCAAATTGGTTCAGTTTCTTCCTGGTAGGGTCACAGAAATGTCTTCTTAGACAGTTCCCTTCTTTTATTCATCAATGAGGTTTTAGAGCCTTGGTTCTAGCTGCTTACCAAACGTCTATGACCCACCATGTGGGGCCCAGTGTGTAAGGCTGTTAAGAGAGTGCCAGGAACATAGACCACACTGTGCACACTGCCCTGTAGATGTACTTCACAGTGGCCCTGCTAACGTACCCACCATCAAACAGTGAAAATAGTACCTACCCCACTGTGTTGTTCTCTAAGAGTCCCTTGGACTGCAAGGAGATCCAGCCAGTCCATCCTAAAGGAAATCAGTCCTGAATATTCATTGGAAGGATTCATGCTGAAGCTGAAACTCCAATACTTTGGCCACCTGATGTGAAGAACTGACTCCTTGGAAAGCACCCTGATGCTGGGAAAGATTGAAGGCGGGAGGAGAAGGGGACAACAGAGGATGAGATGGTTGGATGGCGTCACCAACTTGATGGATATGAGTTTGAGAAAACTCCGGGAGTTGGTGATGGACAGGGAGGCCTGGCATGCTGCAGTCCATGGGATCACAAAGAGTCAGACATGACTGAGTGACTGAACTGAACTGAACTGAACTGAACCCCACTGTGTTGTTCTCAGGATTAAATGAGTAAATGCAGATACAGTACTTGGGCTTGGCACACAGTAAATCATCAGTAAGTGTTAGCTACTATTACCAGGTAAGGGGAAACTCACTAGAGTGGGAGATATTCCAGTTACGATTTTAAAACTGAGGTCATCTGTGTCCCAGGTTGGGTGGTTCTCTTAATTGTTAGGACCATATAGAGAATCCAGAAAGAGAGGGCCTTTTCTCTTCCAAGCTGAGAACCTAGGCCTCTCACTGGGAAAGTCCTTCAGGTGGCTGAAGGCTGAGTGGTTGTGATCCACCTGTCCCACTGCTCTGCCTCTTACGCCTGACCTTGCACAGGGGAACTGGCACTGTATTGTCCCCAGATCCCACCCAAGATACCCTTCCTTGTGGGAAGGCTAGACTCCCCAAAGGACTGTTCAATGTTTTTGTGGTGGTATTTCTCAAAGTCTCTGATGGTCAGAACCATCATTGCTAGAATCATCTGGGATGCTTACTAAGCTAGATTCCTGGGGGGTCCTGGAATCTACTTCTTAACAAGCTCCCCAGATAGTTCATATCACATGTTTGAGAACTATAGCTTACATGCTTCAGCCATCATGACAACATTCCAACTTCAAGCAGTTTTCTTCTGGTAGATCTCTTGTTGGGCCCTTCAGAAAGGACTGTATCTCTTTCCTTTTCGTGGTATCTATTCAGTTACCTGAAACCTGATTCATTCTCCCTCCTACGCGTTATCCAAATATGCCATTTCCTTTAACCTTTACTTGTTGGAGACTGAATTCTCAGGTCACCATCATCCATTGCTTACTTCAGTCTTTCTTGATTATCTTCCCCATTTGGCTGACTCTTAAGCAAGCTGACTGCGTGCTGGTGACCTGGACCATAATCCCTGAGTCCTCTATGACTCAAGCTGGTTAGACTCCGTGTTGGACAGAATTAGTTTGGCTGACTAGGTCCATAGTGGTGGGCTGCAGTGGGAGCAGGATGTCAGTGGATGATAGACGAGGACTTAGTGTAACTGTATATCCCAGTTGGCTCAGGACACTCCTGGCTGCTACCTGTGTGTGAGCTTCATTAATAGTACCACCTTTCACTCTTGAAGGGTTCTGGGTTAGGCAATGAATTATACGATCATCTTGGTGATAAGCCTCATGTCAAGACCATCGCTTGCATTGCTATAGCCCCTGAATTGTGCCTAGACTACCAGCTTCCTACCTTCCCATCCTCCAGTCCCGTGCCATAGTTCCTTTTCTTCCCTCCAATTACTTAATGAACTTACTTTGGTATCATGCTTTGGGCCTATATTAAGGGATTTATAAGAAAGCACCATGAAATTTGTTGCTATATTTACACTTACTGACAATCTCTGGAAAATGTTTTTCTTCAGTTTTAGCACCTGGAATAGTCATGTTTCCCTTGTTTATTATACCCATTTGTTATGTCTTCTGGATATCCAGTTGTGGGAACTGAAAGTATTTTGCTTGGCTGTGAGGAAGCTTGGAGCCATGTATGTGGCATCCTTCCAGTCTGTGTTTGAACAGGACACACTTTACATACTTAACTCACTTCTGATTTAAATCCTCTGTTTCCACTTCTTCACTGAATTTGGATCTAATTTTTCTGGTGTTATGTGTACCTGTAACCCAGCTTTTATCCTTTTTGAAACAAGGCAGGTATAAAAAGAAAAAATGTGTATGAACATATGCCCACAAACTGGTACTGATTGCTAGTTATATAACTGGAAGGAATTATTTGCAAATGTACACAAAGAATGTTTTTCTCACTTACAAAATATAATGTTAACAAGTGAATGGCACTTTAAGTAATGTTGAGTATAGCATTCTTCAACTACATTATTATCTAGAAAGTGAAAAGATACCAAACAAAAGCAAACAAGAGACTAGATTAGTTTTCAAGCTGAAATATTTTTAGCTATGACCCAGAACCTTATACCAAATAATGTAATGAAGAACGCTCACTGAGGAAACCATGTGGCCTAATTAGACAGCGATCAGGAGTGTTTTCCTTCACAGTGAAACCCTGCGCTCTGAGAGATGAAGAAAGGGAGAGGAGGAGGGGAGCTCAGGAAATCAGATTTGGGGATGTACAGTCCAGGTAATAATGACGACCGTAAGGAGGAGTCTGTGATCAGAAGCATGTAGCTTATAACAGTCCCCAGACAACTGTTCTTTTTATTGGCCTTGATAATATTGCAGGGGTCTTGGGGGCTGGATCTTTGTGGTTTGCAGCTAATATAAAACCACATAAAGAAATTCCCCTTAATGAAATGACTGAAGAATATGTTTTATAACTAGTTTAGTTTAGAGGTTGCGCTGAATTGATATGACTCAAAGCTAGCTGTTCTATGGATGGTATACTGAGTCACTTTTGAATAAACTGGGCATCTAGTTAAATCTGCTTCTGAAAAATGTGTTATAGAGGTAATGTTCTATATGGTGATCCCTGCCTTTTCCCAGCATGAATATACCTATTTATGTTTTTTTTAAGATGAAATTTTTGAATTTTTAAAAATTGGAGTATAATTGCTTTACAGGGTTGTGTTAGTTTCTGCTGTACAACAACAGCTATATGTATACATATATCCCCTCCGTCTTGAGTGTTCCTCCTGCCCCTAACCTACCCATCTAGGTAATGACAGAGCACTGAGCTGAGCTCCCTGTGTCATACAGCAGCATCACACTAGCTATCTATCTGCTGGAATTATTTTTAAAATACAAAGAATTTTCAGAAAATAAGGTAACAAACTCATGTAGCTCCTGATAGAACAAATGTTACCATTTCCTCACATTTGTATCATTTTCTAAAGCAAAAGGAATGAGACACTATAGAGTTGAACTCTACTTTGTACCAACCCCTCACCCAAGGTAACTGTTATCCTGAAAGTTCTACTTTTCTGGTTCACATTCTTTATCCTTTTACTACAAAAATGCTTACTTCCAAATAACATATTTTGTTTTTTTCTTCCAAATGTAAGTTTTACTAAACAGATTTTTAACATAAATGGTATGTAAATTCATATCATTCTATAGCCTTTCTTTTCCTAAACAACATTGTTTTTAAGATCTATCCATGTTAATACATGAAAATCTGGTTTATTCATTTTAACTGCTATATAAATGAGCATTCTCATACATATCTCTTTTTGCATGTGTGCAAGAGTTTCTCTGGGGTATATTAAGTATAAGCAGAATTACTGAAGATGCTTTTTTAAAAGTTTGAAAGTACTATAACTCATCTTGTGGCCCCCGCCTCCATTTTGATTATATTTGTAGGTATTAATGGGTGAAAAAATACACATGTGCACTTGGATTCTCAGAGTCCTTCCAGCAAAAGGTCTAAAATTACTAGTACAGGCAGATAAATGCTCATGATCAAGGTTCCATTATATCTGTTTCTTCATTTCATAAACAGGGCAATGAATATCTCCTTAGAGTTTCTGGGAGCATTAAATGAAATAAAGCACTGTGCCTGGCACTTACTAATAGCTCAGTAAATATTCAGTTCAGTTCAGTCACTCAGTCATGTCCGACTCTTTGCTATCCCATGGACTGCAGCACACCAGGCCTCCCTGTCCATCACCAACTCCCGGAGCTTACTCAAACTCATGTCCATAGAGTCGGTGATGCCATCCAACCATCCCATCGTCTGTCGTCCCCTTCTCCTCCCACCTTCAATCTTTCCCAGCATCAGGGTTTTTTCCAGTGAGTCAGTTCTTCGCATCAGGTGGCCAAAGTATTGGAGTTTCAGCTTCAGCATGAGTCCTTCCAATGAATATTCAGGACTGATTTCCTTAAGGATGGACTGGTTAGATTTCCTTGTAGTCCAAGGGTCTTCTTCAACACTACAGTTCAAAAGCATCAATTCTTTGGCGCTCAGCTTTCTTTATAGTCTTATTTATAGTCTTTATAGTATTATTAATTATTTTAAGATGAGTGGATATTGGATTCAGTGGCTTTTATTTGAAGATAGTCTTTGTCACAGTCAAGTAGATTTGTAAGGAAGAAAGAAAATTTTATTACACCCTGTAACACCATTTGGGGAAGTTTTAAGTTTTTCTTTTCCTTTCAAATTGGGCTTAGTATTTTTGGCAGAAAGTAAGAAGATACCAAACATTTACGCAGGGAGAAAGCACTGGGGAGAGGAAACCAAGGCTGAACTCAGCCTCGCTGGGAGTAGACAGCTGTTTTGCAGGTGCCTTCTCTCACCCTTTTCTGCCATCCATGCTGCTCAATGGAATTGTCACCGCAGCTCCACGTATGCTCGCCAGGAAACTCGTCAGCAATTACCAAAAACAATTCTGTTTCTGGTATGGTCCAATTTTAAAAATCCCATCCACCTTTGCCAGGGGAATCCCATCAGAAATATGTTAGCAGAGGACATATTTAGACAGTTATTTCCTAGCAAATGTGGCTAGACTCCAAAATGGCTAATTGAAAATCTATGGGATGTAAAAAGATGGAAAAGAGATGACATGTCATACCTTGAATGCATCAGCTGATATTTAGGGCTAAAGGGGAGAATTAAACTTTGTTAACTTGCTGAAATTCATACTTGGGAGTTTGCAAAAAAATAAAATAATAATGACAAGTTTGGAGCTAAAGAGACTGTGCCAAGCCGGCATTCCTGTCAATGATCAAAGAGAATAAGATTTTAAACTAGATGGATAACTAAGCAAGGGAGAAAAATATCTGTAGTCTCAGGGCCAGAGATCTGTATTCAATTTCAAACTGTTTCTAAGGGGTTTTATATCCTGTGATAAAAGCAAAAATTTTAAACAATATATCTCAAGGACGTGAAGGGAAAACAATTGCTACAGTGCTGTGATTTTGAGATGGCTTTGTTCAAATAAAAATTGCCACACACTAAAGTTGTATTATAATTTGCTTTTTACCAAGAACATGAGGGAGCCCAATACAGATTTTGTACAATGTTGGTTCCACACTTCACACAAGCTCTTTTAAATGATCTTCTCTGTGATTCAGCGTTGACTAGAAGAGAAATAATTTCATAGCAAGCACTTTGGAATTTAGAAAGAATACTTGAGACATACTATTTTTGGAAGTATAAATTTGCAGTACCATCAAATTTAAGGACTTGTATGACTAAAGTAGATGATCAATTGCAAAGAGGTATTTATTTTGTCTCCATCTTAATATTTACTGATTTATAGACCCAACAGAAAAACAAGTGTAGAGTTTTTGTTTTCCTTTTAAATGAACAATGGATTCCCTTGA
Source organism: Bison bison bison (assembly GCF_000754665.1). Taxonomy (NCBI): domain Eukaryota; kingdom Metazoa; phylum Chordata; class Mammalia; order Artiodactyla; family Bovidae; genus Bison; species Bison bison. Next base: position 21,700,196 of record NW_011495050.1, on the reverse strand, counting down.
AACACTACATTTTTAAGATTTAGGAAATCTGGAGGAGAATGGAAGTTCCTTTCATTCTCTTCTCCCACCTCACTCCTATCTAACAATGAGTCATTGTTTCTTTTAATTAGGCTTCTAATGTACCTTTGCATTGATATTCCATAAGTGAAGAATTTCCAACCTGAGATTCCTAAGTATATGAGTATATATATTTGCAAAACCAAAAAGAGAGAGACATGAACAAAATTGAAAACAAACAAAATTAAAAGAAACATAATATTTCAAGGAAGAGACGATAAAATTAATTCCAAAGATTCATCTTTTAAATAGAAAGTCCTAGAAAGGAAAATATGTTTGATACTGAAGGCAGAGAAATTAAACAACTGATGGGTTTGAGCAAAGGGTTTGATTCTGGGGCCTTCCAAAGAGGCAAATACACAGTAATTTTGGATTTTTACTTTCTATATGGTACCTGCCAATTTGTCCCTCTGATCAGTCTTTGATCCTGGTGAAATGGTATCATTTCTAGGCCTTTTCCTTTAGTAAGTGGGCTCTGAACAAGATACCTATACCTAGAAATTTTGTTCTGGTACTCTGCCCTCAGTAGCTTCACACATCCAGCCTGTCCCTTGGGTCTTCAACTTCAGTATTTACTTGCTCTTGGTCCCATCCTACCACACAGAAGATAGAACAGAACTCAGTGAACTGACAGATTTTCCAATTACAGCTGTCAACCACAATATTGCAGAAAATATCTCAGAAGGTTTATGATGGAATGTTTATATGTGGAACCATTCACCTCAGAGTGGGACTTGAACCCACGTGCCAGACTCAAATCCAGTCAAAACCCACAGCCTTCTAACTGAGATCACACACCTCATTTCAGGACTTAATGAAGCTCAGGTTCTTGATGTCTTGTCGCAGAAAGAATTCAGTGAGAGACAAAGTGACAGGTAAGAAGTGGATTTATTTAGAGAGAAACACACTCCACCGACAGGATGTAGACCATCTCAGAAGATGAGAGTGGCCTCGAAATGTGGTGTAGTTAGCTTTTATGGGCTGGGTAACTTCATAGGCTGATGACGGAGAGAATTATTTCAACTATTTTGGGGAAGGGGTGGAGATGTCCAGGAATTGGGCCACCGCCCACTTTTTTGTCTTGATGGTTAGCCCTGGAACTGTCATGGTGCCTGTGGGTGTGTCGTTTAGCTTGCTGATGTGTTACTGAGGCTCAAGGTCTGGTAGAAGTCTGCCATCTTGGACTCATTTGATCCTAAATCAGTTTATGTCATGTCCTCCAGCTATGTCATTCTTTCAAAGGTGTCCTGCCCCCTTCCCTACTGTTTGTATTATTTGTATTATTAAATACAATATTCTATAAAATATTGTTTAATATTTGTATTATTAAACACACATCCAAATTTTATATACATTGATAGACACATGAAATATGAATAGCTCATAATTTTAATAGACATAACAGATGCCAATGATGTCCTCCTTTCTCTCCTCCCTTTTTTATTCATTTACTTTAACAAACTGGGCTACAAGAATTTGGGCTATATGACACAATTCTTGTCTGAATATTCACAGGATTTAAAGTAAAAATTTGAGTTGGACCCTTAGCCTGTTACAAAGCTATATGTTATGAAGAGTCTCTTTGCCTAAAGAATGCAGAAGTATTTGTAATCTCATGACCTTGGCAATCTATTGCTGCTTTCGGTCTCTCTGTTGGCCTTTGACCCCATTTCCAGCCTGGCCTTCAGAGCCTTCACACACACACTGGGTCCTCTTATCCTCTCTCCATTTCACTCTCTTGGTCACACCAGTTCCTGTCTGCTTTTCTGTTCTTGCTTCTGAACTTCAGAGAAATGCAGATTCGATTCAAATGCATACCACCCAACCTCAGATTAGCAACCCCTTTATTCATTTTTGGTTGATTCCTAACATAACTTTTTCCAGCATGCCCCACTCTTCTAACTGCCTAATGCCCACACTCTTTTATTCATTTCATTCAACGAAAGCTAACTGAGACTCAGTAATGTGCCACTCACTGTGCTAAGCGGCAGGCAATACAGGAGGGAGCAGAGCAGATTTTAGTCTAGGGAGGGGAAAAGGTAGCTTCCCGCCCTCCTTGCTCTACTGCAAACATCCAGGCCTTGAGTGAACCATTAACCCTCTCACCTTCCCTTTCTCTGTGCTCTCTCTCTGCCTCTTAGTCAAGTCTTTTTTACCTTCCCTCCTCTCTCAGGAAAAGAGCCAGTCTACATCCTTTCCCATGAATTCTTGATTTTATTCCCTTCTTCCCTCATCCAAGACCTTACTCTCTGTCATTCTCAATTGTTTTTACTCTGAAATAAACGATATTTCTCTTAAATCCTTTAAACAGTCTGTATTAAACAAAAATGCTGACTACTTTTGCTAATATCTTCAAACTCAGGGTTGGCAGAGTTTCTCTGAATGCTATCTCGTGTTTTACTTTTTTCTTTTGAAACTTGTGTTCTGTCCCAAGATAATCAGCATAGGAGCCAGGGGACTGACATTCTTGGATCTGGTCGAAAGTTTCTGGTGAATAGTTCCTCAGCAGATATGTCAGCGCTTCTTCTTGTTAAATGGTTCTGTTTGGATTCTCTTCCAGGTACTTTCTATTTCATCCTGAAAAAGTCCCACACATCAAAGCTTGGTTTTTCAGTTTTTAATCTTAGACTGGCTAGCAAATCTAAAGAAAAAATATTCTAATTTTGTGATCTACTAATTTTGGATTGGTAAGGAAGATTGTTTCAGTATCTAGGAATTAGAAATTTTCCTGTTAGCTTTAGTAATTACTTCTTATACACTATTTACTGCACTGATTCATGAAAACGTCTCTCCTATAGATGATGTCATCCATTAGTACTTTATTGTGGTCATAACCTGGAAAATCCTGAGTGTATGGTCCCTCAATTCCAGGGCCTTATTTTTCAGAAAGGTGTTAAAAACTTCCCCTTAGGAAAACATCTGGTTCCCCTTTTAAAAATAAGACGAAAAAGGCATCACACAAAACAAGTTTAGAAAGGTGATGAGAGCATCACTGATGGTTTTGCTTTACCATTGCTCTTCAAGCCAGCATTTCTTCTTCAGGGACACAGAATATGTGAGCCAGAAGCACAAATATATCTTCTCTTTATTGCTGTTGATACAATCTGACAATGAGCTATTATAGAGACCTGTGGGAAAACGGAAATAAATCCCAGCAAACAGGTAGGCCCTTCAAATGTCTGAAGTGTGGGTCCTACACTGTAGTGAGAGTTTGAGACTTCAGACCTTCTTCTTTAAGGGTGACTGCGTTGGGTCTTGAATGCATGCATTACAAGAGACAGGATGAAAGGGCAGCTGGTATCTAGTCCTGACACAAGGTACCCGCCTTCTCTTCTTTGGGTCAGAGAAGAAACTCCATTTTGTGACCACACCCTCAGTGTCACATTTTTTTTAGTTATCATACTTGGCACTTTCCCAGAGGCTCAAGTACTTAACATTTCCTGGTGCAGAAGCAGGCTCAAGCTGTTAGAAGGGCAGAATTGGGGCTAAGAGAGCGGTGAAGTGTGAAAGGCGCTCAGTAGTGTCTGATCTCCTTGCAATCCCATGAACGATATATGGATACAGTCCATGGAATTCTCCAGGCAAGAATACTGGAGTGGGTAGCCTTTCCCTTCTCCAGGGGACCTTCCCGACCCAGGAATTGAACCCAGGTCTCTCACATTGCAAGTGGATTCTTTACCAGCTGAGTGAGAAAGCGGTGGAGGTGAATTAAAGCAGATGAGCTAGCCTCCATCCGGGAGAGGTCAGCGGTCAAAATCTTCATGTCTTAGGGACAAGGTGAATGTTAGATCACTTTGGAGTGTCTGTATGCAAAGGGTCTATACCGGGGCACCTGGGGTGATGTATAGGAGAAAGTTTCTAGATATTAGCATCTTAAGACAATAAGTCGCGTGCAAATATTAGATCAAGGAGGCCTTTCCAAATTCTGGAGCAGATGTATTTCTCCTTGAAAAGAGTCTTTTATGAACCAGATAAGGGATTCAAAAGGGAATCAGGAGGGCTTTAGTTCCAGTAAGGATTGGGGTGAGGCCAGGGGGCATCTAGGAATCAGGAATCAAAGGCTCCTTAGACAGTTTGGCTCTGGGGTAATGGTTAGTTAGGGCTCTGAGAATTCTGCTTTAAAGCACAGGCCAGATGTGAATAATTATAAATCCTTCTGGAGCTGACCTAGATGCTACTGTTTCATTGGCCATGTGGGACAGAGGGTCAGCTTACTGGGATCAGTGTCTGCTCATCTAGAACAGCTGGCACAAAGCTGGCGGTGACTGATCTGAAACACAGGTCAAAGCTCATCATCTGATGCACACACACACACAAGCTATGAGTTAGAAAGACTGCCCACTTATTAATGATGTAACATATGACCAAAGCATCAGCAAAGAATAAAAGCCAGATTATTTAGGAATCAAGTATGAGAGCTGACCCATGAGTAAGCCAAAAGACCAGTTGGGTGAACCGAATGCCAGAGGGTTCTTCTATTGCAGCAAGATCTATAGGCCTCATACCATCTGGTTATAAAGTATCGCATTTTGGCAGGGAAATAACAGGATGGAGTTTAAAGAAACAAGAGATTGAAAAGAAAAAATTAGGAAGCTCCATTCTTCTGGCTAAAAAAAAAAAAATACTGCTTGCATAGTTATAAAAGGCCTGACTTGGCAACCATTCATGAGAAAAAAGACCTGGGGATTTCATTTGTAACAAGCTCAAAATGGGTGAGTTTGAACAGTGTTGTGAAAAAAAAGCCAATGAAATCTTAGGTTGTATTAACAAAGTATAGTGTCCAGATAAAGAGAGGCAATAAAGATAAAGAGAGACACATATAAATCATCATGAATCCAGTGAAAGACAATTAGGCTGTAGAAAAAGCTGGAAACCATGTTGCCTGATATGTGGTCAAAAGAACTAGTTGTGCTTGGCTGAAAGAGAAAAGACTGGGGTAGGAATGTGTCTCCCAATGATTAAAGGACTGTCCAGTGAAAAGAGTAGCCTTGAGGTTCATTAATCAGAGGGCAAACTGAAAACTAAATTTTAGCTCAAAGAAAAGCAGACACTTTAAAGAATCAAATCTGATGAAAACAAAATTGAATCCTTTCCACAATCATGAACCATCCATTATGAGTATGTTCAAGTAGAGTTCAAATGGTCTTGTAAGGAAGGGATCCTAATTTATGTGTAGAAGCTCCCAGAAGAGAAGTAAGGGAGCTGCCTTGGGCAGCCTCCATGATCCTTCCCAGCCCTTGGAATCCATAATTAGTTATCTACCATGAATACTTCCATCTGAACACTATCCCTTCCCATTTCTTCCAGAGTTTCCTCCCATAATTTCCCCCACCACATCTAGGATGTTGACTTTTCCCTCTCTCCAAAGATTTTTTCCAATTTTTATTTCTAAAGAATGGAACAATATTCATTTGATTTTTTGTTTTTGCCTAGAGTGGAATGGCCACCTGATGTGAAGAACTGACTCCTTGGAAAAGATCCTGATGCTGGGAAAAATTAAAGGCAGGAGGAGAAGGGGACAACAGAGGATGAGTTGGTTGGATGGCATCACCCATGCGATGGACGTGAGTTTGAGCAAGCTCCAGGAGTTGGTGAAGGACAGGGAAGCCTGGAATGCTGCAATCCATGGGATCATAGAGTCGGACATGACTGAGCAACTGAACTGAACTGAAGAATGGAGTGCTATTATTGATTTTACTTATTTAACATCTTTGTATTTGGAAACAGCATCCTGATTTCTTTGGAGGAGTTACCCCTCCCTCACTCTTAGTTCATAACATTAGAGCGGTGTTAACCCTTTAGTTCAGTTCAGTCACTCAGTCATGTCCAACTCTTTGCAACCCCACGGACTGCAGCACGCCAGGCTTCCCTGTCCATCACCAACTCCCGGAGCTTACTCAAACTCGTGTCCATCGAGTTGGTGATGCCATCCAACCACCTCATCCTCTGTCGTCCCCTTCTTCTCCTGCCTTCAATCTTTCCCAGCATCAGGGTCTTCTCCAATGAGTCAGTTCTTTGCG
>NW_011495050.1:21655465-21694019 GCF_000754665.1 Bison bison bison | reverse complement strand
CTCTGTCGTCCCCTTCTTCTCCTGCCTTCAATCTTTCCCAGCATCAGGGTCTTCTCCAATGAGTCAGTTCTTTGCGTCAGGTGGCCAAAGTATTGGAGCTTCAGCTTCAGCATCAGTCCTTCCAATGAACATTCAGGACTGATTTCCTTTAGGACTGACTGGTTTGATCTCCTTAGGGGTGATCATATGACACTTGCCTGGTCTACTAGTATTTTGAACAGGATTATTTCAGGGATGGGTGAGTGATTCAAGCTGTCCAATAAATATCATTTTTAAGATTTTTAGTAGAATTCTTAGGAACTACTAGGACCACTTACTTGTTAATTATAAAATTGGAGCTGTCAGAAGCCAGCATGTGTCAAGAGTCTACAAGAGAATGAAGCCAGCACAGAAATGTAGGGGTGGGGGTGGGGGGGGGGAAGTAGAGAAGGAGAAAGAATATCCTGATGATATTGTCAAATCTTTGGACTTTCCAGTTACACAAGCCAATAAATTCCTGCTTTGGTTTAGATCTCTGTTTCTTGAAGCCAAAGTAGTCTGAACAACATGTCTGGGCTTTCAGTTTCTTTCTGACTTCTCTCATTCATTCTTTTCCCTCCACTGCGCAGTGTCTAGGACCCATGGCAATCTGGCCCCACCCACCCCTCTAGCTTCCTCTCCATAGCTTTGACCCTGCTATAGACAAGAGCACTGGTATGGAAGGGGCAGGCTGGCTTTGGGCCACTCCTTCTGAAGTCTGATTCCCTTGCAACATTTTTGCAAGTTACCTTCTTTACACTCATAAATGCTTTTGTCTCTGAGTCTTTTTTTACATGGATCTCTCTGATTCTGTCTATGGCTGCTTCAGTTTTCTATTCTTTAGAATCTTTTAGTCATCTAAGACACGTTTACAAAGCACCTACCATCTGGGCTAGATGGTGGTGATTCAACAGGGAAGTCAACATTGACAGCCACTATGAACTTGGGCTTACCATCCAGGGAGACTAACAGTACAGCTTTATTCAGATCACAACCTGGAGAGAATCCAAGCAGCTGCCCTTTTGAACCTTGATTTTACAAAATGTACAAAACCCATCATCGTCCTCTTAACAGTCACATTTTCCCATTGTAGATATAGAACATACAGTTCAAAAGGAACAAAAGGATAAAGGGAAAATTCTTGGCCTCTGTCAGTTCCCTCATTTGCATATACAAGCAAATGAACACCTATGCTCCTCACCCCTTTTACAGAGTGGTAGTCTTTGTATCTTACTTTTTTTAAACAGTATATCCTGGAGAAATGCTATATCAGTACCCACAAAGGCACATTGTTCTTTTTAATGGATGCATAATATTCAACTGTACAAATACATCATGCACATCATGTATTACCTCTTGATGAAAGTGAAAGTGGAGAGTGAAAAAGTTGGCTTAAAGCTCAACATTCAGAAAACTAAGATCATTGCATCTGGTCCCATCACTTCATGGGAAATAGATGGGGAAACAGTGGATACAGTGTCAGACTTTATTTTGGGGGGCTCCAAAATCACTGCAGATGGTGACTGTAGCCATGAAATTAAAAGACGCTTACTCCTTGGAAGGAAAGTCATGACCAACCTAGATAGCATATTCAAAAGCAGAGACATTACTTTGCCAACAAAGGTCCATCTAGTCCAGGCTATGGTTTTTCCTGTGGTCATGTATGGATGTGAGAGTTGGACTGTGAAGAAAGCTGAGCGCCGAAGAATTGATGCTTTTGAACTGTGGGGTTGGAGAAGACTCCTGAGAGTCCCTTGGACTGCAAGGAGATCCAACCAGTCCATTCTAAAGGAGATCAGCTCTGGGTGTTCTTTGGAAGGAATGATGCTAAAGCTGAAACTCCAGTACTTTGGCCACCTCATGCGAAGAGCTGACTCATTGGAAAAGACTCTGATGCTGGGAGGGATTGGGGGCAGGAGGAGAAGGGGACGACAGAGAATGAGATGGCTGGATGGCATCACTGACTCGATGGATGTGAGTTTGAGTGAACTCTTGGAGTTGGAGATGGACAGGGAGGCCTGGCGTGCTGCAATTCATGGGGTTACAAAGGGTCAGACACGACTGAGCGACTGAACTGAACTGAACACATCTTAGGTTCTTTCCAATATTATACTCCTACAACCAAATTTGCAATGATGATTTGGGTTTTATATTATTTCATGCATATTGCGAATCATCTGTAGGATAAATTCCAAAAGTGGAATTGTTGGGTCAAAGGACATGTCTCTTTTCCACATTGAAATCTATTGTCCAATTATCCCCCAAAGTGATCACATAAATTAGCAGTATATTAACAGTGGAAGAGTGCCTGTTGTCTAATATCCTCCATGACAAAGTCTGTTTATTAAACATTTTGGCCTTTGCAAATCTAAGTGAAAATGCAATCTCATTTTCATTCTAACTTGCATATTTTATTGTTAGGAAAGCTGGGTATCAGTTTGTGTTTAAAATCCACTTGTATTTCCTTTTCTAGAGCCATTTGTCATGTCCTTGCCCATTCTTCTGTTAGACTGTTGACCTATTGATTGGTATAAGCTCTTTGTATTTTTTGAAAGCAGACTGTTTTCTGCCATGTGTTGGATTTCTTTTTCTAGTTTGTTATCTAATCTTTCATCTTGTTTATTTATTTATTTGCTTTCTCTTATTTATATTTGACCAAGAACATTGAAACTTCACTCTTTTTCATCCTTAGGTATTTTGCTAATTCTAAAATTTGTTCCTTCTTACTGTTTCTAGATGGGAAAAGAGAAGGGACAAGCCATTCATATAAGCAGTTAATAGGCACATAAAAAGTTCAACTTCACAAATTAAAAATACAAGTTAGATTTCATTTTTTTTACTCTAGCAAATTAGGAAAGATAATTAGAGTAAAAAATAGCATTGCTCTACTCTGTTGGCAGGAGTGCAAATTAGTTCAATACTTGGAAAAGCAAATTCTCAGCAAGTAAAAAAAATTTTTTTATTTTATTCATTAATGTCTTCTAGGAATTTGTCTTATGGATCTAACCACCAGGATGGACAGAATAATACACAGAGATATACTTCTACATAGCACTTTTTTTTTTTTTTTTTGGCTGCATAGCACTTTTTTAACAGGGGAAGAATTGAAAAAAAAAAAACAAAACTGAAATCTATTGCCCTACAGATAAATCACAGTACATCCATATTAATAGAGGCAACACAGCTACAATAATAAAAGTTTAAAGCTATTAATGATATAGAAAATTCTCACACATATTATATTAAAGATGGGATACAAAATTGCTTAGACAGTGAGATCACAACCACATAAAAGTATGTGAAAAACTGGAAAGAAATGCCAGAGAAGTTGTTACTTGTGTTTAGAGAGATTATGCATTTTTTCTCTTTACTTTTCTGTGATTTCTCAAATTATATAATGTGCATGTATTATATAATCTGACAAAGGTCAAAATAAGCACACACTGTAAAGCTATTATTAGGATTTACTCTTCATCAGTTTCTGTTATGGCCAATAGGCCTTCTGTTTTTGTTTTTTTATTTTTAATTTCCCACATTAGGATTACTGTAACCATCAATATTACTTAGTCTTGCTATCTCTGGTCTCCTCCAATATTCTGTCTGATTACTCAAAAACGTTGCCTATCATTACTGAAGACCCCATTCCTGTTGGGACTGCATTCCTATTGCATAACATTTAAATTACTCAGCCTAGTACACCAGCCCTCCATAATTTGGCCTCACTCAGCTTGAGTCATCCAAGTGTATTTCCTACTACTCCCCAGGATATCCTGCACCTTCAATACAGTGGTCTCGTCACTGTTTGTGTTACCTCATGCCCTTTCTTTGACTTGTTCCTTCTGTTCTCTGTTCTGGTAACTGCCTTCCCCAGGCTCCCTTTATGCCAAGGTCTTATTCATTCTCATGAGGTTTTTTTCTCCTCCACGTTGACCTTCCCCTCAACCTTGGCTGAACTCTCAGAGCGTGTCCCTTCAATCACAGCCACAAAGTATTTAATGCCTTGCAGTTCTGTGACTCTTTCTTTCTTTCACTGGCTGCACAGGGTCTCAGTTGTGGCACACGAATCTTCGATCTTCGTTGTGGCATGAGAGATCTTTAAGTGTGAACTCTTAGTTGCAGCATGTGGGATCCAATTCCCCAATCAGGGATCAAACCCATGTCCCCTGAATCGGAAGCATGGAGTCTTAGCCACTGAACTAACAGGGAAGTCCCTCGACCATTTCTTGAGTGCTAATAAAGACTTCCCAGCTGTGTCGAAAGCTCTGAGAAGGCAGTCAGTGCTAATCACAATCTTCTTGCCTCCTTTCCCTTTGTTTCCACACAGTGCTCAGCAGAGGGTTAAGGCCCGGCCAACTCCTGAGGAGGCTGCAATGATGAGCAGGTCCCTGGGCAATGTTTTTCCTCCTTTCCTCTGTTCTTGCCCAGAAGGCTGTCTTCTGAGGAGGGCTTACCCAATGGCAGAAGCCAATCAGAAGAAGTCCTAGAGGTAAGATGGTTGGATGGCATCACCGACTTGATGGACATGAGTTTGAGTCAGCTCTGGGAGTTGGTGATGGACAGGGAAGACTGGCGTGCTGCAGTCCATGGGGTCGCAAAGAGTCAGACATGACTGAGTGACTGAACTGAACTGAACTGGTGGGGTTCCAACCCTAGCTACACTTTAGAAGGATTTGAGGAGCTGTAAAAATATGGCTGAGTTGGGCTTCCTGGTGGTACAGTGGATAAGAGTCCCCCTGGCAATGCAGGGGACATGGGTTCAATCCCTGGTCTGGGAAGATTCTGCAAGCTGTGGAACAACTAAGCCCTGCACCGCAACTGCTGAACTCTGAGTGCTCTAGGGTGCATGTTCTGCAACAAAAGACACCACTGCAATGAGGAACCCATGCCCCACAAAGAACAGTAGCTTCCACTCGCTGCAACTAGAGAAAGCCTGCACAGAAAAAGGAATAAATAAATTCCAGTGCAGCCAAAAGTAAATAAGCAAAAAACCAAATATGGCTGCTTTCCCTCTTCCATCCCCTCCCCCAGCCCTGAGGATTAGAATTTAATTGGTCTAAGGTGGGACTAGCATTGATTTCTTTTCTAAAGCTCGCATGGTTGTGTTGAGTTCTACTTCTTTCAGGCCTCAGTCCTTTTGGCGTGCACCAATTCAGCACTTTCCTGTCTTATTTCCAGGCAGGAAGTCATCCTAGAACTGGCCAGAGACTCCAAAGAGACTGACTTTGGATAAATCCTTTGGCATCAGCACTAGCCTTTGTTGTTTTTCAAAGGTGTTTACTTTCAAATTGACAGCTGTCTGACTGGAGCCTGCTCTTAAGGGTGCCTTGCCTGGGTTGCCTTTCCGTCTAGGCACCAAGATAAGCTAAGAGTGCTAGTCTGGATAGCAGACCAGCAATAGGGTTAAAATAAGCTCAGAACCACCCACCTTCCAAAAAAAAAAAAAAAAAACACTTGTTATAGAGTATAGCAAGTCAATTGAAGCAGTTTGTTTCGTGTGGAAATACAATACATAATTCGTGTGACAGAGCTAGAACGAAATGCCAAATAGAATACATATGTACAAAGAGAAAAATCTCAACCATTGTAAAAATCCTACTAATGTATCAATATATACTTCCTTTATTTATGTGATAGTAACAAGATAACAGCAGCAGTAATTAATTAATTTTGAACACCAACTATCCACCAGGTACACACACTAAAGGTTTTATTTGGATTATTTTGTTTAATCTCACAATTCTACAAGACAGATACTTTTATTACCCTCATTTTAGAGATGAGGCAATTGAGGAACTGAATTACTAAAGAATTTGCTAGCTGGGAAATGGCAGAGCCAGGATTAGAAAACTTTCCGAAGCTTTTGTTTTTAACTTTGTGGGACTAATTCTTATTTCAATGAAAAATGAGGTGTTTTTTTTTTTTTCTCTTTTTTAAACCATCCAAGGTTTCTCAAATATCTGAATACACATTAAATACCTTCCGTTATTTTTACTTTCATGATTTTCCATGGAAATGCTTCCAAAATGTACTATACACATCACTTGATTCCTTAGCTAGAGGACACTGAACGCAATTTAACCTTTTCTTAAAGACTCCAAGCTACAGGACTTCCTTGCAGCTCAGATGGTAAAGAATTTACCTGCAATGCAGGAGACCTGGGTTCAGTTCCTGGGTCAGGAAGATCCTCTGGAGAAGGAAATGGCAACTCACTCCAGTATTCTTGCCTGGAGAATCCCATGGACACAGGAACCCGGCAGCCTACAGTCTGCAGGGTCGCAAAGAGTCAGACATGACTGAGCGACTACTACTACTACTAAAGACTCCATGTGAGGGTCATAGACTCTGTCTAAGGAAGCTAGATGGAACCCTATTTCTCTCAGGCTTTTTAAGGTTTCCAGAGTTAGGTCACTCATACCCACTGGGCCGGACAATTACTGCAGCCACTTTTCCCTCAGCCCCAATACAGGTATCTGCTCATGGACCCTGCTGAGGTGTCAGCCCCAGACAGCTGTGCTCTGTTCTCTGCAGGCCTTGCAACTCTTCAGTCACTGCTGATGAAAGGGCACAACTCCCGTCCTAAAGCAGCCATGCTCTAGGCTGGCGAGCATCTACAAAATGAACCGATGGGAAAAGTTTACCGAAAACTGGAGATTGTGGTTCAGGTTTCTACCTCTGGGGGATTTGAGCTGGGAATTACTGGGTAGTAGTGGGAGCTAAAAAGATGTACAGAGGGAGCCGATGGGGTAGAATAAGCCAAAGTTCCGAAGAAGCAAATGTGATGCTAAGCTGTGAGATAGAAAAGAGGAAGAGAACAGAAGTCACCCACTCCGACACCTTCAGCAGGAGGGGGACGGGCTATGCAAATGAGGGGAGAGGGCGTGGCGAAGGTAGCCGGGCTTGACAAAGATCTGGGTGACTGCCTAGTTCATGCCCCACCCTAGGACCTTTGAATTCTAAACGTGAAGCCTCCACGCCGGCCAAACAGAATGAGTCTGCAGGTCGCCATAGGTCAAGAGCTGGCAATGTACAAATTCCAAAGAGGGGTTGAGAAAGTGGACTGGAGGGAAGCAGAGAAGCTGCGAGCCACTGCCAAGCGCAGCCAGAGGGGAGAACTGAGGCCGTAGATAATTGATCACAGAGGTGACGATGTGCGAACTCCGATGCTGAAGTCCTGGGGTAACCTTGGATTCTCCACGGAGTCTTGGTTCCAGTCTTCCTGAGGTCTGGCTTCGCTGCAGCGCCTGTTCTTCCAAAGGCTTGGTGATTTGGCCTTTGGTAGTTCCCACGAGGCCTGTGGGGTTGAGATTCTTGTTTTCTTCATTCCTTACAACTCCTTCCCCTAATATTAGATGTAACTTGAGCTGTTCCTCGGAACTAGACGAAAACACGCTACACGCCCCAGATTGCTTTTTTAATTTTTTTTTTTTCTTTGGAATTATTGTTCTATTTATAGTTTTTCTATTTCCTCCTTTGCTGCCGTCAACTGTCACTTTTTATTGCCCTAGTGTGCTTGCTTTTACTGGCCATTCTCTCTTGGTTATTAAGGCTACTGGTAGACTTGGAGGTGAGATTTGGATTGGTGGGATTAAAAGAAATTTAAAGTAAACATACAATTAAAGAAGGGTGAGTGTTATAGTAAGTGAATTATCTTAATAAAGCTGCTATAAGAAATTAAATAAGCAATCAAAGACTCTTAGGGTCTTGTGAGCTTTAGTCCATAGTATTTTAGAAATGTAATTTGACTGTTCAAGTGCCTTTCTTGTTTATCTTTTGACTTTGGGCTCTAGTCCAATCAGTGAAGGCTTAGTAAAGTGTCCCTTGATTCTCAGAAACCAAAACACACTGGAGACAGCACAAGAAAGGAAACGAGATTTATTTTAAGACATTATTCAGAACCCAGCTGAAGGAAGCATGGTCAGAAATCGCTCTCTCTCTCATTCTCCCCTCCTTCTAGCTAGTTGGTTCCCTAACGTCCCTTCATCATTGTTTCACAGCTGTTCCATCTTCCTCTCTGCAGCTGAATTATTCTGCTTCTCTGTGAAGTTTTTAGTTTCTTTTCCTTCATAACACTGGCTTTGGGCTGCCATGCTGTCGATTCTGGCAACAGTTCTTCATGACCTCGAGTCTTCAGTGCCAGCACCCTCCAATTCAGCCTTTCCATCTCTGAAAATATGATTGACTCACTTTGGGCCAAGAATCTGTCCCTGGCCAAATTAAGTGGTCAGAGAGCAGGGCAGGATGGCTCCTCTTCACAGAAGACTCTTCTAATCTGCAGGCAACAGGGGAAAGTGACTGGCATTTTAGCCTGAGCACAATTTATATATTTCAAAACTCTGATAGGTGATGTGTTATTACATATTTACATTCCTCCTTTGTTATTCTCCATTCAGTGCTTAGAGTCCTGTGAATAATAAACAAATTATTTATTAATGATGATATTACCTATCAGAATGTCCCTGTAGCTCAAACGGTAAAGAACCTGCTTGTGATGCAGGAGACCAGGGTTCAATCCCTGGGTTGGGAAGTTCCTCTGAAGAAGGGAATGGCAATCCACTCCAGTATTCTTGCCTGGAGAATCCCATGGACAGGAGCCTGGCTGGCTATAGTCTGTGGGGTCGCAAAGAATCGGACACAGCTGAGTGACTTAACACACAACACACATATTACCTATCACCATCTGGAGTTGGATGATCTAGCCTAGTCAAGAGTTACTATCTTAGTTTTCCTGCATGTATAAACACAAAATACATTAAAGGCAATTCTTTCCTTCAGTGCTTTCCTGTCATCTGTTATGATCCTAGTACTCTTTGTAAAACTTTAGTTCATGCTAAACCAAACATAATGAAAACTTAACTTTTAACAACATAGCTAAAATTATTATTGTTGATGTTTCAGTGAAAAACCACTTTAAACTCCACACTGCATCCACATGGAGATGTTTTCCTGACCCAAAAGTAGGGATGATTTGATAGTTTGACTAAAATCACTACTTTTGAAACCATGTTTCCTTCTTTTCACAAAAGTATGAAGTGATTGCGAGTCAGTCATGTGTGGAAGAGTTTATTATTAGTTTTTCAAAAGATGCCAAGTGTTGCAGGAAATTTTTCTCTTAGACCAAGATGAGAACAATTTCATTTTAAAAACAATCAAATGCAAATTAAACGTTCCTCCAGTTTTAGTCTAGCATTTGAAATGCTACTAAATAGGTTTCAAACATTTTCTTATGCATGACTGAACTTAACACTCAAAATAACATTCTGAGGTTGGTAGTATCATTTTGCAACTGGAAAACAGGCTCAGGGAGGTTAGAGGACTTGTCCAAAATCACAGTACATTGTGCTCCAGATACGGACTGGTCATTTTACTCCAAATCTTGTGGGTTTTGAATGGCACTTTGCTCTTCCTTTATTTTCTCCCTAAGAATTTGGGGGGAGGGAGTTGGCATCAGTTAAGTGCTATTTCTGGGTTTCCCTGGTGGCTCAGTTGGTAAAGAATCTGCCTGCAACGCAGGAGACCCAAGTTTGATCCCTAGGTGGGGAAGATCCCCTGAAGAGGAAATGGCAACCCATTTTAGTATTCTTGCCTGGGAAATCCGACGGACAGAGGAGCCTGGTAGGGTTGCAAGTGTTAGACATGACTTAGCGACTAAGCCACCACCAAGTGCTATATCTAAGTGTTTCAAAATCCACTAATTCTCCATATAATGCAGATTTCTTTTTCTAATTAAGGCCTACGAACTTGATGACATAACAAAGTACCACCTAATTACTTATGATAAATGAAGCAATAGACTGAAGATTAATACCACCTATGACAATGTTTGATCCTGTCCCTCACAGTTGAAATCACATATGCTATTTCATTCAGTGAATCCTTTTCTAACCCTTTCTAATTTTGTCAGAGATGTAACCCTAATTCTTGAGATTAAAATAAAATATAATTCTCTATTGAAACCATTCTTAGAAGGAATAACTCTCAGTGCTATCGCAAGAAAAAATTAGTCCCAAGTGAGACTGTGACTATGTGGTTACAATATTAGCCTACTTAAAAGTAGAAAGGTTTTCAAGGAGATATACCCTTTTGCTATTTACGTTTACTCTTTCTTTCTTTCTTTTTTTTTTTTTTTCTTTTTTGGCTGATCTTGGTCTTTGTTGCTGCTCAAGGCTTTCTTTAGTTGTAATGAGGCAGGGCTACCTTTTGTCACAGTGCTCAGGCTTCTCATTGAGGTGGCTTCTCTTGTTGCAGAGGACAGGCTCTAGGCACGCGGGCTTCATGAGTTTCAGAGCATGGACTCAGCAGTTGTGGCACAGGGGCTTAGCTGCCCTGTGGCATGTAGGATCTTCCCAGACCAGGGATCAAACCCATGTCCCATGCATTGACAGGCAGATTCTTAACCACTGGACCACCAGGGAAGTCCTTATATTTAAACTAATCCTACTAACTACCCGAAGTGTTATTCAATTATTAGGGTAGGCAAAACTTAGCAAACCTTGCTTAGCAGTTCAAGTTACTTAGCAGTTCAAATTGTTTAGTCCCTAAGTCACGTCTGACTCTTTGCCCCTTGGACTGTATAGCCTTCCAGGCTACTCTGTCGATGGGATTTCCCAGGCAAGAATACTGGAGTTGGTTGCCATTCCCTTCTCCGGGGGATAGATATAGGAAAATAATGCAAAAATTTAGCTTTTTTTTCTTTTGGCTGCACTGGGTTTTCGCTGCTGCATGAAGGTTTTCTCTAGTTGCAGCGAGTCGGGGTACACTTCATTGTGGTGCACGGGCTTCTCATTGCGGTGACTTCTCTTGTTGCAGGGCACGGGCTCTGGAGTTTGGGTTCAGTAGTTGTTGCATATGGGCTAGTGACCACTTAGTGGCTCCAGGGCATGTGGAATCTTCTCAGACCAGGGATGGAACTCGTATCCCCTGCATTGGCAGGCGGATTCCCAACCACTGGGCAACCAGGGAAGTCCCAGCAATTTAGCTTTTAAAAATGGTCTGTGATTCAGATTTTTCGTGAATTTAGATTTGTTTTTCCTTCTACTAAGTCTAAAATGAGCAAAATCTTGTGGTGGTAATTATTATCCAAAGGCAGATATTAGATTGGAATTTAGGTCCTCTGGGTGCACTATTCACTAAATTTTATTGGTTAATACAACATTCAGTGCTTATAACAAGATTCTCAAGACTGTGCCAGGCAGAGGAATTCTAATAGATATGGTCTAAAGAGCACAAATAAGGAATAATCCACATGGAAAAAAATACTAAGAAACTGCCAACACATAAGTTATTTCTATTTCTAATTCTTACTTCTTTATGTTGACTGTATTCCTATTCTCTTTGGTTAAAGGCACTTAGGATCACTTTGGGAAGAAAAATCACTGAGACATTTAGGAACATCTTAGGGGAAAGGGAAGCAAGTGCGATTGATAGAAAAAAATGAAAGCGTGAGAGTTGCAGTTCAGGACAGAGAGGAAGAGTCAGAGACAAACATTGAGGAACAGCAGCGTTAGACTTCTGTTAAAAGTAAAAGGATCAAGGTGGGTGTTAGGAAGAAATGAGAAAAGTTATTTAAAGAAGACCACGAGATTTGAGAACTATGAATATAAAGAGAAGTAGATAGTCCCCTTTTCATGTATGAGTTCGTGAAAATGTGAATTAGAGTACACTGCATGAATGCTAATTAATAGAATTATATATTTGAAGGGAGGATTTTATTTCTGTGTGTGTGTATATAATCTTTGATAATATGGCTCTATCATTTTACTCATATTCTCAATTTTGCATTTTTCCATCACAACTTGATAAAAATTAATCACTTGAAGTCTAAAAAGCATCAGAGGAGAATGAAGATTTGCTCCTTTCTGTCATAACTATACTAAGTTTATAAGACTAACACTTCTTATTCTTATCATCAATGCTTTTATCTATATTTTATACTCTTTTAATAAAATAAAGGTAAAATACAGTGAACTGTTACATTTGTCCAAACAGTGTAAGGCAGACTGTGGCCTACCAGCCCACTTCCTTTTTCAACCTCAAATGTTCATTTAGCTGAAACACAGAGGATCCAAGTTCCACACATGGAGGAAACTTAGAAGCATCAGCCAATATATGACTGTGAATTGAAGTCAGGAAAGTCAAGTACATGGAAGACCTAACATGGAAAGTATTTTTTCAGAAATATTTGCAACGTATTCAGATGTATATTAATGAGAAAAACAAGAGGTTAGGTAGAAGTATCTTTTTTTTTTAGATAAAGGGAAAAGACAGTAGAAATTTAGCTGTCCTGAGAAGGTGAATGTTTTAGTAAAGGTTCAAAGGATTTTATGCATTTTGGTCATAATCTCCATCAGGGTAATTAGCACTTGCCTTGAACTTGGGGAAGTCCTGAGTGACCCCAGCCAAGTACTTTCCCTTCAGTGGGCTTCATTTTCCACACCTGATAAATAGGGAAATTATTCCTTACTGCGTTGATGTAAAGATCTCTAGGAAAAATACCTGACGCACTAGTGCAGTGACTGTCACTTGGGCACTTAACGGTAGTGAGTTTTTGTTTGATGGCTATTCTAAAGAATAATAACTTCTGATTCTCATAGACCACTCTTCACTGTTGTCATAGTTAGCAGAAGCCTACTCCATCTGGCGTTAGGGAGAAAACCACACCCACAGCAGCAGCAATCACACCATGGCTTAGACCTCCCAAGGCTGGCTAGGGGTAGTGTTTTACAAAGACAGGAATCCTGTGGTGACTTCTGGCAGCCATTTTACAATTTGTGAGAGTAACGGAGACGAGAGCAGAGACATTGGCCCAGATTCCTGATATTATTATGCCATTTATTTAACTACTCACAGAGATGCCTAGTTCTAGATTTTTTGTTATGTCCCGTTATTGAAAGTCATTTGAGGGGGTAGATTTTACTTTTAATCAAATACACCCTAATGGCTATATAGAATATATAATTTGATCCCATAAACAAAATGCACAGAATAATCATTGGATTTGAAGTTTGCTCTTCAACTTCATCCCTAGTTCCTGCAGCCTTTCCTTCTTGCCCTAATCCATCAATCCCTCATGGACTCTTTTTCCATCTAAACTTCTCGCTCATTTCTCAGTGAACTCACCCTTTTTACACTGCCGAGTCCCTCTTGTGCTGGCCTTCATTGTTTGTACACTGTTGATTTGAGCAATGGAAGTAAGGAAAGTTGCCCAACTGTGCAACTGAAACAGCTACAATTTCAAGGTTTCCAGACTCACCTGGGTCCCAACACCATTTAACTTGATTTTCATTTGTTACTAGTTACTACTCTTTCCATTCTCCTTAGCATCTGTTCCAGATCTATTCTCCAACCTATTTTACACCCCTGTCTACCTCCTTTCATCAGATAATTTTGTGTCCCTTTGGAGGCCAGAAGTGTGAGACCATATAACTTCCCACCATCTCAAATACAAATTTTGTTTTAATTTTGTTTTCTGCTTTAGCATCAAGATAATCAGGAGAAAATGGTTCATATAAAACTTTGTTGCTTGTTCACAATTGTTTCTTAATATTCCTGACAGAACTTAAAAGCTTTTGCACAGCAAAGGAAATCAAACAAAACAAAAAAACAATCCAAAGAATGGGAGAAAATATTGCAAATGAAGCAATTGACAAGGGATTAATCACCAAAATATACAAATAACTAATGTAGCTCAATATCAGAAAAACAAAGAACCGAATCAAAAAATGGTCAGACAATATAACTAGACATTTCTCCAAAGAAGACATACAGATGGTCCAAAAGCACATGAAAATATGCTCAACTCAAATGTGTTATTAATGTAAATAAAACTATAATGAGGTATCACTTCACACCAGTCAGAATGGCCATCATCAAAAAGTCTACAAACAATAAATTCTGGAGAGGGTGTGGAGAAAAGGGAATCTTCCTACACTGTTGGCGGGAACATAAATCGTACAACTACTATGAAGAACAGTATGGAAGTTCCTTAAAAAACTAAAAATAGAACTGCCATATGACCTAGTAATCGCACTCTTGGGCATATAACCAGAGAAAACCATACTTCAGAAAGATACACATATCCCAATGTTCATTGCAGCACTATTTACAATAGCTAAGACATGAAGGCAACCTACATGTCCATCAACAGAGGAGTGGATAAAGAATGGAATATTACTGTGCCATTAAAAGAATGAAATAATGCCATTTGCAGCAATATGGATGGACCTAGAGATTATCATAGTAAGTGAAGTAAGACTGAGGAAGACAAGTATCATATGCTACCACTTACATGTGGAATATAAAAAATATACAAATGAACCTATTTACAAAACAGATTTACAGAAGCAGAAAACAAACTTATGGTTAGCAAAGGGGAACGGAAGGGGAGATAAATTAGGAAGCTGGGATTAACATATATACATTATTATATACAAAATAGATAATCAACAAAGACCTACTGAATAGACCAGGGAACTCTATTCAATACTCTGTAATAATCTAGAGGGGAAAAGAATCTGAAAAAGAACAGATATATGTACATGTATAATTAAATCACTTTGTTGTATACCTGAAACTAATACAATGTTGTACATCAAATGTACTCCAATATAAAATAAATAAGTAAAAATTTAAAAATTAAACTAACCCAAACCCCCACAAACCAATAAATTTTGTTTTAATTTCTTTCTTTTCTGTTTTAGAGGGAGAAGGAATTCATTTTTGTCTTCATAAACTCCTTTCCCAATCTCCTTCTACCTTTTTTGCAATCTTGCTATATTACTTAACTTCCAACAACCCCCTTCTCCAAATATGTTCAAATTTCCTCTCTTCTGGTTTCTTTCTTGAATTCAGATCAAAATGCAGAATAGGAAGATCCTGAGTTCACCTCCTCCCATGGACACACCAAAACCACAACTACATATAAAACAACTTTTTAAGAATGACCGGGAGTAAGCCAAACAGATATTCTACAACTAAAAATATAAAGAAAAAGCCACCATGAGAGGGGTGGGAGGGGCAGAGATGCAGCCTAGTTGGAACCCATACTCCTAGTGTGGCAACTCCAAAATGGGAATGCTATCTCAACTATGGAGGTCCACCCTGAGGAGTGAGGGATTTGAGCACCACACTAGGCTCCCCAGCCCAGGGAACCTGCAGCAAGAATACGAGCCTGCATAATGCCTGGCTTTGAAAACCGGCGGGGCTTAAATCTGGGAGAGTTGAAGGGCTGGGTGAAACTGAGACTCTACCTCTTGAAGGGCACACACACAAACTCACCTGCTTCAAGTCCCAAGACAGAGGCAATAGCTTGAAAAGCATCTGTGTCATATGAGACAATCCACCAGTTAATATTAAGGAAGATACCAGAGGGATAGGGATCTGCTGGAACTTTCTTTGGGGGGTAGAAGCACTGGCAGGTGCTGCTCCTTTTTCTAAACTTTCCTTCCATCTAGCTAGTTTGGCAGGCACCATTTCAGTCACTCTTAACCAACCTAGCTAATGCTGTGCATCCCATCCCAGTGTTCCCCTGAGGACCTGTCCTGCCCAAACTGCCACCCTGCTGACCCCTCCAACATGACTCTCACCCTGCCTCACCTGATGGGCATCCCTAGCTGGCATCAGTGCCCCTCCAAAGTGGCTCCCACCCTGGGAGATGAGCCCCACTTCACCTGGTGGGCGGCCTTGGCTGACACTGGCAACCCCCCAAAGTGTCTCCTGCCTCAGCCCTGTACACTAGCATGCTCACAAAAGTTGAGGCTGGGCCTCACAGCCAGTCACACTGGGGGCCAGCCCCACCTACCAGTCCACATGCAGGATAGCAGCTGTGGCCCAAACACAAGAGAAAGGCTCACACAGCCTGTACAGGGGACATGCGCCAGTGGTCTCCACATAAGGAGACCTCTACATGAGGCCAGTTCTTTCCAGTCTGGGAGATATAGATGATATACATGATACTTAGAAAAAAAAATAAATGCAGAGAGTTAGGCAAAATTAGGAAACAAATATCTTCCAAAAACAAAGAACAAGATAAAACTCTAGAAAAATAACTAAATGAAACAAAGATAAGCAGATAAAGATATCAGATAAATTTACCAGATAAAGGTATCAAATTAATAGCCATAAAAATGTTCATCAAACTCAAGAGAAGAATGGATAAACTCAGAACTTCAACAAAGAGATTGAATATATAAAATATCAGACTTGAAGAATACAGTAACTGAAATGAAAAATACACGAGAAGGAGTCAACAACATGCTAGAGGCTGGAAAAGAATGGATCAGAGATCTATAAGATAGGGTAGAGGGAATCACCTAATTGGAACAGCAAAAAGAAAGAAGAATTTTAAAAAGGAGGGTAATTTAAGGGACCCCTGGGACAACATCAAGCATATTAATATTCTCATCAAGAAAGGGACAGAAACCCTATTTGAATAAATAATAGATAAAAACTTCTTTAACCTGGTGAAGGGGAGACATTCTAAGTCATGGAAACAGAGTCTCAAAAAAGATGAAGCCAAAGAAACCCACACCAAGACACATTATAATTAAAATGTTAGATATGGAGAATCTTAAAATCTGCAAACTTACATGCAAGAGAACCCCCATAAGGTTGTAAGCTGATTTCTCAGCAGAAACTTTACAGGCCAGAAGGAACTGGTATGATATATTCAAAGCAATGAAAGGAAAAAACTTACAACTCTACCCAGCAAGGTTATCATTCAGGATTGAAGGAAAGATAAAGAGTTTCCCTGACAAGCAAAAGCTAAAGGAATTAATCATCACTAAACTAGCCTTACAGAAAATTTTAAAGACACTTCTTTAAATGAAAAAGAAAAGGCCACAAATAGACACAAGAAAATTATGAAAGAAAAAAATCTCATTGGTAAAAACAAATAAATAGTAAAAGTAGTGGATTTACCAACCACCTGTAAAGCCAGTAGAAAGGTTAAAATATAAAAGCAGTAAAATCATATATACCTAAAATAACTGTTACATGAAATAAAAAGATGTAAAATATGATGTCAAAAAACATAAAATGAAGGGAGTAAACACATACTGCTTTTAGAGTGTGCTTGAACTTAAGTGACCATCCAATTAAAATAGACTGCTATGTACATAGATTGTTAAATATGAACCTTATGGTAACCACAAACCAAGAAACTATGGTAGACAGACACACACAAAAAAGAAAAGGATCCAAGCATAACACGAAAGAAAGTCGTCAAATCACAAGGGAAGACAAGAAGAGAAGAAGAAAGGAGCAAGGAAGAACTACCAAAACAACCAGAAAACAATGAACAAAATGGCAGTAAGTACACACCTATCAATAATTACTTTAAATGTAAATAGAAAAAAATGCTCC
Source organism: Bison bison bison (assembly GCF_000754665.1). Classification (NCBI taxonomy): domain Eukaryota; kingdom Metazoa; phylum Chordata; class Mammalia; order Artiodactyla; family Bovidae; genus Bison; species Bison bison. The sequence goes on along the minus strand of NW_011495050.1, from coordinate 21,676,643 downwards.
AATCGAAAGACATAAATATGGTGGCTGAATAGATTAAACAAAAGAAAACAAAACATGTCTCGTATGTTTGCTACCTAAAAGAGACTCACCAGATCTAGAGACAGACAGACTGAATGTTGAGGGAAGGAAAACAGTATTTCATGCAAATAGGAACTAAAAGAAAGCTGGGGTAGCAATACTTATATCAGACAAAATAGACTTTAAAATAAAGTCTGTAACAAAAAAAAAAAAGAAGGGCATTGCATAATGATAGAGGGATCAATCCAACAAGTTGATATAATGCTTATAAGTATCAATGCACCCTATATAGGAACAACTAAATATTAAAGGGAGATATTGGTGTAATACAATAATGGTAGAGGACTTTCACACCTCACTTACATCAATGAATAGCTCATCCAGACAGAAAATCAAAAAGGAAACATTGGCCTTATGCGACACCTTAGATTAGATGACATTAATAGATATAGATATATATAAAAGGTTCCACCTCCAAACGGCAGAACACACATTTTCTTCAAGTACACATGGAACATTCTTCAGGACAGATCACATGTTAGGTCACAAAATAAGTCTTAATAAATTTAAGAAGAATTGAAGTCATATCAAGCATCTTTTTTGACCACAACAGTCTGAAACCAGAAGTCAATCACAGGAAGAAAACTGGAAAAACAGAAACACGTGGAGATTAAACGACATGCTAGTAAACAACGATAGGCCAACGAATGAGTTGAAGAGGGCATGAAAAATACCTTGAGACATATTAAATGGAAATACAATATTCTAAAACCTTTCGGTGTAGCAAAAACAGTTTTAAGAGAGATGTTTATAGCAATACAAGCTGACCTCAGGAAATAAGAAAAATCTCAAATAAACAATCTAACCTTACAGCTGAAGGAAGTAGAAAAAGAACAAAGTGCAAAGTTAGTAGAAGGAAGGAAATAACAAAGATCAGAGTGGAAATAAATGAAATTGAGACTAAAATAACAATAGAAAAGACCAATGAAACTAATAGCTGGTTCTTTGATAAGATAAACAAAATGAATGTCTTTAGTCAAACTCACAAACAAAAAGACAGGGTCCAAATAAATACAATCAGAAATGAAAGAGAAATTACAACTGATACCACAGAAATACAAATGATAAGAAACTATTACAAATATTTATATACTAACACACTGGACAATCTAGAATAAATGAATAAATTCCAGGAAACATACAATCTTCCAATGCTAAACAGGAATAAATATTAGAAAATCTGAATAGATCAATCGCTACTAATGAAATTGAACACACAATCAAAACGCTCCCAACAAAGTAAAGTCCAGACCAAATAAATTCCACAGGTGAATGTCACAAAACACTTAAAGGCAAGTTAATACCTATCCTTCTCAAACTATTCCAAAAGGTAGAAACACTTGCAAAATCACCCTACAAGTCCAATAGGATAACAAAACCAGATAAGGACACTAAAACTAAGGAAGAGAAAAAGGAAAATTAAAGGCCAATATACCTTATGAAACCCACTCCAGCGTTCTTGGAGAATCCCAGGGACGGGGGAGCCTGGTGGGCTGCCATCTATGGGGTCGCACAGAGTCGGACACGACTGAAGCGACTTAGCAGTAGCAGCAGCATACCTTATGAACACAGATGAAAAATCCTCAACAAAATATTAACAAACCAAATTCAATAATAAGTAAAAGGATCATACACTGTGATCAATTTAGATTTATTTCGGGGATGCAAAGATAGTTCAATATTCACAAATCAGTCAATGGAATACACTGCATTAACAAAATGGAAGATAAAAATCATAGAATCTTGTCAATAGATGAAGGAAAAGCATTTGACAAAATTCAATAACCATTTCTGATAAAAACTCAACAAAGTGAACGGAATGAGAACATACCTCACCATAATAAAAGACCATATATCACAAGTCCTCAGTTAACACTATACTCAACAGTGAAAGATGGAAAGGTTTTCCTCTTTCATCAGGTAGAAGACAGGGTCCCCACTCTCACCACTCTTATTCAGCATAGTACTAGAAGTCCTGACCAGAACAAGCAGGCAAAGAAAATAAGTGAAAGACATCTAAATTGGAAAGGAAAAAGCAAAACTGTCTTTGTTTGTAGATGATATAATCTTATATATAAGAAAACCCTAAAGACTCCACCAAAAAACAAACAAAAAAAAAAACTATTAGACCTAATGAATGAATTCAGTAAAGTTTCAGGATACAAAATTTACACAGAGAAATCAGTTGCATTTCTATACTACACTAACAATAAACTCTCTGAAAAAGAAATAAACAATTCCATATACAGTTGTATCAAAAATAATAAAATACTTAGGAATAAATTTAACCAAAAAGATGAGATCTGTACATGGAAGACTATCAGTTTGATGAAAGAAATGGAAAAAGACACAAATAATTGGGAAAGTATCTCATGTGCGTGGTTTAGAAGAATTAATATTGTAAAAATGTTCACACTAACCAAAGCTACCCATAGATTTAATGGAACCGCTAACAAAATTCCAATGGCATTTTCCACAAAAATATTAAAAACAATACTAAAATTTGTATGGAACCATAGAAGACTTAATAGACCAAAGCTGTCCTGAGCAAGAAGAACACAGCTGGAGGAATTTTACACTTCCTGATTTCAAACTATACTGCAAACCAATAGTAATCATGGCCATACTGGCACAAAAATAGACTCATAGATCAACAGAACAGAACTGAGAGCCCAGAAATAAACCTGTACACATATGATCAACTAACATTTGACAAGACAGCCAGGAATATTCAATGGGGAAAGGATAGTCTCTTCAATAAATGGTGTTGGGAAAACAGGACAACCATATTCAGAAGGATGAAATTGAATTGTATCTTATATTACTCACAAAAATTAACTCAAAGTGGATTAAAAACTTAAACACAAAGCCTCCAACCATAAAACTCCTAGAAGAAAGCATAGGGCAATAACTTCTTGATAATGATCACAGCAAAAAGCTTCTAAATATGACACCAAAATTTGCACAAACTGGAAGCAAAAATTAATAAATGGGACTATATTAAACTAAAAAGCTCCCACACAGCAAAAGAAACGATCAGCAAAATGAAGAGGTAACTTACTGAATGGGAGAAAATACTTGCAAATCATGTATCTGATTAAGAGATTAATTTCCAAAATATAGAAAGAACTCATAACATTCAATAATAAAGCAAATAAAAACACAAACAATTCAATTAAAATATGGATGAGGGGCTGAAAAGACATCTTCCCAAAGAAGACATACAAATGGTCAACAGACACATGAAGAGGTGCTCAACAACACTAAACCAGGGAAATACCAATCAAAACCCCAGTAAGATATTTCCTCATACCTGTCAGAATGACTAGTATCAAAAAGACAACAAATAACAAGCATTGGTGAGAATTAGGAAAAAAAGGAATCTTCATGCACTTTTAGTAGGGTTTAAATTGCTGTGGCCTCGGTGTATGCAAATATTTACAGCATTTTAATTTATAATTGCCTCAAACTGGAAGTAATCCAATATTCAAGAAATAGATGGGACAAATTGTGGTATATCTTTACAATGGACCAATAACAGGAATAAAGAGGAATGAAGTACTAAAGCATGATGTGAGCCAGATATGAAAGGATCCTGATTTACTTGATATTCTGATTAAGTCAAAGTTAGTGGGACAGTAATCAGATCAGTAGTTCCTAAGGACTAGGGGTCAGGAGAGGGGACACAAGACAACTTTTTGAGGTGATGGAAATACTCTATACTATGACTGATACGTGCTTGTATATTATTTGTCAAAACACATAGAGCTGTACACCTAATACAATAAACCTGAAAAAAAAATCATACTCTAAAAAACCCAAAACTACTCCTTTACCATGCTTCCTACCTTATTTATTTACTTATTTACCTGATTGTGAGGTTTCTTAGGGAAGGGACTTTTTCTATGTAGTTTGCATTCAGCTAATATTTATTCACTGTTTGCTATGTGCCAACATCCATTAACTGCAGGAGAACTGAAGTGAATCAGTTTATCTCTGCTCTCAATATATTGTCCTAGCGTTAGTTATAACCCGCTTCTACTCCTTTTCTAGCAAGCTTCACAGAAAGGGCATCTAAACTTCAAGCTCATATTTCTGAAAGATTCAACTACCAGGTACATATCTAGCTAGAAACTTTTGCTCATCTATAACAGAGATCCTCCCAAATAGTGGCTTAAACAAGACAGAAGTTTGGACATAGCCAGTCCAGGGCTAGTTGGAAGCTTCATGGTATCAACTGGGACCTGAATTTCTTTCTGCTCTGGCATCCTCTGTTTGAGGATTTTATTTGCAAGACACAAGGTGGTTTAAGCTGGCTGACAGGCCTCCAGCTATCATGTTTGTGTTCTGGCATCCTCTGTTTGAGGATTTTATTTGCAAGACACAAGGTGGTTTAAGCTGGCTGACAGGCCTCCAGCTATCATGTTTGTGTTGCAGGCATCAGGAAGGACAATGGAGGAAGACGAACACCTACCACCCTCTACCCCTGACGCCCGTGCTTAAGGAGACTTCTGGAAGTCCCACAGAGCTGTTCTGTGAGAATTTAGTCACAAAACCACAGCTACATACCACATATACATATATACCTCATATTCATATATATAGATTTCAGGCAGCACTATGTCTAGTTTAAAAAAGGAGGCTTTGGAAAAATGACCATTTGGCAACCAACATGGTGAAAATAGATCTGGACAAGAATAATCAGAGTCTAAATCCAGGGAGGGACATTTGCTGCACAGCAGAGCATTTATATGCTCATAAAGTATTTCCCCACAGATGGCTTATTGGTCACAAAGGGAGGTAGTAACTGTACAACGGAGTAACCAGACGACATCCTGACCGGCTGATCAAGATGAATAACAACCAATGAGGAGCAGGCGGACATCATGTGGCCTCCAGATGTGACTCTGTGAAGGCCATGACATTGTACTCATGCTAGTCCAGCTGGAAATGCATGGCTTGACTCTAATCACGAGCAAACATCAGACAAACCCAAACCAAGGAACCGTCCATAAAAGTACGGACCTTTTCAAAACTGCCAGTGTTACGAAAGGTAAGGAAAGGTGATAAATGTTTGCAAGATTAAAGGAGACTAAAGAGACAGTAACCAAATACAATAGGTGATCCTGGACTGGTTCCTGGGCTGGAGGAAAGCAAAATGCTCTAAAGGACATGATTGAGACATTTGACTAACCTGGTAGAGATACTGACTTCAGAGAGAGAAAGAGCAAGATCTGAGGACTAGTCTTGAATCTATTTCCCCCTTTCTATCCTCAGAGGCATTGTCTTAGTTCAGTTTCTCAGCGGGTACCCCTATCCACTCAGCCTATCTCCTGAATCTTCCATGTAATATCACAAAGTCCACTGTCTTTCCCTTCCAGTCTGTCCTCCACATTGTCATCAGGGTGACTTTTTTAAAGCAGAAATCTGATTATGCCAAATTCCCTTGGTCTGTTTGGATTGCTATAACAAAAATACCATAAGCTGGTTGGCTTTTGACTAACAAACATTTCTCATCATTTTGGAGGCTGGGAAGTCTAAGATCATAGCACTGGCAGATTTGCTGTCTGGTAAGTGGCTCAGATGGTAAAGAATCTGCCTGCAATGCGGGAGACCTGGGTTCAATTCCTGGGTTGGGAAGATCCCCTGGAGAAGGGAAAGGCTACCCACTCCAGTATTCTTGCCTGGGAAATCCCATGGACAGAGGAGCCTGACGGGCCACAGTCCACGGGGTCACAAAGATTTGGAAAAGACTGAGCGACTAACGCTCTCACTTTCAAGAGCTCATTGTCTCATTTTTTAATTTCTCGGTAGTCTCTGACTCTTTGTGACTCCAGGGACTATAGCCGGCCAGGCTCCTCTGTCCAAGAAATTCTCCAGGCAAGAATACTGGAGTGGGTTGCTATGCCCTCCTCCAGGGGATCTTCCTGACCCAGGGATCCTGCTCTTGCATCTCCTGCTTTGGCGGGCGGATTCTTAACCACTGCATCACCTGGGAAGCCCAATTGTCTCTTTAAGGGCTGCCTTTTCCCTGTAACCTCACATAGAGGAAGTGGCAAGAGTGTTTTCTTGGCTTCTTTTGTAAGGGCACTGATCCTATTTATGGAGACTCAAACGACAGTGGCCTGATTATCTCCCAAAGGCTCCACCTCCATCATGTTGGGGGTTGGCACTTCAATCCATGGATTTGGAGAGGGCACAACAATTCAATCCCTGGCACTCCTGATGAGAGACCATCTGTGGCCTGATCCTAGCCACTAAACCATCATTCTCTACATGAACTCAGAGTTCCCTGTGGGGCATTTCTCTCCTGCACTCCCGTCACAAATGGTTTCCGTTCTTGAATGTTCCCTCCACCTTTCATGACATAATGCTGTGCATGAGATAATAAGGATAAGCAGGGGAGGTAATAAGCCAGCAAGATAAGGCGATATTTTAAAGCTTTTACCTAATTTGAAATACAGGCTGGACTATCATGTGAAATGCTCCCATTAAACATTTTTAAAGGAATTAATTTTTCAGAGAAATAAGTAAGTGTCTACTGTTTGTGCCAACTCAAAGGGAAGGGCAAATGAAGATGGACTTGTTGGCTGACTTCCACCTTAGAATTTCCTGTGAGGCTATTAGATGCTGCCAGCTAAGGATCTCATTATCTTAGTCAGACTTATTCTGTCAACAGCCCTTTTTCTCTGTCACAGCTGGTACCGAGAGCCATATGTCATAAAACTCCCTCTACTCCCGAAGTTTGGAACTTTTGCTGGAACGAAAATGCATCACTGTTGTTGAATCAAGTGACTTATGGAGTTCCCCAAAGAACTGTCCTTTATGTCTTATAGTTTTGTAGTGAAAACTCATGGCTTTTCTTACCCATGTGACTTTCCCATTTCCCATCTGTTTACTCCCTATAATTTTTCCAAAATGTTATTCCATCAATCTGTTCAGTAAAAAAAGCTTGCTTACCTCATTTGCTCTCAGGAATAAAAAAGCATCACAAGAATTGCATTTAGTGATGAGTTGATACCATTCTGTTTCTCTGGACTTGTCAGATAAGATCACCAGCAAATAAACACTTAGCTAGAATACAAGACAGAAGATCCAGTTATTATATATTAATGTCTATTCCATGGATCTCTATCTGTACCCAAACTCACATTTTTAAGGTATTAGTTTTAACCGTTGTCAAGCATTCCCCTTGAAAGTCAAGTCTGTAATAATATAATGAACAGCGAGAGAGGATTGAGAGTATAATTGTCGACTGCTTGAATGAAGATTATTCATTCTGCACCATGTATTCTGTTAAGTGGAATTCTAATTTGTGACTGAGCAGCATGTTCATTTCCATATAGGAGAGATGGTCTACAGAGCTCTTAATAGCTTTGTATTTCAAAGGGATGCTGCTATATCATTTTATATCTAATCTATGAACTTGGCATGTCTATTTCTACTTTGCTCTATGAATTTAAAAAGTCACTTACCTCATATTCTTGGAGTAAGTGAAGTAATAGATTATTTGTGACAGCAGCAATTTCTAAGCTATGGATCCATTTAATATAAGTTATTAGACTCTAAAATCATCCAAGATTTACAATTAAATTCCAGGAAACTGATGGAGAAAATCTGAGTTACTGTCTTACCTTTCCAGAGAATATTACTGTTTCATCAATGTCCATGTAAGTTTCCAAAGAATTGCCAAAAATCTTACATGTTTAACACTCTTATATGCAATAGATTAGTGATCACTATTTTAATGGAACAGATAATAACTTCTCTATTCACCTCACAGGCTTATGAGAATCTTAAGAAATAATTTATAGGAAAAAATATAGAGAAGGGTTACTCTATTATTAAGCATATTTTATTAAAAATAACAATTTCTTAAGTTTCAGATATGATCAGTGAAACATAACTCTTGAGAAATCACCTAATATTATTTTGTAATAAAAAATAGACATATATTCTGCTCACAAACCAGAAAGAACAGCCTGGTCTCATTATTTATTGCCTGTGAAATCAACAGTGCTTGGAAACCTGTCTTGGGGTTAGGGTTCCAGGGCCTGTACTTGACTTGAATCATGCCTCCCCCTCTCCCTTATTGAAAATATCAACAGAAGTATCTTTTACTAAAAGCTTCACTCCCCCCACCCCATTCTCTAAAACAAGTCCACAGCCATGACAGACTCTGGCAGGGGTGAAGTCCCAAGTCCAGGATAGCTGTGCTGGTTGTTTAAGGCTGGCATCCATTCTGATTGATCAGAAGCTGTCCCAGACATCCTGTGAGGTAGATGTCATTTATTATTATCATCATCATCATCTCTATTTTAAAATTAGGAAACTGAGAGGTTAAATAACATTCCTAGGGTCATATGGTTAATAAGTGGCTAGGGCCAGTATTTGAACTCAGACAGGCTGTCTTGTGACTCAGCTGGTGAAGAATCTGCCTGCAATGCGGGAGACCTGGGTTCCATCCTTGGGTTGGGAAGATTCCCCTTGAGAAGGGAAGGCTATCCACTTCAGTATCCTGGCCTGGAGAATTCCATGGACTGTATAGTCTAGGGGGTTGCAAAGAGTCGGACACAACTGAGTGACTTTCACTTTCACTTCTCAGTCTGTCTCCAAGATCTGTGCTCTTAACCTTGACACTATTGATAAGCAGCTGCGTGCAAGGGTCTGTAGAAAAGGAGTCATATCTGGGATGTGTAGGGGAATCAGATGCATGGAGAGGGTACAAAAGGGAGGTGGCAGATCACAGAGGTGACTCTATCTGCCCTACCCCTAGAAAATGGCTGGATGGAACATCTGTAACTAAATATTTTACATTCAAGGAGCATTTGAACTGAATGGGAATTTGACATAAAAGACAAATGCCTTCCTTTTACAGATGAAGAAAATGCAGTACCAAAAATACCTAGTTGCCTACGGTAACATGGCTCCTTCATTCAATTTAATCATTTAATCAGTCAAATACTGTGCTAGGTGCGCGAGAAATAAAGATAGCAGGTACCCTTGCCTTCAAGAAAGTTATACTTTCATCAGAAAACCATGTATGAAAAACGAAAATTATGAAACAGCAAAAATACTATAAAAGAGACATAAGTGAAGTGTATGAGAACTCAGAGACTTTCCTTGGGGGTCTTTCCTTGAAGGCTTCCCAAAGGAAGCAGCCTTTGAGCTGAGTACTGAAAGATGTGTAGGAGTTTCCCACGTGGAGAATGAAAAGACGTGTATTCCAGGCAGTCCAGGCGATTGGTGCTAGACTGCAAACCCTGCATCCTCACTCAGTCCAGCCCTCAGCCTTCCATACTACCAGGGAAAGAAGTCCCCAGCCTTGGAAAGCATTCTTGACAGGACTGTTTCTAGATCACAGGAGAATACACGCCAGAAAAACACACACAATCGGTGGTAACTGAAGATTTCAAATCATTTGTCCTCTCCTAATCCAACATTTTCACATCTCTTACTAATGCTTTCATTATACCTTGTAACTATATGTAAATTACATATAGAAGATATTTTATCTGCTTTCTCCTTATTTTGAAATGGCAGAGAGATAATTTAACACTTCCATCTAAGAACCATCATTTATTTTGTTTTCTTCTTAGGATCTTATTTCTCTTCGGAGAGTAAGACTGGTCCCAGCTTTCAGCATTCAGTCTTCCTGCTCTTGAATAGCTGCAAAAATGTCTGTAAAATCCATAGACTTTGTTATTTTTTCATTAAATGACATTTTCTTCCAAGTATTTTTTTCCCTGCAAATTAAAGTAGTAACTATATTGGTTAGCTGTGTTCAGAGTATATGTGCTAAGGTTATGTGCTGGGTTTCCCTGGTGGCTCAGTGGTAAAGAATATGCCTGTCAATGCAGGAGACACAGATCCATTTCCTGGTCTAGGAAGATCCCACATGCCCCGGAGCAACTAAGTCCTTGCACCACAACCATTGAGTCTGTGCTCTAGAGCCTGGGAGCTGCGACTACTGAACCTACGTGCCACAAGTGTTGAAGCCCACACGCCCTAGAGGCCACGCTCCACAGCAAGCGAAGCCGCCGTGATGAGAAGCCACCGTGACTAGAGCGTAGGCTGCACTTGCTGCAACTAGAGAAAAGCCTGCATGGCAGTGAAGACCCAGCACAGCCAAAAATAAACACATAAATAAATTAGTTTTAAAAACAATTACATACTGAACAAGGGCTCCTGGAAAGAGGATGTATTGGGAGTAAAGTCCATCTTGAGACTTCTCAGCCTCAAGAAATGGAAGACCTTTCTGGTTATTCAAACATGGACTTGGTCTTCTGTGGAAAGTTAGGAGGATTTAGAATGCACAGTTCAACTTCGGGGTTTTGAAAGGATAATGATGCAGGGCTGGGTTCTAATCACACCATCAGATTAGCTGTGACCCCTATGGTAGACTAGGACTTGAATTCAGTCTGACTCCAGAACCCTTGCTTATGACCATCAACATGGGGTGACCCCACTGTACAACTCTGCTTTTAATAAAAAACGTACAAGTCCCATCATAGCACTGGGGCCTGAAGTTCCTGTGCCTGCAGTCTGTCAACCCCTGCAATATCCCCTCACCCCAAGACCCCACCAAGTAAAGAACCCTCCTTCTCTGGCAATCTAGGGTAATTCATTAAGGTAGGGGGAGGGGGATGGAAGTGTTCACACTTGCCAGTTGGCAGCATCCAGCTTGCTGCTTCTCTTCTGTTCCTGCTCCCTTCATCAGTGTTAACTGTCTGGGAATGTACTTGAAGGGGCCTCACTATGTTTTTTTTAATTTAAAAAATTTTTAATACCAGAAACATTTTGAATTAGGGTATAGCCAATGAACAATGCTGTGATAGTTTCAGGTGAACAGTGAAGGGACTCAGCCGTGTACACATATACATTTATCCCTTCTCCTCTATTCCCCCCAAGCCCCCATCCAGGCTGGCACATAACACTGAGCAGAGTTCCATGTGCTATACAATAGGTTTTTGTTGGTTATCCATTTTAAATATAGCAGTCAGTACATGACCTTCCCAAAGTGAAGGGGCCTCACTATTGCCATAGGCAATGGTGTCCGTCCAAAAAGGGTTATAGCAAGCAGCAGATACTTAGATAGCACTCACCATGTTCCGGGCACTGTTCTAAGGGCTTACATAACACTCCTTTGATACTTTAAGCAGACCTGTGAAGACGACAGTCTACTATCCCTCCATTTTATGCACTAGAAAGCTGAGGTCCTGAAAGATTAAGTAACTTGCCCAATAAGGTAATAATGAAGCTGATCTGACTGCAGTGCCCATCATCTTAAGCCTGTTACTGTACTAATGTCCCAAGACCCACTCCTGATGCTTCTAACAGTTGAGGTGAAAGAAAGCCTCTGGGTTCCTTTTAGGAGTGATAAGAAGAACCTGCTCCCACCTGGGGCTACACTCTCAACTCCAGGGAACCACCCATGCTCAGATTATCTCAAACCCTTTAACATGAACAGTTATGTGGTTTTCTCGAGTAAATGTTTCCTAAAGAATATCCATAAGCATGGGCGATGGTTGTACTCATGGGTAGTAAAATAATGCTAAAATTCTCCAAGCCAGGCTTCAACAGTACATGAACCGTGAACTTCCAGATGTTCCAGCTGGATTTAGAAAAGGCAGAGGAACCAGAGATCGATCAAATTGCAAACATCCGCTGGATCACTGAAAAAGCAAGAGAGTTCCAGAAAAACATCTATTTCTGCTTTATTGACTATGCCAAAGCCTTTGACTGTGTGGGTCACAATAAACTGTGGGAAATTCTTAAAGAGATGGGAATACCAAACCACCTGACCTGCCTTTTGAGAAATCTGTATACAGGTTGGGAAGCAACAGTTAGAACTGGACATGGAACAACAAACTGGTTCCAAATAGGAAAAGGAGTACGTCAAGGCTGTATATTGTCACCCTGCTTATTTAAACTTATATACAGAGTACATCATGAGAAACGCAGGGCTGGAGGAAGCACAAGCTGGAATCAAGATTGCTGGGAGAAATATCAATAACCTCAGATATGAAGATGACACCACTCTTATGGCAGAAAGTGAAGAAGAACTAAAGAGCCTCTTGATGAAAGTGAAAGAGGAAAGTGAAAAAGTTGGCTTAAAGCTCACCATTCAGAAAACTAAGATCATGGTATCTGGGCCCATCACTTCATGGCAAATAGATGGAGAAACAGTGAAAATAGTGACAGACTTTGCTTTTGGGGCTCCAAAATCACTGCAGATGGTGACTGCAGACATGAAATTGGAAGGTGCTTGCTCCTTGGAAGAAAAGCTATGACCAACCTAGACAGCATATTAAAAAGCAGAGGCATTACTTTGCCAACAAAGTTCTGTCCAGTCAAAGCTATAGTTTTTCCAGTGGTCATGTATGGATGTGAGAGCTGGACTATAAAAAAGGCTGAGCACCAAAGAATTGATGCTTTTGAACTGTGGCGTTGGAGAAGACTCTTGAGAGTCCCTTGGACTGCAAGGAGATCCAACCAGTCCATCCTTAAGGAAATTAGTCCTGAAAACTCATTGGAAGGACTGATGCTGAAGCTGAAACTCCAATACTTTGGCCACCTGATGCAAAGAACTGACTCATTTGAGAAGACCCTGATGCTGGGAAAGATTGAAGATGGGAGGAAAAGGGGATGACAGAGGATGAAATGGTTGGATGGCATCACTGGCTCAGTGGACATGGGCTTGAGTAAAGTCTGGGAGTTGATAATGGACAGGGAGGCCTGGCATCCTGTAGTTCATGGGGTTGCAAACAGTTAGACACAACTGAGTGACTGAACTGAAATGAATGGGTCAGTTTCTTACAGAGGAAGGTTGAAAGCAGACACAAATCTGTAATGATGCACCTACTTACTGCATACAAATTATTTTATGTTCGTTTCCTCATTTCCCCCCTTTGCCAAAAAATATTTCGTGAGCACCTATTCTGTATTCAGGGATGTGGTGGTAAGTCAAACAGTCCAGCTTGCTGCCTTTGAACGTCATATTCTTACAGAGAGCAGTTTAGCTACTCGGAATCATGCCGCAACCATTTCCATATGAGAAGAGGTTCTACACTCCACATTCGAATAATGAATCGGCCCCATGTGGCTGTCCCCTGTGCAGTCCCACAGGGGCCTGTACTTAGAAGGAGGGTTTGTTTTAATGCTCTGCTGTCACTATTTTGGAATTTTTCGAATTAATGAACGATGGTCCTGGACTTTCAGTTTGCACTGGGCCCTGCACATTATATAGCCTGCCCTGATTGGCTCCTGTAGATTTCCTTGTTCATAAGACTTAAAACTGCCTGCAGTCCTGAAATGGCTGTTTTTCCATTCACATTTCAGAAATCTCTGTGCCAAGTTTTAATCAAAAATCAAACTCAGTGTCCCAAGATGATGGCCCCTGGGCTACTTCCTCCTTCCCCTTCTCACTCCAAGAACCACTGTGCGTTTGTTGTACATCACTTGGTTTCTGTAACTCTGACAACAAAAACTGGTTGAAAACATGAACTTGCACCAGATTATTGACTAATAAGAAAATAAGGTTACACTTAAGGAATTGCACCTCAGCCCAAACCTCTGACTTGATCTCTTTTTGGCTCCCCACTTGCAATCCACTTATTTTTTCTTCCTCCCATGTCTTAGATTGTGATGAGAGCAGTGAGCTCTTTGTCCTTTGGGGACCAAATGGGACCAAGGGGATGTGGCAGAACTGGAAAAAAGGAATCCCTGTGATCCTGCTTTTGGCTAGATTGTAATGTAGGCACTTGGACTCTAGATTCTTCCATGAAACTTGTTCTTCCTCACTGTTTATGATCCATTTGCTCTTTTTTTCTTAAAACTTGCTCTGTGGGAAAGAAGAAAAGAAATACAATCAAAATTTTTTAATCAAAATGCAAATGACTAGTTAATAAGATTTAATGTGTATCTCTTCTCACGATGTTTCAATTTTAACATAGTGCAAAACCTGTCTGACCATGCTCAAGGCTGAAGAGCTGATAGGATAATTCGACTTCAGTCAGGAGGACCCAGGGATGTGTGGGGAGGAGTGGGGAGATGAGAGAGGAAAAAGGAGAACTCTTCCCACCGCTCCTGACTCTCATCTAGGAGTAGTCCTGAAAGATCATTCCTTGCCCTGAATAAAATGGAATTGCTCTGAGCTTTTGAACATGGAGGCTATAGACCAGGTAGAAAAGGTAAACTGAAAACGAGGTCAAAGAAATAAGTGAATGTTTCCCATGGTAACTGGGGCATAAACATCTTTGTGAATTAGTATGGAAGGAGATCCATCCTGCTGGTGCCCCAGTTAACCCGCTTGTGATTGTCTGTCCTGACTCAGGCTGTTCTCCAAGTGGAAGAAAGTCTATCCAGGGACTTTTCTGATTCCTGATTGTCTATCCTCCTTCCCTACGAGCCTCCTTTGTTGTTGGCAGATAAACTATGTCTCAGTGTTGCTGTTGATATTTCGGCAGCTATGCCTACAATTCTGAATAAAAATCTAGCACAAAGGAATTGACAGTGATGGATCAATAGTCCAAAAATACACATTAGAGACACAGGCATCTTCAGGTAATTCAACAGTGTCAGATTGCTGGACAGAGTTCCTGGGAGCAAATGAACTGGAGTATCGTGATATTTTGTTGTTGTTACGAAAGCTTAGGTGAAAGGCAGCTGTAATGAGAGACTCTAAAAAAGAGGGGGCAAATGTCTTGGGGCTGAATTTATTCATTAAGCTTGGAGAGATCGTCTGGGAGAAGAGCTGGATGGAGAGAAGGAAGCAGTAGATGGTCTGTGGGCCAAAATTTCTCCTTCAGGAGAAGTGTAACAGGGTGCACATGGTTTAGTAATCAAGAGGCTAAAAGTTATATGATTTACCTTTTAGGGTTACAAAATGGGGGGCAAATGTTAAAATGTGGATAGCATCAAATGACATATTCAAAATGACCCTATCAAACCCTCATGCATTCTTTGGGGGCGTCTGAAGTTCTGGTTCTTGAATAGAACTACGGGCATGTTCCTTCTCTCTTGGGCAGAAGACGGGGGTTTGATGGCAGCAGGGACACCTGGAAGGTGTTCCAGAATTACAACAGAGCAGATGGGTGGGTTGTATATGGCGGAAAAAAGAAACGCTTCACTGGGGTTGGTGTGTTCACTAGGCAGGGACACTGAGGTGGGCGGCCGGCTATGAATTTTATGGGGGACACTGGGTCCCTAGACACCTAGCAGTAAAACAGACCCCATCTGTAAGACCTGGACTCTGGAGCCCCACTTGGAAGTAGGAGTCAATTTGGATTGAGTAGAAGTTTACAAAGGCTTCCCTGGTGACTCAGATGGTAAAGAATCCGTCTGCAATGCGGGAAACCTGGGTTCCATCCCTGGGTTGGGAAGATCCCCTGGAGGAAGGCAAGCCAACCCACTCTAGTATTCTTGCCTGGAGAATCTCCATGGACAGAGGAGCCTGGTGGGCTATAGTACAGGGGGTCGCAAAGAGTCAGACACAACTGAGTGACTAAGCACAGCACAGCACAAAAATTTACAAAACTGGAAAACCTTTGCATGAATACCTGGGGGAGAATCATCATCCCCAGTCTGCTGATACGAAAACCACATATTATATAATGTTTTAGTCTCTCTTTTTACTCTCAATCATCATAATAAATTCAAATCTAGCACCTAAGACAATGGATAAAAGCATACTTAGTGGAAATTTGTCACCTAGAAGATTTTTTTCTCAGAAATTTTAAAATCCAGTATGTAATTAACCCAAGTCACAAATCAAAAGTGTACTTCCCCCTTTTGTCAATAAGGACAGCCCACTGTGGGGATGCGGATGCAGAACTCTGCCCAGGAAGCAATTAGGACATGCCCAAGATATTTGGAAAGAACTGCCAGAATCAAGGGATTAAACTCCACATGAGGGATAAGGGAGAGAGAGAAAGAAGAGTCAGTACGGGGGAGAACAAGTAAGTTCTGATTTAGATGTGACAAGATCAAGGGATTGGTAGGCCATCCATTTGAAAGTATCTGGCAGGCATGGAAGGCTATCAGGACTCACGCTATGAATGGGGGTCACTTGCTTAGACACTGGTCACTGAAGCCATGGTGGGTGAGGCCGTGCGGTGAGAGTGGGCAGGCTACGAGGTGAATGGCCATCAGGACATGGAAGACTGCCACAGACTCGAGGTGGAAGGAGAAAAAAAACGCAGACGAAGACTTCAGAAGGTGAATCTGAGAAGTCCAAGAAAAAGCACCCTGTTGTCATGTCTCTGAGGTGGAGAAACAGAAATTGACCGAAAGCATTAAGTGACCAGTAGATGGGCAAGGAAGAAAGTTCTCAGACTTGGCCAGTTAAGTTCATGGCTGCCTTGGCAGGGTACAGCTGCATGAGAACAGAAGGCCGATTGAGGGTTGAGGCAGGTGACTGCAGTGAAGATCAGCCATGATCGTCTTTTGCAAAGTTTGATTTTAAATTCTAGTGCCAATCGGCAAGGATTAAAGGTCCGAGTCATCAACGTGGAATCAGGTTTAAAAGATGCTGTGGACTTTTTGAATGGCAGTAAGAGGTTCGTCAACATTTCTGGAGACCTCTGTCATTTTCCAAGCACTTTCTTATAGCGGCCCCTTATTTCATGCTCTCAAGAAGCCTCTGAAAGCATTTTCATTTTAAAGATGAGGACATTAGATCCAAAAAGCTGTCACAGCTGATTTTTGGCAGATCTGGGACTCAAAACCTGTCTCCTTGTCTCTATGTTCTAAGACGTCATTTTAATTCACAGTTAACGAGAAGTACATTAAACGACAAACTAGCGTTCTAGACTTCAGCGTTCCTCTTTTTGGCCGAAGTTGAGTGGGGTATGTGGTTGTGTGTTGGGGATAAATGTTCCATGTTTGTTTGGGTGAGGAGGATGAGTCAAAAGTCGGCTGGATCAGCACGGCTCAGAAATGTGAGACAAAGTGCATTTACTTTCTCTTGCTGTGATGTGTAGCTAGCAGAGCTGCTCTTGGCAGCACAGGTCTTTTCGTAGGTTAACTCGAATTTATTACCAGTTGTGCGCCAGAGTCCAGAGGGCTTGAGGATACAACAACCCAGCAAGCCTCTATCTATCTAGTTCCAGGACAGAGAGTGTAACAGAGTTATCATATAAATGTGCACGTTCGCCATGGTAGTTGCCAAACTGCTTAGAAGAAATGCCATTTAAAGGTTGCTTTTGAAATGTTTGGCACGTAGTTTTTGTTCTAAATGAGAAGATTTTGGTTGAACAAAATTATCAAATAAATGAATGAGAAAGATAACTAGTGATGAATTCCTGGAATTAAGTGAGTTCAGTGGTAAGTTGAAGAAGAAAAAGCACAGAACGTGCATATGTGTACGTGTTGAGGGTGGTGCTGGGGAGATGGGGCTTAGTAGAAAGACGAAGAGTTCTCCATGGATCTGGGCAGCTTGGACCAAGGCTCAGAGGTGGTGAAGGGTAGAACAGATGTCGGAAGGCATCAGAAATGCATCTCGCTGGAGATGAAGCCTGGGGTTTTGGATAAGAGAGATCTGGAAAAAAGCAATGGAAGAAGCTCAATCAGTAAGTAGCTTGTTGCCATATTTTCTTCTTTTCCGTGTCCTTGAGAGAAGCTCACAGGCATACTGCTCTTGTTTATAATGTGAATTCTAACCAGGTACACCTCCAAGCCAGCTAGCCCTCTTCTGATGCACTGTCCTGGTAGTCTATGACACCTTGGCACAGGGTGAAAGTGATAATCTGTCCTTGTATGTAGGAAACTTTTAGGATAAGCAGCACCATCAATCTCTGAAAAGACTATACTTCATGCAGCCTATAAGGCACAAAACATTAGGTGTGTGACTCTTAGTCGAGCAGGACGCTTGAACTTAATTTTAAAACAAAAGAGCAAAGAGATGTCACCATTACTATAAAGCATGAACTGTTACTACCTTATTCTTTTGTGTCCCATTTAACAGATGATATGCCTTTAATTTTGTGAAGACAAAAAAAAAAAAAGCTATTGAAATCTTCCTTCATTTCTCCTTTAGACTTCAATTTTCCCCACTAAATTAGCTAACTAAATAGAAGCAAAGGAAGAAGGTCCTTTTTTTTCTTCACATGATGAAATTCTAATGGCAGTTACACATCAGTGGTTATTGAAGATATTTATATTTTATCTTGATGCTAAATCTCTTTGTTTAGGCTACTAAATGTTTACAAGATGTGTAATTTATCATCTTCTCTGATTGCATCATTTTTCTTGATAAAAATTTAACTGGGCATACGGCAGAATGACAAACATCTATCAGCCCGGGAGGAAGGGGTTTTTGTCTGTAATGACTTGCTCTATTTTATAACCTCTCATATTTTGTCAAACCAGGCTTTGACTGTAGGCTGATTATTCTTGATTATATTATTTAGTCCTGCCAAATATACAGCTATATGGAGTTAAATATTAATTTCCTCTTACCCCGCAGTTCTTTGTTAGAATATATAGTAGTATTTGAATTGGATTCCAAACAACTGTGTTCTAGTAATGGACTCCATATATTCCAGAAAGCAGCATGGCGTAGTATGTATGGTGGTTAAGATCATACATGGTGAGTTGGTTAAGAAATAGGGCTCTGAATTTAGATGGCCCGAGTTCTGACGCCAGTTCTGCCATTTACTACTGTGTGATATGAAGCGAGCCACAGTTTATCTGTGGGGGCTAAGAGTGCTTACCTTACAGGGTAATTGCAAGGATCAGATGAATTAATACATGGAGAATACTTAGAAAAATTCTGGTCCTTAATAAGCACTCAATACATATAAACCATTATTGAAAAACCTAGTTTTACTTAATTGTGGCAGATCTACTACTTATGATTCTCTGAATATTTTTTTAGTAACATCTTTATTGAGATACAAATCAATACTATAATTCATGTACCATAAAATTCACCCTTTCTCTCATTTGGTGCTGTATCTGCAGGAACTGCTATTCATCATTGTCTTTACGTTTGGGCAGCTTTAAGCATAAGCTTTGCCATCAGGGAAGGAGGGAGTCATCTCAGTGGTACTGTGAAGAAGCTTCCCTGTTAGCCAAGAGAAGGATAATGCTTTGCTGATTTGAATATGCAAACATTTTCTTGCTTCCCTTTCATTGTCTCATTTTTGAGGATCCAATAGTTTTCTTGTTTGAGTCTAGAAAAGTACTGGTTTTAGAAAGTTTTGAAGTGAGATGTACAGAGAAGCCCATTTGACCAACCTGACTTAAGCAGAACCACTGTAATTGAGTTCAGATATGCCAAAAGGCTAAAAGTTTATGTCTTGCCTGCCTTCCAAAAAGCCTCTGCTGATGCAAATCAAGCTGTTCTTTCCATACAGCATTCATTTTTAGCTGGCCTAAAAAATTTTCCCTCCTCTGCTTCTTATAAATGTGGTTTCCAGTTATTCTGTGGTGATGCTCCAGTACTCGCTTGAATCCTTGCTAAACCCTCTGCTGTTTAAGATTGAGCACAGAATTTTCTTATTAGAATTAATATTTACCAAGGGTATAGTAGATGTTGAGTACTGAAAAAGGCACTTTGCAGACACTATCTCTGTTATTTACAACAACTGTGCAAAGGTGACATTATTGTTCCCGTTTTTCTGATAAGGAAGCTGCAGTTCCAAAATTCACTTGCCCAAGATAACTCAGCTTCAATGGGATGGACCTAGGATTCAAATCGATCTCTTTCACCCTCCATCTCTATCACACTCTTTCTGCTGAATTCTGATTCCTTACTTTATTCTACTACCGCAGTTTTTCTGTTTCCTTAACAGTTACTTTTCTGCCACTTTTATGCATCTCAAGCAAGATTTTTCCAATTCTTTAAGGATTGTGCTAAAAGCAGTCAGAGGCTGGTAAAAATGCTACATCTGTATCCCATAACAAAGACCATGTTGTCAAGATTCACGTCTTATTGCCTGTCATCTGTTATACTTTGAAACAAATTTGCAAGAAAACTCAGCCAGGTCTGAGGCTATTATTATTTTAATCTCTGCAGAAGATATACAACTGCCCAAACTGATTAAATTAAAATGTAATTTAGATTCAGAAAGTTGCATGTCTGAAGGAATAGAATGTACAATTTCCATATATGAGTTCTTAAGATTCTAGCTGTTCAAGGTACATTAGAGTGTCTGCAGCTATATGCGACCGAATTGTCTTTGTTCCCCAAAACAGGGAAGATTTATTCATTTCGGCATCTCGACCAAATATTCATTGCCCACTCAAATTTGTGTAACTTTTCAAAGAATTGAGTTACAAATGCCTTTTGTTTAGCCATGGAGGACATCCACTGAGTCTAATGTTAATAGTTTCCTCACGCAGTTACATTTAACAAGATACACAGTCCATTAGGCTCTTGTTTTAGGCCTTGAGCATAAAACGAAAAATTTTCAGCAATTAGTTTGGCAAAATTTTTGGCTCTTGATATCCCTGAGGCAACCAATTAAGAATCAGTAATGACTGATGAGGTCATTTTCATTGTGTTCGTTCTAAACTCACCGCGCCAAGCCTCTCCTTCAGCAGTTTTCAGCTATTTCAATCTTCTTTTTAGGTTGCACAGTGCTTTCCAAAAAATGATCAGGAGGAAGTTAGTCCCCAGAAGGGTTCTGCAATAAGAAAGTTTCACCATCAAATAAGCTGGGGACATACTGCATTATATAGATTTTGGGGGGGATAGTTACAATATGTATAAGCAAAATGAAGGCTTTGAGAGGTTCTATAAACAAATGTTTTTATTTGCTTTAATCTAATTTTTCTGAGGGCTTCGCACATAGCTCAGTAGTAAAGAATTGGCCTGCCAATGAAGGAGACAAGGGTTCAGTCCCTGGGGCAGGAAGATATCTAGGAGAAGGAAATGGCAACCCACTCCAGTACTGTTGCCTGGAAAATCCCTTAGATGGAGGAGCCTGGCGGGCTATACAGTTCATAGAGTTGCACAAGAGTCAGATTCGACTTAGTGACTAAACAACAATTTTTCTGATATTTGTTGAACCAAAGACTACCCCTTTTGCCCTCCCCTCTGCAATACCCATTTAATCTCACAGTGAATTAGTCATCTTTTGTAAAACACAGACAT
>NW_011495050.1:21652607-21655365 GCF_000754665.1 Bison bison bison | reverse complement strand
AAACACAGACATTGGTTATTGCAAGGTCAAGGGGACAGATGACTCCTTTAACCTTTCCTGTGATGAGACAATTGGAAAGTTTGGAGGATGCAAATTCAGGCTTCAAGTGAGACGCATGGCAGAGTGCCTGACTCGGAGTCATTTTCTAAATGTTCACTGAATGAATAATTCCTTCTTTGGGAAAATGAACCTTACTTTTCAGATCAGGTTTAGATTTACAGAAAAGTTGTGAAGCCGGCACACAGAGCCCCCATAGACTCTGCACAGTTTTCTTCTGTATTAGCAGCTTCTGTTACTGTGATAGATTTGTCACCACCAATCAATATTAATATGCTATTAATCAAAGTTCATACTTTAATTGAATTTCTTTTGTTTTTACTCAATATCCTGTTTCCGTTCCAGGACCCCATCCATGACACGGTGATACATTTAGTTGTTGTGGCTTCTTAAGCTTCTCACGGCTGTGACAGTTTCTCGGACTAGCTTGTTTTTTTTTGTTGTTGTTGTTTTTTGTGACCTTGGCAGTTTGGAGAAGTGCTGATTAGAAAGGGTTTAGTTTTCCTCTTCCCCCTTTTGCTATCTAATTGGTAGACATCAACCACTGGGGTGCCTGTTACAGGTTTTGCATAAACTTGTGAACAAACGTTGCTAAATGGGGGATGAAGGACCTCTGGGTCGGGAGAGCCAGAACACGAGCACACGCTGAATGGACCAGGGCATGCACAATGTTGCGAGCAGTGTGCTCGTCTTTTTGCTTGTATTGCCTTCTTTAAAAATAATTTTTATTGAGGTACAGTTGATTCATGATGCTGTGTTAGTTTCAGATATACTGCAAAGTGAATTAGTTTATATATATACTCTGATTCTTTTCCCGTATGGGCCATTACAGAGTATTGAGTGGTGTTCCCTACGCTATACAGTTGGTGCTTATTAGTTATCTATTTTATATACAGTAATAAGTATGTGTCAATCCCAAACTTCCAATGTATCCCTCCTTCCCTGCTTACTCCCTGGTAACTGGTGTTTTCTACACCTCTATTTCTGTTTTGTAGATAGGTTCATGTGTACCATTTTTTACATTCCACATTAAGTGATATCATATGATATTTGTCTTTCTTTGTCTGAGTTACTTCACTCATCATGACAACTTCTAGGTCTGTCTTGTTGCTGCAAATGGTATTATTCTATTCTTTTTAATGGCTGAATAACGTTCTATATGTACCACTCTTTCTTCATCCGTTCATCTGTTGGTGGACATTTAGGTTGCTTCCATGTCCTGGGTATGGTAACTAGTGTTGCGGTAAACACTGGAGCGCATGTATCTTCCTGCTTGTACTGCTTTGCTTTTCTGCTTTCTCTTTTTTTATCTTCTTTTATTACTAGCAAGTTCCTTGAAGGTGAGAAAATGAGACTTTTTTGGCTTTCTACATCCCTCAGTGAATTCTATTTAGAGTAAATCTCTCTTCTGTATCAAGTACATACTTGGAAAAAAACAAAGCCCGCTGGGACTTGACTTTGGCAAACACTTGTGCTTTTAGGGTCTTTATCTCTGGTCTTTGTCTTACAAAGTAGACATGCCTTGCTATACTTATTCTGCTTTTTACCAATCCCTGTGTGTATGCTTGGGCTTTCCAGGTGGCACTACTGGCAAAGAACCCACCTGTCACTATAGGAAGATGTAAGAGACCTGGGTTCGATTCCTGGGTTGGGAAGATCCCCTGGAGGAGGGCACAGCAACCCACTCCAGTATTCTTGCCTGGAGAATCCCATTGACAGAGGAGCCTGATGGGCTACAGTTCATAGCATCGCAAAGAGTTGGACACGACTGAAGCAGCTTAGCATGCATGCACGCCCATGTCTATGTCTAGAAATCTTGCCATGAGTTCTGTAGGCTCCAGGGATGAAACCAGATCTTCTTTTGTGTTACTGTCACTGGGGTTTTTCTTTCTATCAATAAAATAAGAATTATGTTAATCAAGTGAATGTGTAGACTTTTTAATCTCTATTTTTAAAATTAACATCCTTGTCTTATTACTCCTTATAGACTTTTCTTGTTGATTATTATAATCTTTTAATATTAAGGTTTTACTGCAGAAGTTGCTACTATTTCTTTGTGGGATTCAATGACTTCTGGTAGAGATACCTGACTCCTTAGCTCATTTGCTGCAACAGCAAAATTTTACTAGGAGTTTTGAGTTCGTCTTTGTCAGCTGGTCAGTTCCTTAGTTGAATAAATACCAGATTATGTCAACAACAGTCTCTCAATTAATCATTTTCTCTAACTGATGTTATTGCCTCTTGCTGCCATCTTTTCAAAACTTGTTGAAGAAGAGATGATAGGATTGTGTCAATTGCAGAGAAAGTAGGGGAATTTACACGCATCTGTTAACCTTCCCCCTTTCCTGGCTTTTTATGGATTGTCTCGTTTGGAACATATTTCTTATAAATCTGCTTACCCTTCTACTGCCCCCACTTCCCCTTCTTTATCTCTCTTTCTCTTCCTCATTTACATCTACCTTCTTTTTCTCCCCTCTGCGCTGAGCTCAGGTGTGATTCTGTCCAGTAACATTAAAGTGTGAAGAGTGGTGTGCACTCTGTAAAGTTCTCAGGGAGTATTTGCAGTTTGTTAACGGGAAGGATTTCTGACCTGAGGCTGTATGGGGGATAGGGTGGAGACGGGGAAGGGGATGAGGTTTGGTAGGGTATTTCTGCTGCTGTTTGCTTATACCAGAGATGGATAAACTTTTTTGAAAAAAAA
>NW_011495050.1:21649890-21652507 GCF_000754665.1 Bison bison bison | reverse complement strand
GGGTACATACAGTCTTTGTTGCAACTACTCACCTCTGCTGTTGTAACAAGAAAACAGCTGTAGACAAAATGTAAGCAAATGAGCATGGCTGTGTCCAATAAAACTTTATGGACATTGAAGTTCGAACTTTATGTGATTTTCATAAAAGGATATTCTTTTAATCTTTTTTTTTCTCTTTTTTAAAAATTTTTCTGGCTGTGCCGTGTGCCATGAGGGATCTTAGTTCCCCGCCCAGGGATTGAACCCACACCTCCTGCACTGGAAGTGTGGAGTCTTAAACACTGGATCCCCAGGGAAATCCCCAAGTTGTATCCTCTTAAAAAATGTTTTCAACCATTTAAAAATGTAAAAACCTTTGTCATTTAGTGGCCAAAAACAGAGGGAGGGATAAATTTGTCCTACAGATTCTAATTTGTCAACCCCTGGCTTATGTCAAGATTCCAAGATCCCCCTTATACTAGTCAACCAAACCAACCAACAACCAATCAATCACCAAATAAGCAAACAGCAACCAAACCATGCAACTGGGTTAAAGGAGGTAAGGGAAGATGTCTTACGGAGGAGCAAGCCATATGAGTAAGTTAGGGCGAGGGTGTTGCAGGCAGGGAGACTGAGCTGACCTGATGCCCTGTGCTTGCTAAAGCCAGAGGACAGGGTCAGCCAGGCCACCGATGCAGTGACATCAGCATTCTCCAGCATCTTCAGATTAAAGACAGCTACCATATACACACAGCACTCACAGGGCCCTGAGCCCTCTACTTGAAACTTCTGATGGACTCTTCACTCCCATGCAGGAGGTGTGGTTATCCCTCTGTAAGACACAGAGCTGTTGAACACCTTGCCAGAGTCACACAGGCGGTGACAGAGCCAGGATTCAAACCCTGGCCCGGTGGACCTGCAGCCTCCTTCCTTCCCTGACTCCATGCTGCCTCATCTAGGAGAGATCACAGAAAATCAAGGCAGTCTCTATGACTTCATCCTGCCAGAGCTTCCTCAAAGCAAAATAAGAGACAGCTTCTAAACACTCGCCCATGCTGGCTAGGATCAGCAAATGCTCTGAGCTGCTGACTTCCTCCATCTGCCACTTTAAGGGAGGAGGCAAAGAGATGTGATGGGAAAGAAGACCTAAGCTGGACTCCTGGCGCCACTGTTAGCTTCCTGAGCCCCGGTTTGCCTTATCTGAAAGGTGGGGAGTAAGAGAAACTGCATAGCAGGCTTGTAGGACTTTAATGAGACGATGCATGCAACCCACGGGCATAGCGCTTGTCACAGAGTAGGCACTAACTACATCAAGGCTGGGACTCTTGAAGCAGTCATTGTGTGCTCTTTCACTCCATAAGCATCTATGACATGCACCAGGTAAGCACTGGGATGGACAGATGAGTCAGATAGTTCCTGCCTCCAAGGAGCTGACAGTTGGTAGAACAACAGGCATATCAACAAATAAGCTTGACCACGTGCCTCAGGAATATGTGGGGCCCGAGTGAGAGCACAGAGGTAGGAGTATTTCCAAGTGAACAGGTGGAGGGGCACAGAATAGCCTTCAGAGAGGAGCTGGCAGAGTTTACATCCAGGCAACTCAAGCTGGCTGGTCCCATGCAATTCCTATGGCTGATCTCTACCAACAAAAATCTCGTCTCATGGAAACGGTAAAAAAAAAAAAACCCCACTTTTTCCTAAAAGCATTTAAGAAAATCTATGCAAATTTTTGAAAGCAAAACAGGAAGTCAATTAGCGGCAAAGAAAACATTCCTTCCTTCTCAAGTCTCTTGTGCTTGGAAGTTTCCTGCCAGGATGTTGACCAGAGAGAAACAGCCTGACCAAGAGTCATTTGTTCCTTTAAAAGAAGCTTCTTTAAACAGAAGCTGATTTCATTTTTTTCCCCCCACATTCTCTGTGGCCTTGGGAAACACCTTCCTCAAAAATAGAAATATCCAAAAGAGATTGGGAGAAACGAATCCTTCTGGGTCTAAACTCTCCGTATGTGACATTGGCATACTGCCTTGGAGTCTGCAGAGCTTTTATATAGGCACATTATAGTGGGATGGGGCCAGGAGTTTGAGTTTGAATTCTGTCTGCACCATTTAATAGTGACCTTGGGGCTGTTGGGGGAAATAATAAGCTGACACACATAAGGTGATGACCAGGGTACCTGGCTCAAGAAATGTTAACACTTCATTATCATTTTGTCTCCCTTAGAATCCATCTGTTACAGCTCATGAGGCTAAGCACCGTCTTTTCCATTCCCCATGTAGTTCTGCACTCCCAGTTTCTCTGCCATCTTCTTAGTCCAACAGGTAACATTCTCCCTACCTGAACCTTCTTACCGCTATTTCTTTCCTGTGACCAGGTCTCACCTTCCAGCTCCATCTGTCTGACTGCTATTCATCCTTTGCATCTCAGCTCAAACTGCTTGCCCAAGGAAGACTCCCCTCCCCACCCCACCCTCAACCTCCCAGCCTAGGTTAGGTGCCCTGGCGAATGTGCCCATAAGTCCCAGAGGTTTTTCACTGTGACAATGTCACATTTACAGTTATTCACATCCAATTTCAAAGTAGAGCATAAGCTATGAGAGGCTGCTTACTCCAGGCATCTAGCTTGGTACCTGGAGTGTAAA
>NW_011495050.1:21647865-21649790 GCF_000754665.1 Bison bison bison | reverse complement strand
TGACTGGGTAGAAGGCAGGCAGGTATTATTACCTCCCACAGAGGAAGAAACCAAGAAGCCAGAGAGTACAAAAGCAGACTCACGATCACACAGCTAGGCATCTCAGGAGCCAAGACTTGAATCCTAGCTTTCTGACTTGAAACCCAGCAGTGCTTCCAGGAGAGAGCCCCAAAGTCTTGTTCTAGAGTACCTGGACTCTCATTCATTTACTCTAAAAATGTGCAGAAATGTCAAAGGCTTGCTGTAATGCCACAGAAGTACTGGGGAGCTGGGCTTCTCTTTTGGTGAAAACCCTCTCTTTTTGGTCCCAAGCAGGGTCCTTTCTCAGCCCTTTCATTCTGACTGATAACACAAGTCCCAAGAATGGCTCTTGCTTACCTCTTCTTCCCAGGGTTCTGATGACTCTTCACCGTGAGCCCCTGTTTTGGCTTAGACTGACCTTCAGAATAGTGTCGAGGGATGAATCCCACCCCTCAGTTTCACCCTCTGCTGTTTTAGAGACAAGCATACAATGTCATTTTTATTTTTAAAGGCCACCACCCTGGTGGTTCAGACAGTAAAGAATCTACCTGCAATGTGCGAGACTGGGTTCGATCCATGGATTGAAAAGATTCCCTGGAAAAGGGAATGGCTACCCATTCCAGTATTCTTGCCTAGAAAATTCCATGGACAGAGGCTACACAGTCCATGGGGTCACAAAGGGTCAGACACGACTGAACCACTAACACTCTCACTGCACAGTAGAAATAGAGTTATATACATACATATATACACATAGCCAAAGACAACTGCTGGTAAAACAAAAAACAAACTTCAAGAAATCTCAAAAGTCTCCAGGAGTAATTGTCCCTGACTTTCTCCCTTTCCTGTCTGTTCTCATTTGAGGGGACTATCCTGGATGCCCCCACCCCACCCACATGCTTAGTGGCTGATGGGGGAAGGCCAGGATCAGGCATGGTGCCTCCCAAGGCTAAGTGCACAGAGGAAGATTTTGTAACGGAACTCAAAATAGGAAAGAAGAGAGACATTTAAAAAGTATAATAAAGTCCCAAATTAGGTTAACAGGGAGGACAGATAGACCTAGTGGGTGCTAACTGCAGAGATTAACCAGAAGATGATACTTTAGGAGTGCCCCCTGTGAAGAGGGGACCACAGGTGGAGATGGCCTAGCTAGAGAAATTGTAACACTGATGCCTTGATGGACTTCCTCCTCCCCAGAGAAGAGCTATAGATACTTCCTCCAGATCAAAGATAAGGAGTAAAGCCCAGGAAGGGTGGGGGAAGGGGAAAGGAAATACAGCCTTTCATGGATCTTTATTTTCATAACTTCCATCCCATCCTCTCAACTTGATTTTCTTGGGACATCTGGTACACCCTATTCCATCACTCTTTTATTCTTGACGGTGGACCTTCTTTTACATACCAGGTTACCATGCAAGATACCTGAATAATTCTGTCTGTGTGAAACAATAGGAGTCAATCCATTGGTTCAAGTGCCCTAGATCCAAGTTTCATTTTGTTTCAAAGCAACAAGCAAGTCCCTTCTCTCTGAAATCCCTCCTGTAGCATATAAGAAAAGTCAAATTAGGCCTATCTGACACAAAATTATTGAAGTTAGAACTAGACATGGAACAACAGACTGGTTCCAAATAGGAAAAGGAGTACGTCAAGGCTGTATATTGTCACCCTGTTGATTTAACTTATATGCAGAGTACATCATGAGAAATGCTGGACTGGAAGAAACACAAGCTGGAATCAAGATTGCTGGGAGAAATATCAATAACCTCAGATATGCAGATGACACCACCCTTATGGCAGAAAGTGAAGAGGAACTCAAAAGCCTCTTAATGAAAGTGAAAGTGGAGAGTGAAAAAGTTGGCTTAAAGCTCAACATTCAGAAAACGAAGATCATGGCATCCGGTCCC
>NW_011495050.1:21644063-21647409 GCF_000754665.1 Bison bison bison | reverse complement strand
AAGGAGATCCAACCAGTCCATTCTGAAGGAGATCAGTCCTGGGATTTCTTTGGAAGGAATGATGCTAAAGCTGAAACTCCAGTACTTTGGCCACCTCATGCGAAGAGTTGACTCGTTGGAAAAGGCTCTGATGCTGGGAGGGATTGGGGGCAAGAGGAGAAGGGGACGACAGAGGATGAGATGGCTGGACGGCATCACTGACTCGATGGACGTGAGTCTGAGTGAACTCCGGGAGTTGGTGATGGACAGGGAGGCCTGGCGTGCTGCGATTCATGAGGTCGCAAAGAGTCGGACACGACTGAGCGACTGATCTGATCTGATCTGATCTGAAGGACAGAGGAGTGAGGGAGCTACACTGTTTCCCCTGATCGATGTTCGTCTGAATGTCTTTTGTCAGCTTGAACAGTAGGGTCACCTGGTGTAGCCCCCACCCCTGAAAAACCCGGCTCTATCCATGTGGACCAGTGATTGAAGGAGTGTTAAGTACACAACAACAAAGGAGGAAGCTAAACACCTTTCCTGTCAAGAGCAGAAACTATGCCTTAATCTTCTTTATATCCCCACAGCCTAGTGTGGGGCTTGGCATGAGACAATGCATCAATAAAGGTTTGCTGAATTGAAGAAAACTTTGGAAATAAGGAGACCTGGGAGCACTGTGATTCAGTGCAAGTTGAATGACAGCTGGCAATGGCCTTTAGGAACAGAAGAGAAGGAAAAACAACAGATTAGGAGAATGGATTGGAGGTGTGTGTTCACAAAAGGAGAAAGTGAGTTTTGGGAATTTATGGGAGCAGGAAATCAGGGAAGGACCACCACTTTCAATATCCAAGGCCATAAGCAGAGTAGTCTGACCTGAATGTGTGGACATGACTCTTCTTCCTGAGCCGCAGAATAGATGAGGTAAAGGACTGTTGGTTTGGCTGGGTAGAAGAATGTAATTAGTAAGGAAATCTGATATAAGCTATACATTTTGAACTGCAAAAATCTCTATCAGAGTATTTTAAGTCATGAGACTATGTACTTCTGGGGATGTTCAACCACCAAGTGTGTTTTAATCAGATGAGACACCATCAAAGAAGGATATCAAGAACGATGGAGAAAGCTATGTTAGAAACAGTGTGGTCTTTGGAAAAGAAAGTCTTTGACAAATTGTGAAGACAATGAAATGAATAAGGGGAGAAGATAAAGAAAAATTTTAACAGGGTGAATGAGAGATGATAGAACAGAATTTTAACTTTTATACTAGTGATGATTAGTTTGACTGCAAGTATCAGAAGACCCCCAAAGAGGGGCTGACACAAAATATGAGATTATTTTTGTCTCAGGTGACAGTGCAGTTCGGCCATCCACGGCCAGTGTGGAAGGCTCTTCAAAGTCCTCAAGGCCCCAGGCACTTCTTAGCCGCCCACTCTGTCATCCTCTAGAGCAGTCAACCTCCTCAAGGTCCAGGATGGCCACATCTGGGTCCTGGCAGAGGGACTGGAGAAAAGAACACAAACAGCAGATACTGGGTGTCTTTGTAAGGAAGACTTCCAGGTGCTGCCACATGGTACCTCTGCCCCCATCTCACCGGTCAGAACTTAGCCACAGGGCCACATCTAACAAGGGAAGCTGGGAAATAGGTGTGTTGTCTGAGTACCCATATCTCCAGCTGAAAAACCAGGGGTTCTGTTCCTGAAGGAGATTTAAAAAAAATTGGATACAGGGGCTTCTCTGGTTTTCTCTGCCATAGTGTCATAAAAATGATCGTGTTTTTTAAAAAGCATGGCTAAGAGGCTATGACTACGTAATAGCACAAAATTATTCTCTAGATCTTAATGAAAAGAACGTTCAAAGTGAAGATTCCATCCTAGAATATTATCTTAATGCTGATTAACCTTGAGACATAATAATCCCTTCACTCTTGGGTTTGACTCCAGGGCCAAGGCTATCTAAAGCAACGAGAGCATTGGTTCTTCCAGGTCTTCATGACCCTGACGTTAACTCTCTCTCGGAGTTGTTTTCAAAAGGAAAGTAAATCCATTATCATCAGTACCTTGTTAAATTCAGTGAACTGTAAACCAACAATGTGAGCCTCAAGGAAACTGTCCTCACTCAGAAACACAGCTCTGCCGTAATCGCCACCCTGCGCTCTTCTGGCTCCGCACGCCAGCAGTCGACTCCCTCTGTTCACTTCCCGTTGCAGACCCTCTCCGTGCGCCTCTCCCTTCTGCTTTCCACCTCAGCCACCGACGCCTGAAGAATCTCCCGAGGGCACCGCGGACCGCAGGGAACTGTGCTCGCATGCGACTAACACACGGTGCTCGAGCGCCCACTACCTGGACATGAGGCCAGAGCCTGGCCTCCCAGATCCCTGAAAAGCTTCCTCACCCTACTAATCCAACCAGGGTTTCCTCTGAGATATTGCTATTGCACCTCGTACTTGGGTGTGCGTGTGTTCAGTCATGTCTGACTCTTTGCGAGCCCATGGACTGTAGTCCACCAGGCTCCTCTGTCCATGAAATTCTCCAGGCAAGAATACTGGAGCAGGTTGCCATTTCCTTCTCCAGGGGATCTTCCTGACCCAGGGATTGAACCCTGAATTGGCAGACAGATTCTTTACCACTGCATCACCTGGAAAGACCCCCCTGGTACTTGGGGAAAAGGTGTCAAAGGTATTTTGTGCTTTCCTCCCTCATTCTATGCCCTTTCCTACACCTCTAAGTAATATAATGGGCTCTGTGGTTTAAACAGAATCGGTTTTCCAATGGGAATGTTAAGAATCCCAGAGAAGTAACATTCCTATCTTTAAATGCCTTAAAAGTAGATTTATGATAGTAAACATATATTGTTACCATGAAGAAATGAATCAATATACCAACCAGAGAATAATTGAAAAAAATTGAAGCATAAGCAAATCATTCTTTCTTTTTTCTTACTGTGGTAAGAACACTTAATATAAGATCTACCCTCTTGACCAAAGAGCACGAAATAGTATTGCTAACTACAGGCATAGTGTTGTGCAGTATGTGTCTAGAACTTATTCATTAAAAAAAAAAATTATTTATTTTTGACTGTGCTGGGTCTGCCTTGCTGGGGGGGGTGGCTTTTTTTCTCTAGTTGCGGCAAGCAGGGCTCTCCCTAGTTGCCGTGCATGGACTTCTCACTGCAGCTGCCTCACTTGTTGCAAAGGACGGGCTCTAGGGTACTCGGGCCTCAGTAGGTGCTGCACAGGGGCTCAGTGGCCCTAGAGCACGGGCTGAATAGTTGCGGCCCACGCGCTTAGTTGCTGCATGGCACGGGGGATCCTCCTGGACCAGGGATTGAACCCGTGTGGCCTGCATTGGCAGGGGGGTTTTTTTTTTTT
>NW_011495050.1:21633642-21643946 GCF_000754665.1 Bison bison bison | reverse complement strand
GATTCCTTATCATGGAGCCAGCAGGGAAGCCCGAGAACTTATTCTTGCATAACTGAGACTTCATGCCAAGTGGATATTCAACTCCCCTTTCCCTTTCCCCCAGTCCCTGGCAACCACTATTCTCCTCTCTGTTTCCATGAGTCTAACTACTTTAGACATCTTTCTTTGAAAGAAACAAATTTAAATGTTGTTGGTCCTGCTTTTTATTAAATGACTACTGCTCTCTCGTTTTCCTCTTCTTTACTCCTGTTAGTTATCTATTTAAGTGTGAGAAATGTGTGAGTAAAAGGAACTACTAATATCTACTCTAATATTCAGTTTATTGAAGTTGAAAATTTTATTTTACCTAAGTCTTCAAACTTAACCTGTAAATCTAACTTATAAATTCTATTTGTAGATACAGTGATTTATGTAAAAATGTGAACCATTGCTTTTTTGTTGTTTGATTAGTGTTCAATTAACTTTTACATTTTAAAAGATTGAATTTCCTCAATTGGCCACCTTTATACAAAAAAAAAAAATCACTGTAGATGGTGATTGCTGCCATGAAATTAAAAGACGCTTACTCCTTGGAAGGAAAGTCATGACCAACCTAGATAGCATATTCAAAAGCAGAGACATTACTTTGCCAACAAAGGTCCTTCTAGTCAAGGCTATGGTTTTTCCAGTGGTCATGTATGGATGTGAGAGTTGGACTGTGAAGAAAGCTGAGCGCCGAAGAATTGATGCTTTTGAACTGTGGTGTTGGAGAAGACTCTTGAGAGTCCCTTGGACTGCAAAGAGATCCAACCAGTCCATCCTAAAGGAGATCAGCCCTGGGTGTTCTTTGGAAGGAATGATGCTAAAGCTGAAACTCCAGTACTTTGGCCACCTCATGCGAAGAGTTGACTCATTGGAAAAGACTCTGATGCTGGGAGGGATTGGGGGCAGGAGGAGAAGGGGATGACAGAGGATGAGGTGGCTGGATGGCATCACCGACTTGATGGATATGAGTTTGAGTGAACTCTGGGAGTTGGTGATGGACAGGGAGGCCTGGTGTGCTGCAATTCATGGGGTGCAAAGAGTTGGACACGACTGAGCGACTGGACTGAACTGAACAATACATGTAAATAAATTTCCTAAAATATTTTTCAACTACCCTTACAAATTTTATATATTTGATTTTCTGAAATATTTCAAATGCCTGACAGGGCAACACTTATGAAACCTAGCAAGTAAAATCTTTCTGCATATCAATTAACTCTTACAAACATAATAAAACTAACTTATACTAGTTGTAAATTGGAGTCTCTTAAACATTCAAACACTATGAACATATTCAGTTATTTCAAATGAAAATCACAAATCTATACCAGTTTATCATTTCAAAACAAAATCACAAGGTTAATTTGTTAAATTCTCTTAAACATTTCAAACTCCTTAAATAACACACACAAACTGATGATCATAATGGTTAGAAAACTTACTCCTAAATTTAACAAGAAAGTAATAATACAAGTTTGATTGCCTTCATCTGTACACTTTTTCTACATCTTTTCCATAGAAGTAAAGTCACTTTAACCAGCCAAAATGAGAAGAAAGGCATTTTAGGCAGCATGGAGTTATTGAGAACTGTCATGCCATCTCAGTAAAATATACAAGACTCAGTAAAATGTATAAGACCAGGATTTTTTTTCCAGGATGATTCTATCTGAGCAGCAGGTTAACACACCGAGCTGCTTGTCGTAGTTGGATTGGTTCTGCCTCCTGTGTCACCAGATGGGGAGTGTGCTGTGTGTCCCAGAGTGTCTTTCAAATTCACCCTTACCCTATTTTTATCACAGCCTCTTTCATTTTTTAACACATGATTTGGGTACATAGAATTCTACAGTCCCCCTTGGGGTGTAGCCTATCTTTTCGCCAAGTGATTAAATTTAATTGAATTTTCCATCCCTCTACAGGTTATAGAACTCTCTGTATCTTTTACTTCATTATGTTTCATTGTGGCAGGGACCAGCTGGGTCCTCACCTCACCTGCTTTCCCTTCATTCTGGGCACGGAGCCAGACTGGGTTTCACAGCTCTCCTGCAGTTAGGTGTAGCCATGGTGCTGACTTTTAGCCAATGAAATATGAGCAGCTTGCCCCATAACACCTTCCCAGGCTCCATCATCCAGGATCTTTCTTCTTCTGCAGGCTTGACACTGAGCAGCAGGGCAGTCTTGGAAGCAACACATTAAAGCAGGCAGAGCCGTGAGGTGCAAGGGGCATGACTGGAAAAGAGCTGTATGTTATTTAGGAGCGTTCATTCTGGACTTGACCTGAATGAAAAATAAACTTCAATCATGATGCTAAAGCAATTATATATATCTGGAACTGTTCATTTAAATGTCCACTAACCTTTGTTCCTTATCATTACGGTAAAAAATTCTTGGAGTTGGTGGTAGTGATGAATCAAATTCATGCAATGTTAGTTAACGCTGCATGTTCTGAGTCAATGGGAAACATGAAATGGAGGCACTGGGTACATGACTAGCCAGAGTCATTCTTGCCCTTTATATCAAAACCTGACCTAATTAACATTTAAAAAAATAGAACTAATGCTATGAGACTTGTGCACATTTTAGATAGCTTTTTTTTAAAGCATCCAATACAACAAAAATCAGCAGCCCATTGACAATTAAATCAACTACAATTCGTGAGATAAAAATAAACCTATTGCTCAACTATAAATATTCTCAGTTCTATGATCAGACAGAAAAAATCCCCCAAGGGCCCTCATAAACAGGAAAGTACGGGATACAATGGACAATATCCTTGACAGACAAAACAATATGTCAGCTACTCAGACATTCTTAAACACACCAGATGCACGTATTCAAGGCATTCATTTGAAAATGATTAAAAATAGGGATTTTTTTTCTTCTAAGAAATACAAATTTCTTTAAAAAATTAAAGGTATAGTACTGTAACAAAGTTCAATAATAAGGCTCCTTTTTTTTTTTTCACCTCTGTTTACTTCACACTTTGCTTTTAGCATTTGAGGTTGCTAAAGGTTATGGGTTTCTGAAAGTATTGTCTTCATGTGCAAACCAGGCCCATAGTCAGACAGCTTTGTACTTCCAGATCAGTCACTGTTTCCCTTTCTGCTTCTTTATCAACTGGTTCTGTCATGTGTGGGTTGCAACTGCCCCAGGAAACATGCTTATTTAAAATGCAGCAATACACATTAGATTTTGAAAATAAAACTAGCCACAAATGTACTTCTTTCAAAATGGATTTTGTACATCTGTCTCCACCACATGCAAAAAATGAAAATTTAAACCTCTCTTTCCCTGAGAAGAAACTGTGGGGACAATGAAAACAGACTTTAGTACTGAAATCCTCAGGAGAGAGAAAAAGAGGGGGAGGATGGATATTCAGGAAAAAATGCTAGAGTAAATATTAGTAAAGAAGAGTAGATAATAAAGTTCTTTCCATAAATTGCTTGTATCAGTGATCAGTGCATTCAAGCAGCAAAAATCTGATTAGAAGTGATTTCAACAAACAGGGCTTACATTTCTTCAAACACCCAAAGGGTAGAAGGAGGCAGTTAATGATGTTGATTCATCAGCTCAGCTCAGTGATGCATGTTAATACTTCTGCAGTTTTCTCAGTCTTTCCTTACCATCACACAATGATGGCCCCCAAAGGCTGCTGTAGCTCCAGGCATTACACAACTTTCAAGGAAAGAAGAAAAAGAGAAGTGGGTCACGGTGACAACATTTTCCTCTTTTACCAAGAAAGCAAATGCTTTCTTCATTTAACTGTCACATGGCCTTTCCTAGCTACATGCATGCCTGCTGTGTACTAAGTCGCTTTAGTTGTGTCTGACTCAGTGTGACCCCATGGATGGTAGCCTGCAAGGCTCCTCTGTCCATGGGACTCTCCAGGCAAGAATACTGGAGTGGGTTGCTATGCTCTCCTCCAGGAGGCCTTCCTGACGGAGGGATCAAACCAGCATCTCTTGCTTCTCCTGAATTGGCAGGTGGGTTATTTACCGCTAGAGCCACCTGGGAAGACCTTTCCTAGCTGCAGAGGCTGAGAAAGTAACCATGTCATGATTGGAGGTGGGCAAGAGAACATGGTCGGTCAACCAAACAACAGGCACCATGAGAGTGGATGGGCTTGTAGTATTCATGCCTTCTTGATCCTCTTAGCAATGAGTTCCTGAAGAAAAATTCTACATGACATGCCTTTCTCAGTTCATGTGAGACACATGAGCAGGACTTCATGTTTGAGAGAAAAATAATGCAGGACTTTCCCACTGTGTCTCACCATCAAGTAGTGACTCGCTTCCAGCTCATCTCCCTCCTCCCTATCTCAAATATTCAAATACTCTGAATAAAATCTTACCTAAACTCCCTAAGAAAACACATCAAATTATCCATGAACTTGCCTGAGGAAAGACTTCCTGGTTTCTGAAACATTTCACCTACTCCAAGAAATAACTTTGAAAATCAGCTAGTAAAGGAATTTCTAGAAAGTAATGAATATAAAAAAGAAAATCACAAAATCAAAAATTTCAATATAACCTGTTACAAGAGATTTTAATGTTAAAAAATAAAGCCTTTGGCTTTATTTGAAAAATATGAAAAATAATAAGTCAACTTAGAATGGATTCCATGGTACTCCTGCTTTCCCACTTATAGAACCGTCACATTTGGGGGATATTTTATCACACAAGGAAAGCATAACAAATTCCTGCTGAAAAAGAGCAAATGGAAGCCCAGGCTCCCCACCTCACCTCACCCCACCCCCAACCCAACCCAAG
This sequence comes from Bison bison bison, assembly GCF_000754665.1. Classification (NCBI taxonomy): domain Eukaryota; kingdom Metazoa; phylum Chordata; class Mammalia; order Artiodactyla; family Bovidae; genus Bison; species Bison bison. The sequence goes on along the minus strand of NW_011495050.1, from coordinate 21,639,156 downwards.
TTCCGAAACAAGGCAATGAATGAATTGTATTTAATAGCTGTAGCTTAAATAAATCTGCCTCCAAGCTATGTATTAGGCAGAGCACTCTGTTAGGTGAACTGTGCCTGAGAAGGATGGACTCAGTAACCCTGGGCTATATTCAGCTACAATTAGCAGAATGTCTAGCAGAATTTTCCTCTGTGACATCTTATTATATTTCAGCAAGGGAATTAATTACAGGGCAACATTTGCTGATTGCACCCCGAGTTACATTATTGCTAAAGAGTGGACAAGGCAGTCACAATATCCTAGCTGAATTTGAAAGCAAGCTTCCTGTGATGGGGCCTCTCCCGCTGAATAGAAGAAAGTATGTACAAAGAGGGAGAAAATTAAGTCCACATGGCGGGTTGTGTGCAATGAAATTGCCTGCTAGAAAAGGACTGCATGTTCCCCAGATCAGATACACCTAAATTCTACCTCCAGGAAAAAAATCTTCAGAGGGAAAGACCCTTACTCTTCTTTCAGTCTAGAATCCACTATAGAAAGCCCATAAAATAAGAAGGAATGAAGGACTGATACATGAATAAACCTTGAAAATACCATATTTAAGTGACAGAAGCCAGACACAAAGGTCACGTATCGTATGATTCCATTTACATCAGATGTCCAGAGCAAGCAAATCCATAGAGATAGAAAGTAGATTACTGTTTGCCAGGGACTTAAGGAAATGGAGAATGAGGAGTAATTGCTAATAGGTACAGAGTTTCCTTTTGGCGTGATAGAAATGTTCTGGAATTAGAAAGTGGTGGTAGCTGTACAACACAATGAATATACTAAAAACCACAGAAGCATACACTTTAAAATCATGAATTGTATGTATGAATATACACATTCAATTTTTAAACATGCTTTTAAAAGGCCCACTTCTGAGAGGATGATAACTGAAAAATAAATAACGACTGTACTAACGGATACACAAGGTATCCGTTATTTTGTGATGTTGAACATTGTGGTAGAAAAAGTAGTGGGCTGAAAATCAGGAAGTCATTTAACCTGTCTGGGCCTCAATATTCTGGTCCCCACACACATGCAGACAGCCTTGGCAGGGATTCAGTTACTCCCTTTGAAGGGCTACTCAAAATGGGAGGGACTTGACCCTGTTTTTCCAGAACCCAGTTCCTTGGGGTCAAGTGCTTCTGGGAGCCAGACCGCCTCCCTTCTCTCAAAGCTTCCATCTCCTTCCCTCAAGTCAGTCCAGTTCTGTGCCTCCAAGCAGGGAAGCAAATCTCAGGCCAGAGTTCAGGCACAATAATCCACATACAAGTTTTTAACATTTTGACTTAATTAGAAATGCATGAAAAATTGAGAGATTTTATAAACAAACACAAACATTAATTTCTGACTTTTTCCCCAAAATTGAAAGCCCTACAACATTAGGCCATGAGATGACAATGATTGGCTACAGCCTCTGTCTAGACTGGGCATGGCTCTCCAGCTCACTTACCAGTCCCTACTGCTTCACAACACTGGGGTTGACCATTCAGTGGTCTACTCATCACACTTGCCCTATTTCTTATCTTACAGTGAAGAAGAAAGTGAAATATTTCTTGTACTAGTATGTGCATTGTTTTTAAACATTTATTTGTTTTTTAATCAAAGGATAATTGCTTTATAGAGTTATGTTGGTTTTTGCCCAATTTTGTGGGGGACATCATTTTTTAAACATCTGGTCTACCTCAGCAATCTAAATGACCTGCCTGCTCCTGGAACCATTTGCATTTGAGGTCCTTGGCCCAGACTTTAGATATTTAAAATCTATCCCTTGGAGCAATGGAAGTCCAAACCTCTAGGATATACTCAAGGGTAGTGGTTCTCAGCCAGGGGTGATTTTGCCTGCCACAGTCCCTTTGGCATTGTCTGGAGGCCTTTTTGATGGTTATGATTGGGGGGTTGTGATTGGCATCTAGTGGCAGCTGGGGATGCTGCTAAACATCCTACAATGCACAGGAAGCAGCCCGAACAACAAAGCATTACCTGACCCCAAAGTCAACAGTGGCAACATTGAAAAACCATGTTCCAGGGAATGGGTAAGGGGTGAGGAAGGAGGGGAAGCAACTGACATGCTTCTCAGTCATAGCTGGGGAATGACATCCTTATTATTTTCTCAATCAGTTTATCATGTCACAAATAGGTGGCTTCCCAGGCCAGGGACTTCTTTGTAGGACAACTGTCATTTGAGCACACAAATTTTTAAGTATTAATTCAGGAAAAAAAATGATTAGTTGGTAGTAACACTTCAGTCCTAAAAAAACCCAGACTGATCACGTTCTTCATGGAACCATCAGACTTGACTCCCAGTGACTCTGATCATTTCAAGAAATAAAATTTGCTTTCAAAACCAGTAGTTTGCAATGATTTGCCATCACTGAGGATTTGCAAAGTAATGTGATGCATATTGTAATGAAGTCTTTGACTTTAATGGGATTTTAAGTATGAGCAGCTAATATGAAATTATAATAACCTGAACTCACTGACACTGGGCAGATCAAGAAACCATTTGTATTAGAAGACAAAAATTATGTAGTTATTTCTAGTTTCTCTTTTTTAATCCCTGAGTTTCTTGTTTTCTAAACACGTGTATCAATACAGATGTATTTTGATATACAAATTTGATCCTTAAAAATGTAAGTTATATGTATTAATTTGTTTTAAAATATTTGTGTTCAATTAAATAAAAGATTTATTAAATTAATAAAGGAGAAATGTAAAAGAGTTACTGAAAGAAATATTTCAAGCAATGTAGCATTATCAGAATAAAGGCATAATCTCTCAAGATGACCAGCTTGGAAGGGATAGTAAGTATTTGTTTTCAATGTGTAAGTTTTAATCTATTTTTCAGTTTATAAGCACTATGAAAATAGATTTAATCTCACCTCTAGTCTTCACAGTATTTTGTAGTCCTTCCAGTGCTTTCGTGTCGATTGCCTCACTTAATTATTTGGCCATCTCTGAGGTAGGCACTGTTTTCTTTTGTTAGTAGATGTAAGAGTTGAGCTCAGAGAGGCCCGAAGCCACGCAACTTCAAATTATAGAGCTTGAGGCAGAGCAGGAGTTGAAGGGTGAGGGTGACAGGGAGTGGGGGACGGGGAGTGGCTAATCTTTTTAGTTTGTTAACTTAAAAATACTCATGTTTCTAATACTCCCAAACTGATCACTGTAGATATAATCTACAATTCAGATATAGGGAATTGGGAGATTCAATGTAATCCCTATTCATAATCCCAGCTGCCACTTTACAGATACTGATAAGCTGATCCTAAAATCCATATGGAAATTCAGGGGACACAGAATAGTCAAAACAACCTTGGAAAAGAAAAACAAAGTTGGATGATTCATGCCTCCCAACTTCAAAGCTTACTACAAAGCCACAGTATTCAAGAGAGTGTGGTATTGGCTTAGGATAGACATACAGATCATTGGAATAGGACTGGGAGTCCAGAAGTAAATACTCATATTTACAGTCAGTTGAGTTTTAAAAATTGATTGTTTTTTTTTTTTAAACTGTGGTAAAATACACACAGCCTGAAATTTACCATCCTAACCATTTAACCATTTTTAATGCATGGTTCAGTGGTATTGAACACATTCACATTGCTGTGAAGCCATTACCACCATCCAGCCCCATAACTCTTTCCATCTTTTCTATGCCCATTAAATAATAACTTGACCTTTTCCCTAATTTCAGCTAGTATATCGTCCTCAAGCTTCATCCATGTGGTAGTATATTGCAGAATTTCCTTCCTTTTTAAGGTTGAATAGTATTCCACTGTCTGGAAAAGGGAATGGCTACCCACTTCAGTATTCTTGCCTGGGGCATTCCACGGACAGAGAAGCCTGGTGGGCTACAGTCCAGGGGGTTGCAAAGAGTCAGACACGACTGAGGGACTAAGCATGCACACATGCAAGGTACAGTAAAGCTTTAGTCTGTAATTTTAATTAGGTCACAAGCTCATCTCTGGATGTCCCAGTGGGCTATGTTTTTCTCTGGCCATGCCCAGCCCACGTGCCCTGCAGAGACCACGCCCTTGCAAGCCTCTCTCTGATGGTGGTGTCATAGCGTCCAGCCTGCTGTCTTCCAGGTGTTACCTCTCTGGGCTCTTCTCTTACCACTAGCCCTCTTCTTCCATCCCCAGCCTCTGTGCCCAAGCAGAAGAACCCCAGAGAAGTTTCCAAATGACTTTGTCAACACTTGGCAGATAAATGTCAACCAAGACTATAACATCTCTCATACACTCAAATCACTGTGCTATTTCAACACTGTCGCTTGCTGTGCTGTTGTTTTTCTTTCTTCTTGATTAGTGTTCTTCTGTTGCATTTTCTTCCCTCTCCCTCTTGTAGAACCAGGAAGCCAAGCAGGGGACCCTGTGAGGAAGGCTGACTTCCTGCTTGAGTGTTCCTGGTAAGGAAAGCCCTGTTCCCAAATCCCTGAGTACTTTGGGGCCCCCAAAGGATAGCCCATCTGAGAATGATTTCCTGGCAACCGAGCTAGCAGAGGCTCGCCAGGTCAGGAAGGCAGGCTGTCCTGGGCTTTATCACTTTGTTGAGAGGCAGCTGTGCATTTGTTGGCCCTTCCTTTCTGGTGCAGAGGGGAAGAAAGCAGCAACTACTCTCTTCCCTTCCAACAGCATTGAAACCCATGACGCCCGGGGCCAAGAGTGGGCCTTCTCCTAAGGCCCAGAGTGACTCAGTTTCAGGTGTCAAATGTATTTTTCCAATGCTGCCTATTAGTTTTAATAAGTTAGACAAACGATGATGGACAGAGGAGTAATTTTCTAATCTATCAAATTGATTACCAATGTAATAATCGAGACTATAATGTATGTGTTTATCAAAAAGCTGCTGAAGTGAGCTAGGGTCACCAATGGTGTCCAATACAATGCTGGAGCAGACACACCTGGTCTGATACTTTCTAGGCAGGCCTCATACCTATGTACATACCTGAGCAATTTTCTGAACCTCAATGTCTTCACCTATAAAATGGAAATAATATGACCTGCCTTTTAAGTGTGCTATAGAGATTAAATAAAGTCAACTGAGCAAATAAGCCCAGCACAGGAAGATTAAATAAAGTGAGAGTCACTTAGCTGCATCCAGTTCTTTGTGACCCCATGGACTATATAGCCTGCCAGGGTCTTCTGTCCATGGAATTCTCCAGGCCAGAATATTGGAATGGGTAGTTGTTCCCTTCTCCAGGGGAGCTTCCCAACCCAAGGATTGAACCCAGGTCTCCCGCATTGCAGGTGGATTCTTTACCAGCTGAGCCACGAGGGAAGCTCACAGTAAGAAGCCGTGGTGCTCAGTTACTTCAGTTGTGTCCAACTCTTTGTGACCCCGTGAACTGTAAGCTGCCAGGCTCCTCTATCCATGGGGATTCTCCAGGAAAGAATACTAGAGTGGATTGCCATGCCCTCCTTCAGGGGATCTTCCTGACCCAAGGATCAAACCCACGTTTCTTATGTCTCCTGCATTGGCAGG
>NW_011495050.1:21591406-21633542 GCF_000754665.1 Bison bison bison | reverse complement strand
GGGAAGGCCAAATAAAACTTTATATAAAACTTCATATAAAAGCACTCAGTGTGAGTCTGGCACCTATTGGGCATTTAACTAGTAACATACGCTCCCTGTAGACTTGGCACCATATATGTGGATAAGGTGTGTATGTATGTGTCCATGTGTATTTGGATATACATATGCATATACACATATGTATATATGACATGTGTATGAGCCCCCATTTTACAGTTGAGGAAACAAAGGCACAAAGAGGTTAAAGAAGTTTGCCCAGAGCTGGCAGCCCTAAGTGGTAGTCAGAACTTGAACCGGCACTGTCTGGCCTGAGACCTGTGCTCTCAACCAGTTATACCAGTGCTTTTCTAACACTTTTTCCCCCCCATAATCTTCACGTCTGCCCAAGTGACTACAAAATGCAAATTTTTAGGCCCTTTCAGGATACAAAAAGCAGATGCTGACTTAGGGACCATGACTTTTCTCCCATATTATTTATAAGCCCAGTAACAAGTCGCAGAGTCTCTTGGCCTGAACAGGGGCACCAAGAAAGAACCAGTGGTCATTCTGGCCAGCGTATATCTTGTCACATGGCCAAGGTCAAGAGGATGCATTTTCCTGTCTGGGGCTTCAGACTGCTCATTTCCGTCCCGTCCCCTCCTCCATGTCTAGTTTAGGCAGGCATCTTGCAAAAATAAATTTTTTAGTCATAAAAGATATAAAATTGGACTGTGTGGATGGATGCATTCAGATTCACCCCTGCTAGAAAACATCTTTATGGGCAGAGAATACCATTGTTATAGAAAAAAATGGGCTTCCCTTTCACAGCCCCTCAGCTCTGCTCACAAAGAGGGATTTCAGAAAAATCCGCTCTGCCTACACTGTGTTCCATGTTGCGTGTGTGCTTCTGTGCCTGCCCTTCCATCCTAACTTTTGTTTAAGGAATTTGGCATTGGTGTGTATGATTTACGATTACTGAAGAAAACTCTGGCACTTCTTCCAGGGTTACTTAATAGCTATTAGAATCAAGTGGTGTTAAAATAGGAAAGGATTTAGGAATTCAAAGACAGCACATCTGAGTATCCCAGCCTGTTTCCAAAATTATGTCTCGTGAAAACTTCCTGTCTCACAAAACATCATTATAGCAAATTATCCTAATAAAAATCTACTCTGGGGAGGGGGATGAAACAAGGCATGCCAAAATTTTGGCAAGGCTTAATCTTTATCAGACAACTATAAACTTCTAAAATTTTATTGTAAAAAATAACCCCACAAGCCTATAAAATAATAACAAACATGCAGTCCTCATAACCACTGGTTAATGTCTAAGCATCTTGAGATGTTGAGTGTAGCATGAAAAAGAGAGTGAATCTAATGGAAAAATCTGATGAACGCCAACTTTGAGTCTAACAAAGTCCCTTTGCTAGCTGCTGAAATTGTTCAAACTTACCCTACGAGCCCTTGACTTGAAAAAATTTTTTTCCTTCTACTTACACTCATATGAGGACATCTTAAAAGGTTGACTCTCACCCCCTGCTTCTTAACCAGTCAAGTCTTGGTTTTCTAGGTTGTGTTGTGGTGACTCTTCTAATTCACCGTTGACTCTTCAAGCTGGAGGGTGGTAGGCTTTACTCATCACCATTACGATGGTACTGGCAGTTCCGAGTGCTCAAATCCATCTTCTCTGAAATGCCTTAATGGGTATTATTGGCAATGACTCCGTTGCTTCAGAACACTTTAAATAGTATTTCTTTTGCAGGATCCAGCCGAACTCTTAATGAACATGTCTTATTGTTGGTCAATAAATCAGAGCTGAGCGAGAGCCACATGGAGCCCTTTGAAAGTAAAGGTAAAATAAACATAGATCTAAATTTTTAAAAAACCCTTCTTGTGTGACTGATCTCATGCCCCAAATGAATTGCCATAAGTTATTTTAGGAATGGAGAATAAAAGAATACATTGTTTCCTTTAAATCACATTTGTGATGGTTTCAAAGAACATCTTTCTGGTAAGTGATTAAGTAGACTTCACTTACCAAGGGATTCTCCAGTCAAGTGTAAATTTCAGTGAGACTTCATCATCTGAGCATCTGAGTTCACTAACCTATTTCTTCATTTTTAGACTTGGGAATGAAGACAAACCTTTTCTTTTGTATCTTTAGGATTAGAGCTCAAAAACTAGGACCTCGATCCTAACTCTTGTATTTACTTATGTATCTGACTCCATCAGGTCTTTGTTGCGGCCCGTGGGAGCTTCATTGCCTCATACAGATCTTTCCTTGCAGTGCACAGACTCTAGCTGGACTCTCAAGGTGTGATACCTGGGCTTCAGAGTGCTCAGGCTCAGTAGTTGCGGCTCGGGCTTGGTTACTCCATGGCACGTGGAATCTTAGTTTCCTGACCAGGGATCGAACCCACATGCCTTACTTTGGAAGGTAGGTTCTTAACCTCTGGATCACCAGGGAAGTCCCTTGGTCCTAACTCTTGATTAACATGGAGGGGTGTGGCATCAGGGAGACCAGCACAAAATAGGTTCCGGGTGGTCCAATAGGCATGTCTGGACTAAACTGTCCTCATTGGGAGGCATCACTGGGAGCCAATGAGATCTACTTACATCACAGAGGAAACTCATTCTCTCTCCTGCTACTTGCAGAAAACAAAATCCTCAGAGCAAGGCCCTGGGAGATCACATTGCTTATGAATAAAATATACTCTCTTTAGTACATAGAGTCCATGCTATGTACTTTAGCTACCTTTTAGAGGGCTTCCCAGTTCTTGGCACTATTCTAGATCATTCAAGCTACTGTGTAAGTCTTGGGAAAATAGTTGCTTGTTGCTAGTGAGATGAGCCTTCAATCTCACCCCAGACACCCCAGACACGAGCCGTATGAAGTGGGACAAATTTATTCCCATCAGCAATCTGAGTGTCATTCTCTGTAGGGTCAGGGTGACAGTATTGTACCTATAGACCTCACAGGATGGTTGTATGAATTCCAGGAGCCACTGTGAGGATGTCTTACCCAGTGTCCAGTGTATAGAAGAAGCACAAAAATATCAATTCTGCTCCCAGTATACCTAAACAAATGAGGTGGTAGTGTGTGTGGAGTCCAGGTAGAAGGCAGCCAGTTAGAAAAAGAGCTAAACTGGTATTATTAACGTCCATGCCAGCATTTGCCATACCACTCAGTGGGGGTATCACCTGCTCTGAAAGCTCGCCACAGAGACAAAAGCCAGGCTGGGGCTTACTGTCCATTCTTGAGCCCACAGTAGCCAGGTTGTGTTCAGAACTGTAGTATTCCCATGTGCCTCTGCCTCTCTCTCCCACCCAGGCTGACCACAGCTGGGGAAGCAGAGTTCCGGGATGTGTCCTCTTCATCCCTCAGCTAACCCTGAGGGATGCTTGGGCAGTCACATTGAGACATCAAAGCCTCCCTCTTCACTTCCAAGTTCTCATCTCTGGGGACTGGAGATGCCTCCACGAAGAGGAAGCTGGAGGGACAGAGCTGCTTGGGGGTGGGGGCAGGGAGCCTGGTGGTCCTACCGCAGACCCCCCCAGGAGCGCTCACTGTGCTGCTTGCTGGGCTCAAAGGCTCCTGACCTTCTCTCAAGACATTCCCTTAAGAAGCCTATGAGGGAGGAAGATGGGGTCAGGTTCCTGAGACTCAGAAAGCTCTAGCAATTTTTTTTCACTGTCATATGGTAAGTAAATGCAGAACCAGGCTCAAGTCCGCACTGGCTGGTTCTGGACGTCAGCACTCTTAAGAACTCCAAGACTGGAGGAACCCTGAAGTGCCATGTGAAAGATTCTCCAGGTTTTCCCTCTGCTATACTCTTGGCTGTAGTCTTAGCTTATAATCATCAGTATACTCTGCATGTTGTGTTTTTATTATTGGCTCATGTTTTGTCTCAAAACCGTCTTGGTACAACCAGAATCTAGGCATATCAGAGTTATTTGGACAGCTTTATACAATTTGTTTCTCCTTTGAGTCAGAGGACTAGGCTGGAAGACAAAATCATGCAGCCCTTTCCCTGCGCCCCTGAGGTGCTGAGACATTCAAGGTTCTGTCTGGACAAATGGGAAAGAAACCATCCAGACCCTGCACTTCAGAGTCATAGTCCTGAGCAACTTTCTGCATCAGCTCAGTGGAAGAAGAGAAACAGATTAAAGTGCCCGCTGTGGTCATCCCTTCGATAATAAGTATGTTTTGTAATCAATTAAGCATAAACATGTATCCAAATAAAATGTTTAAAGATTAAGTTATTGATTTGGGCTCCTTTCATTTTCTGCTGGCTTCATCCTAATTAGTGGGAGTGCTGAAATTTTTATCAATGTTTCCTAAGTTGTCTCTACAATTGAAGGGTAGTAGTAGGCTCCCGGAGAAGGCAATGGCACCCCACTCCAGTGCTCTTGCCTGGAGTTGGACATGACTGAGCTACTTCCCTTTCACTTTTCACTTTCATTCATTGGAGAAGGAAATGGCAACCCACTCCAGTGTTCTTGCCTGGAGAATCCCAAGGATGGGGGAGCCTGGTGGGCTTCCGTCTCTGGGGTTGCACAGAGTCGGACACGACTGAAGCGACTTAGCAGCAGCAGCAGCAGCAGTAGGCTGATGGGCTTCACTGATGGTTCAGATGGTAAAGAATCCACGTGCAATGCAGGAGACCTGGATCTGATCCCTGGGTTGGAAAGATCCCCTGGAGGAGACCATGGCAACCCACTCCAGTATTCTTGCCTGGAGAATCCTATGGACAGAGAAGCATGGCACGCTACAGTTCATAAAGTTGCAAAGAGTCGGACATGACTGAAGCGACTTAACACACATGCACACACCTGAAAAATAGAGACAAAAATTGTTTTCTAGGAAATTCAATAAACAGTCTAGGTTTCAGAGCTTGAGCCCTTTGGAGAGCAAACTCTATATTGGTTATGGCATTATAGCCATATCACACTCACTCACACACACACACACACACTTTTTTCCCCTACTCTAAGAATAATACCTACTTTTTGTAGACATTTTGGGAAATATGAGGATGAAGGAAGAAAACAAATCATATAGATTTTTACCATCTGAGAAAGACAGTTATTGATTGGGGAATTTTCTTCCAGTCTTAGCGTGTATATTATAACCAAATATGGATCATACTGTAGACATTGCCTTGTAGCCAGACTAGACAATATTTAATGGATGCTGTTTTGGGTGACTAAAACTCATCTTTGGTAGACATAATACAGATGTGGGGTGACAGTAGCTGGGGTGCTCCATCCTTGGGAGTTTGGACAAAGGGAAGGGAAAGCTTAAGTATCCAGTCAAGGACTTTGAGTTCAGTCTAAACAAGAGCTTTCCGGGGTGACTACACAGCTGTGGTGTAACCCAAGATCCCTGACAGTGATTTCAGGCTATTGCCAGAAAGGACAAGAGCTGACTCAACAAAGCATAGAGAACTCCAGGGGATATATAATGACAAACATTTTAGCTAATACTGACCCATTGGAAAATCAGATTCCTTCCTGCCAGACACTCAGATGAAAGCTATTCAGAGAGCCACAGCTAACCTTTCAGCACAGAGGGCTGTGTTGCAAAAAATTAAATGCTGTGTGGTTTAGAACTTGTCTATAAAATGCATGCTGTTGACAATGGTTTCTCCCTGTAGTCTACAGGAAGTAAATTTGTACAAAGAAGTAGCTGAACTAATTTATTAAGTGCAAGATTAGAAGCCAGAAGCTCAGACTGGCCCTCTGCCACTGACATAGTATACAGTTCTCATGTCGTCATTTCTCTTCTCCAGAAAAACTTCCAGGGTTGACAAAGTGATCAAGGTGGCTTGGCTTTGGGAGGGTAAAATTGGGGGGTTCGGTCTCTTACTGCATGAGTTCCTCAAGGCTATTTCCAGATGTTATGTGGTCTTTCAGTATCACAGGATGAAGCTCATGGCTGTATGTTATGGAGGTGGTTTTGGCCAAGGCATAAGTCATAAGACTGTGAAGAAGGCTCAGCTCAGCAGTGCTCAGCTTTTTGGAGACTTTCTCTGAGAAATGTGTTATCTCGGAATGATTTGTATAAACAAAAAGGCCTTCATAGCACCAGCCTTGAAGCAGTTTCCATAAACAGGGGAGAAGGAGGCTCTGCAGGCCGGCCGCCTCCTGTAGACTCTGCCAGTGGAGACCTCAGCTTCTCCTTCTCCAATGAGGGCACGAAGCAATGCCCACAAAAGAGCAAGGAAACGCATCTGCTCAGAGCCAGCGCTTCAGTCTGTTACAGAGGATGGAAAATGTGCTTGAGGCTTGGAGTTGGGGAAACGTGTTTTTGTTCACTCAGCTCCCATTATAACCACATCAGTTATCAGCAGGGCGGGCTGTGTTAGTATTAATAGCATGACTTTCTCAAGCCTGGAGTTCTCCTCGGTGATGTTTTGGCTGAGAGCATTAGACAGAGAAGGCTGAGAAAAGCCACATTACTGTGCTAGAGAAATCGCCCCTTGAATTCTTCTGGAAGGCCTGACTCTGGGCCTAATTTATATCTTTTCCATGTAAGAACCTAACCTAAAAGGGACTCAGAGTAAAGAGCTGCTCTGTCTATTGTTTATGGCTTCTCAGACAGGCTACCAAGTTCAATCAGTTCAAAATGTCCCATTTTTCCTCCTTCTTTCTCCATAGATGGACTTCAGTTTTCTCTGACACCTCCTCAGCTAGTATTCTGTGACCACATGGTTTGTAATAATAGGGTCATCCACAGTCAGATTGAAAATGACTTCAGGGATCCTCCAGACCAGTAGCTCTCAGGCTCTACTCTTTTGAGGAGGGATCGCCAGGGGAGGGGAAAGGTGAGATGGAGCCAAGAATACACCCTGACAAACAACACACACACACACACACACGCACGCAGGCACGCATGCACACACTTCCTCTTAGCCCCATCTTCCAAATAATATTCCATTTGAACAAAAGGTGATCTGGCTAAAGACTGAAATACCCAATAAATGGGCTTCCCTTGTGGCTCAGCTGGTAAAGAAACCACCTGCAATGCGGGAGATCTGAGTTTGATCCCTGGGTTGGGAAGATCCCCTGGAGAAGGGAAAGGCTACCCACTCCAGTATTCTGGCCTGGAAAATTCCATGGACTGTATAGTCCATGGGGTTGCAAAGAGTTGGACACGACTGAGCAACTTTCACTCCACTCTCCAGTAAATTCTACCCTCCAGTTTTACTGGTTAAGAAATAAATTCCCAGGGAGGTTAACTGACTTAACTAAGGCAATTGGTTTCTTCATGACAAAGCCAAGATTTGAACCCCAGCATTCTCATTCTTTCTTTCATTCATTTGTTCATTCATTCATTCACAAATGTTTTTTGTTTTAGGTACTGGACTGATTGCTAAGTCCAAAAAGACTTACTAAACAATTTAAATAAGTCACATCTATTTGAAAAAAATTATTTTCTGTGAATTTGAGCATTATGTTACATAATAACTTCTCTTTCAGTGACTAAGTTAAAATCTTTCCTCATTAAATATCACATTTCTTTTGATTGCCTTGAGGAATTTGTGGTAAAGTCATATTACCATTTAAAATATGTGGAATATATTAACATTTGCAAATTCCGTTCATTTTCAAAGCATCTTTGTCGTTTACATTAGTGGGGTCATAGTTGGCATATGTTCAACTATATAATACACTCTGTACTAAGTTTCTTTCAATGAAAGCAACATTTTCAAAATGAACCATTTTTCATGAATATGCATTATATAGTCATGATATGCTATGGATAGTCTGGTCAGTACACTAACCACATTATTTTACAATGATCTATTTATGTGTCTGTTTCTCTTCAGCAGAATATGAGCTGCTTGAGGGCATTACAGCAGTCCAAGGCATTTGTTCTTATAGATACACAGAAAAGCTATCTGGTAGACCAGGTCTCTCCAGGTCATTAGACATCCTGAAAGCCTTTTGCACCTGTAATGCTGTGTGATAGTGAAGTTGCACCTCTGAGACTTAGCCACACTTTGTATTAGCCTGCTTAGGCTGCCATAACAAAGTATCACTGGCTGGGTAGCCTACACAGTAGATGTTTCTTTTCTCATAGTTGTAAACAAAGACTTGGACTTCCCTAATGGTCCAATGGTTAAGAATCTGCCTGCTAATGCATGGGTTTGGTCCATGGTCCAGGAAGGTCCCACAAACCAAGGAGCAACTAAGTTCAGGTACCACAGCTACTGAGCCCACACTCTAGAGTTCATGAGTGGCAACCACTAAGCTCTAGAGTCCATGCTCTGCACGGACGAGAAACCACCACAATAAGAACACTTGCCACAACTAGAGAAAGCCTGCATGTATCCATGAAGACCCAGTGCAGCCAAAAAAATAAGTGAAATTTGTGAGAATAGCATTGAAACATATACATTACCATATGTAGAAATAGATAGCCAGTGGAGTTTGATGTATGATGCAGGAAACCCAAAGCTGGTGCTTTGTGACAACGTTGGGGTGGAGAGGAGGGTGGGAAGGGGGTTTAGGAGGGAGGTGGCACGTGTATGCATATGGCTGATTCATGTTGATGTGTGGCAAAAACCATCACAATGTCATGAAGTAACTGTCGTCCAATTAAAATAAATAAACACAAATTTTCAAAAATGATCACAAACATTAAAAAAGAAAAAAGACTAGAATTCTGTGATCAAGGTGTCAGAAAATTGGTTTCTGGGGAGAGCTCCCTTCCTGGCTTTAGACAGTTGCCGTCTTGCTGTGTATGGGTGGAAGGGATGGGTGTAGGTGGGGGGCAGCTCTTCTTAAAAGGACACTAATCCTGTGAGATTAGGTCCCCACCCTCATGACCTCATTTAACTTTAATTACTTCCTTAGGGCTCATCTCCAATACAGCCACATGGGGATCAGGTTTCTACATATGCATTTAGAGAGGATGCAAACATTCAGTCTGTAACTTTCTTAAAGTCTCACGTTTTTCCTCCAATATGGCAAACTGGGGAGCGATTGGGATGAGGGTGCTGCTCAACTCTAGGAAGCAGTTGATGACAACAGTTTGATGGCACTGCTGTTTGAAAGTGGGAGACTGCCCCCCACGCTGCCCTAGTCTTGCCTTTACCTTCTGTCTCTCCAGGCCTTTGTAAGCTCTGCAGAACTTAAAGAATACAGCCCAGTGCACACTCTAATTTCAAGTGGCTGCAGAGTATGCACTGTTTGCCTTCCCCGTATCCACCTAGCCTTCTTTAGCAGCAGTTCTTGGGTCTCCCCGCTGCCCTCCATAGCCCTCCTTTGGTCCATGGGTCTGGGTGCCACTCTAGTTCTGAGGCCAGCAACTAGCCCTGGCCCTGGTCAGTCCGTGTATTTCATTTCCTTGGCCACAAAGATTGAGTTAGTAGTGAACATGTGATCTAGACTGATCTAATTGGAATGACTCTTAAAAGCTTTTAGAAAAACAACTTTTCTCTTTTTTCCATCTCTGAATCTTAAGAATATGAGTCCAGAAAACCACAGCTATCTTGTCACCATAAAGTCAAAAAACTCTTATCCGAGAATGTAGCCAACCTGGGGGAGGCCGACCTGGATGGTGGAGAAAGAGCAAGTCATGTTTTGGGGGACATCATTTAGGCATACCCCTTGCTCTCAATCAGGCTGTGCTGAAGCCAGCCCAGCCCTCAGATGCCTCAGTTTGCTAAGTCAGTAAGTTCCAGACTGCTATTATTGGTGCTGCATGACTTATAACTGGGAATGCCAGATAAAACATAGGACATCCACTTAAACTTGAAATTAAAATAAACAAAAGGCAATTTTAAGTTTATGAGCATGTTCCAAATTCTGCATTTTACTTATACTAAAAAATTATTTATTGTTTTTCTGAAATTGACATTTAACTGGACAGCCTGCATTTTTACTTGCTAAATCTGGCAGTCCTACTTGTAGCTAAAATGTATTACTGACGGATGGTGAAACACAGTGTTCACAGTCTGTTATTTTGGTGAATGGGTGACAGGAGTCCCTGGCTGGGCCTAGATGTTACAAATAACGTCTGAGGATGATGCCACCAACGTTTTTCCAAAACAGGTGTCACATGTTGGTGTTAACAGGGCTGATGTGGGTGGAGAGGCAAAAAGACAGACGTCTGAGCTGAGCCAAGGATTAACAACCATCAGGAAAGCCCAGAACCAGACACACAGGAATAAAGGTCAAGGGGAAACAGAGTTGAGACACATCAAAAACACATGTAGTTCACTTTGTATTCAACAGTTTAGGCAAGGAAAGGGGAGAGGAGGGAAGAGACAGAAAAATAAGATAACAATTGAAATAATTTGGGGACTTCCCTGGTGGTCCAGTGGTTAAGAATCTACCTGCTAAATGCAGGGGACACGGGTTCGATCTCTGTTCTGGGAAGATTCCACATGCTGTGGGGCCAGCTAAGCCCAGGTGCTACAAGGACTGAGCCCGTGCACCCTAGAGCACGTGCTCTGCGACTAGAGAAGCCACGACAATGAGAAATGCACCCACTGCAACTAGAGAAAGCCTGAGCAGCAACAAAGACCCAGTGCAGCCAAAAATAAAAGAGTAAATTAAAAAAAATTTTTTTTAATAAAAAAATAATGCGGATGCTGAGGGTGGTCCTGCAGACAGTTTGGGGGTGACTGAGTGAGCAAGTCCCCCAGTTGGCCTCTCCCAGTGCCAGCATCTCCCCACTGAGGGTCATTCAAGGGCCACCGCTCTCACAGGGGGTGATGGCCACCTGTCTAACAACTGGGACTCCAGACAGGTGTGTACTTGCTCATTGTCAGCTCTGCCCTGTTCCAGCCATTTCCCCTGGAACCGCTGATGCTGGCTCTTCACTTACACATAAGGCGGCCACACTATAGAAGGGGAGAAATGAGGCAAGGGAGCAGAACCCAGGCACCTACAGACACCAGAGGTCATGAAACACAGAGACGTGAGAGGGCTGGGAAGGTCAGTCATCGACGTGTTCTGCAAGTGCTGTGTGCCCTCCTCGTGTTCCCCTCCCTTCACGCCCTGTGTCCCCTCTAAGGGAGTTGCTGGAGCCAGGGGCCCTCCCCTTCGCTGACTGTTCTTGTCCTCCAGAGAATCCCCAGCCCAGCCCCTATTCCTGAGTACTTTTGGCTGCTCCTGGAATCAGGAGGGCTCTTCTCCTCTCCTAGGTCTCACCTTTCCACGACCAAAACTCACCATCAAGTTTGATAAACACCTTCGTGTTGGTTATGGATGACTTCCCAGATACAAAACCTTCCCAGAGCCTCAGTATCACACTGCATGAAAATAAATAAATAAATAAATCTCACTCTTCAAAAATAAACTGAGAAGTTGAAAAAAACAGAATCAAAAAAGAAAACAAAACTGTATTGTGTATGCCAAAAGTATAACCGTTGTATAGATCTGTAGTTGCCTGCTCGCCATTAAAGGGCAGAGGGTAGAAAGCACTGACCCACGGTGAGCATGGCCAGGGCTGTGGAGGCTCCAGGAGCAGAGGGGTCAGACCGCCAAACGCTAGTGTGGGGCTGAGGGGCAGTAGGGCAACTCTGCCAAGCTGTGTTTCCACTCAGGTATTAGGGAGGCACAGACTGAAAAAAATCAGGGAACATGGTTTGAATTTAAAATAATAAGACAAAAACATTTCAAAGATTTGCTGTGTAACCCAAATATCCCCAGCCCTCTTTAGGCTGCAGGTACCCAAGAGGCCACAGTAATATTGGAATTTGAACATCTCTAGGCTCGAAGAGGATACGGGGAGGTGAGAGGGTCTCGGCTACATCCAGCCAGTCTTCCCAGGATAAGCTGCTTCTGGCACATTAGCGGATATTAACATCAGCCACACTGTGTACTGGGCAAGGGCTCCCAGCCCCGGGAGTTGATAGGGTTACCCTGGATGCAGATACAGCTTCCTGGATCTGCAGCAGTGGCCTCCTCCTCCCTTGGCTTTAACAAGCACAAGGCCTTATTCTGGGAGCACCTCCTTCACCTGCTACCTCCACCCCTTCACACCTGGCTCAGGGAGCCTTTTCCCAAGTACTGTCCCCACTGTATTTTTGGGGCCTATGTGAGGAGGAGGTGTGTTGGGGGGGTTGGGGGGATGCACATAGAGTCCAGGGGAAGATAAAGACAGTCTTACACATCATTCCCGCCCCTGTCCACTACCACTGCCCCTCCCAACCCCGTTCACCCACATCCCACTTTAGAAATTCTTCAGGGCTAACAAAAATCACTTTGTTTCAGATATAAATACTTTCCGAGTTTAAGTCTAGGGACCGTTTTTCATACCTTTCTCCCATTTGCGTTCATCACAGCTTAGCTGAGCATCACAGAGGACGGAGGCAAAAATTGGCCCAACTAGAGAATGGGGGCGGTGAGGGGAGGGAAGGAAGGGACCGGGAGGGAAGAGGAGGGGGCAGGGAAGGAGGAGGAAAGGAGAGTGGGGGGCCGGGGTGCAGCTCTGCACTCACGTGACTTAGCCCCACTTCACCCCACCTCTTTGCCTTAAAGTCTCTATCCTGTCTCCATTTAGGATGAATTCTGGCAAAATTCCTTCACAGGGCCTCTCTACCTGGGGGCAAACTATTAATACATGAAAATAATGTTCTCAGATTTGAGGTTTGTCCCCCGACCCAGCTCTCGTTGTCAGCTCTGTTTCAGGCCTCCCCACAGTTCCTTCTCTCACTCTCTTTTCTCTCCGCAGCCTCTATTGCCAAGGCAACAGGATCCCTTCTGCAGCCTCCCTTCCCCCACGGAGGGCCCCTCCCCACGACTGCTCTCCTCTCCATGGGTCCCTTGCTTGGTGTATCCTGGTCAGGGTGGGCGCACCACTCGCCCCACCGTGGTCAAGGGAAACTGCAGTCCTAGAGGTGCCTTCCCTCCTCTATGAAAGCTCAGATGGCTCCTCTTTCTCTTCTCTAAGCTTCTCCCCCAGAAAAGAATCCATTGGACGATAATGCACTAATGAGCATGGTAAACTTTTGGTTTATGTCAAAGAGGAGAGGAGGGGAGAATTCAGGTCCTATCTTTGCAGAATCAGTGACTTGAAATCCACCCTTGGGTATTTCTATCCTCCCAAGTTTATTTTCAGGGTCTCCCCAGCCTAGCCCTCCCTCCTCAACCATCCCCCTCCTGCCCTCCCACCATGCAAGCAGTTCAGTCTCTTAACAATGGTTCATCAACCCTTACGGCAATGCTCCTAAAGACAGGAGTTCTGCCTGTTGTTCTGTTTCAGATCCACTGGACAGAAGTGGTTGGTTAAAAGGGTAGGTCTGGACCCAGATTGCCCGGGTCAAGTCCCAGCTCAGATATTTTGTAAATGTGTGAGTTTAGGTAGTCTATTTGTTTTCTCATCTGTAAAATGAGGATAATAGTATCCACATAAAGCAATATTATGAGGATCAAGTGAGATAGTATATAAATCTTAGACCCTGGCACATGGTAAGTGCCACAGCTGGTAATACAGTTTTGGCTTCAGGGATTTGCTCTTGGGAGGTGGCTTATCAACCACTGTTGTCCCTTTAGGATCTAACCTCTACCCCAAACACAGTCCTTCTAAGGCTGATCAATGCTCTCAACCAGAGGGTTTATAATGAATGAAATATTCTTCATCGAAATATCTTTAAACCAACCCTCATTCTTTCATTCCCTGAATCAGTTAATGGCCACCTCGAAGCCCTTCACCACACATTAAATAGTATAGCTTCATTCCAGTTTCTCCACTCGGCCTCCCTGTGTCTTTTTAGTCCACCCCCAAACCAGTTTGAGCCAGGGCCCTGGTTCCTGGCTTTCATTGTGCTCCCTCCTGTCAAAGGATTATGGCATCAGCACATCACAAAAGCACATTTACAATTTTAGAAGACTCTACAGGAACTCAGGGCAACACAGGCCACAATAAATTGTGGAGCTGAGTTTTTCTAAAGATAGCTATCAACTGAAGCCTCAAAACCAGCTATAGTTGTAGGATTTCATCGGGCTTTTGCGTTCCCATGGTAACCAAGGTACGTGCAAAGCTTATAAACATATATTAAGAGAGCCTGTGAGTGGAAAACACGTGGCACTGAGAGTGAGAAGAGCCAGGTCTAACCCTAGCTCTGTGGCTCATCAACTGGGTGGTCTGGGAAGCTATTTATAACTATCTGAGCCACTGTTTCAGACTCCATCAGTGTTTCTCAAAGTACGTGCCTCAGGTCACCTACAACAAAATCAATGGTTATATATTTTTTAAGTGTGTTTTCTTAAATCGCTTCCAGAACCACTGAGTCTGAATCTCTGGGGATAGGAACCAAGAATCCCATTGTTAACCAGAACCCTATATGGTTCTTAAACACACTGAAATCCAAGAATCACAGGGCCCTACAGTTCCTCTCTTAATATGTTATAGTTTCTTGCTTATTCATGCAGGCCAGAATTTGATTGCTTTGTACCCAAAGAATCACTGCAAAATCCCTGAGCAATAACAGAGTACACTCTTCAGAGTATTCCTTCATTACCGTGTATTCACCCTGTACCTCCTACAGGTCAAGCCCTATTCTTGGGGTGTGCATGTGAAGCCACTTCAGTCATGTCCGACTCTTGGCGATCCTATAGACTGTAGCTTGCCAGGCTCCTCTGTCCATGGGATTCTCCAGGCAAGAGTACTGGAGTGGGTTACCATGCCCTTCTCCAGGGGACCTACCTGATTCTAGGATCAAACTCACATCTCTTAAGTCTCCTGCATTGGCAGGTGGGTTCTTTACTACTAGTGCCACATGGGAAGCCCATTCTTGGGAGATGTCATTCAAAAGAGAGAAACATGCCTGTCCTTATAGAACTTACACTGTAGTGTGTGGGAGCAGAGACAATAAAGAAACTATTAGTACATCAAAGCTATGGTTTTTCCAGTGGTCATGTATGGGTGTGACAGTTGGACAATAAAGAAGGCAGAGCGCCAAAGAATTGATACTTTTAAACTGTGGTGTTGGAGAAGACTCTTGAGAGTCCCTTGGACTGCAAGGAGATCCAACCAGTCCATCCTTAAGGAAATCAGTCCTGAATACTCATTGGAAGGACTGATGCTGAAGCTGAAACTCCAATACTTTGGCCACCTGATGCAAAGAACTGACTCACTGGAAAAGACCCTGATACTGGGAAAGATTGAAAGTGGGAGGAGAAGGGGACAACAGAGGATGAGATGGTTGGATGGCATCACCGACTCAATGGACATGAGTTTGAGTAAGCTCTGGGAGTTGGTGATGGACAGGGAAGGCTGGGGTGCTGTAGTCCATAGGGTTGCAAAGAGTTGGACACGACTGAGCAACTGAACTGAACTGAGATATACATGTAGCCACAAATATCAACCTACATATTTATTATAGAGGTCTGACAGGTGGGCCCAACTGCACCTTGAAGGGAAAGTAATGGACACTGTAGGTGCCCCACCCAGATCCCCTTTAGGGCTGGTCCACCCTCTCCTTCTCACCCTCCACCCTCCGTAGTGTGTATTGATGGTCCCTTGCCTCAAGATGGGGCCAGCTTCGTGGTATAACTTGTGCTTCCTGAGCTCTCTCCAGGGGAGGTCACATATTTCCTAGCTCTTCTGCCCCTACCCCTTCCTGCTCCTCTCTTTCCCCTTGTCCAGGGAGCACTCTCTGTAAGTCACGTGTGCAAGAATCCCTGTTTCATGCTCTATTCTAGGGAATCCAGCCTAAGGCAGGTCCCCAACTCCAGAGGGGTTCTACAGACCAGGAGGACTGATGGTTATTATGGCTCACTCTCCCCAAAATCTTTATTGTTCCATTTTCATCCTCGATTTATATTTAATATTAAGCTTTTTGGATGCCTGACATTGCCCCGCAGAGAGAAGCAGGTCAAGCCCTGGAGACACATGTCTGGTGTCTGCTGTTTCTCCCACCCTTTGCCTCTGCAGCCACAGACATTACCTGAGTGCTGACAGTGTGGCAGGGACTGTGCTGGGCTTTCGGAGGGGACATAGCACAACATGGGGTCCTCCGTGCCAAATGCTAGGATATTAGTGTCCAGTTCCTGTCACATACCAACTGCCTGCATGCTAACTCGCCTCAGTCATGTCCAACTCTTTGCGACCCCAGGGACTGTAGCCAGGCTCCGCTGTTGTTGGGGATTCTCCAGGCAACGATACTGGAGTGGGTTGCCATGCCCGCCTTCAGGGGATCTTCCCAACCTAGGGATTGAACCCACATCTCCTGCGTTACAGGCAGATTCTTTACCACTGAACCATGGAGGAAGCCCCACAGACCTAATCCATATTTGAAAATAATCAAACTTTCTGTATGGTCAGCTGGCTTAAAGATAAAGTTCATATACCTTTCTCGTCAGCAATGTTTTTTTAAAAACAAATGCAACTCTGGTACACTTCTGCTCAAATGAATCAACATTCCCATCCGGACTGCCTCTTTGAAGCAAACAGAAAAGGGAGGGCAGGGCAGGGCTGGCAAGGACTGAGGCCAGCAGCATGTTCTGTGTAAGGAGAGAAGAACGTGTGTACTCCTCTGGTTTGCATTACAAGAAGGAAAGCCCCGCTTCTCCTTCACAGATGCTAGTTTTCACATTCACCACATCAGAGGTGGATTTTCAAAAGGATGTGGATGGGTGCTGAGGCAGACATTCCTCACAGCTTGACAGCACAGACATTCCTGAAATAGTTGCAAGATTAAAGAAGTACTTGGGAGGTTTTCCTTTAAAGCAGATTTTGTAACATAATTCTTCGCTCCTGGCCCTCGGTGGGGGGCTACACGAGGAAAATGAAAGGGGAGGGGGGCTCATCTATGGAAGTTTGCCAGCGGCCTCCTCCGTGGTTCTGGTCTACCTGCCCATTAAATCTCAGCTGGCTGAGGATGAGGCCTGTGCCTGGGAAGAGGGTGGCTGGTGGTGAGTGTCTTGAACCGGCAGGGCCCTCCTCAGCTGGGTGCAGTCGGGGCCTTTATGAAAGTTTTAAGAGCATGGTTTCCAACAGGCAAAAGAGTTTTGCGTGAATAAAGGACTTGGGCCATTCGCTCTGGTATTTCGCCTCACTGGAGAGGAGAGGAACCGGGTAAAACTTAGAAGGAGAGTGAACAGTGACTCACTGCTGAAAGTCAGGCTTCAGCGAATTTCCCGCAGGCAGGATGGGCTGCCTTGTTACTCACAGGCCACTTTCTCTTCGCCAACCTGCAAAGGAAAGTGTCTGAGCATCACAGCTCAGCTCTCTCCCATCCTCCCCCACCTCTCGCCCCTCACAACAAACAGCTCATGTTGTCCCCCCAGCCAGGGTGTGTAGGAGCATCAGCAAGGGGTCTTGTTGAAATACAGAAGAGTCAGTAGCTCTTTGTTGTTGTTTTAGAGTCAGTAACCTAGCCACAACCTAAGTGGCTAGGTTGTGTCTGACCCTTTGAGACCCTACGAACTCCAGCATGCCAGGCTTCCCAGTAGCTCTGGGTGGGACCCAACTGTCTGCCTTTCTAATAAGCTCAAGGGCGATTCAAACGCTAACGTGGTCTTGAGTCACGTGGACCAGCCAGAATCTAGCTGCTTCAGAAGCGACCACACCGAGGGGATGGACGTGGCCTCCTGTGGCCCCTATGTTGATAAAGGTGGTTTTTTTTTTTCTGAGGACAGCAAATCTCCGGTCTCAACCCTGGCAACGATCCCAGCGACCGAGTGCTGCCGTCAATGTCTCTGGTTGTTCCTCTTTGTCCATCGCACAGTCAGGCTATCATTGAGGCTGGCTCCAGCCAGCATTTCTTCCTGCCTTCTGCGACTGGGCCCCGGAGCAGGCCCCTGGGAGAGAACATTCATGAGACACAAAAGCAGAAAATGAAATCTCGCCTTCACCAGGCGATTTTCTGCTCCACCACTCCGCCTCCAGCTGCTTTATGAGCAGCGGCTCAGCAAGGAGCTCTTTCTTGGCGGCAGTAAGGCGCGCACTGGGAGCTGGGGCCCCGGCCTCCTCCGCCATGGAGTGTGCTTTGCATTCAACAGCCACTCCAGATGAAAGGGCCGATTGCTTCTAAATGCATAAATTGCTATTTCTTTATGGCTCTCATAATAGGGGCTGCCCTAAAAGTGGTGTGAAGGGCTCCCAGTTTGCAGTTTCTCCTGTTTCCCGAGCTTTGCTCATTTTTCACAGCTCTCGAATTCTTCCTCTCAATCGCAGCCTGCCTGAGTGGGCGGGAGAGCTGAGGAGATAGGGGTGGAGGGTGCCAATTAGCGCAAGCTAAGAGCAGCCTTGGCCAGAAGCCAGGAGAGGGGGGGCGGCCCTCAGGTGGAGATGATGACTCAGGGATCACAAGAGAACCTGTGTGAGGGGCCGTTTGGGTAGCAACCAATACCTGGTTTGAGTCACTGATGAATGTTTACCGGTATTAAGAGGAAGGCTGGAGCCACAATGATTGCTAAATAGAGAAAGACAGGTTGACAAAGATGAGAACACGTCAAGTCAGAATAAGGCAAGCCTGTCAGCTTTGTCACCAGGATTTTGTGTTCTTTGATTAATGCCACAGAGCAGGGAGCCGGGTGCACGTGGCCACTTGGACGCCTCCTGCTGCTGCTGCTGCTAAGTCGCTTCAGTCGTGTCTGACTCTGTGCGGCCCCATAGACGGCAGCCCACCAGGCTCCCCCGTCCCTGGGATTCTCCAGGCAAGAACACTGGAGTGGGTTGCCATTTCCTTCTCCAATGCATGAAAGTGAAAAGTGAAAGTGAAGTCACTCAGTCATGTCCAACCCTCATTGACCCCATGGACTGCAGCCTTCCAGGCTCCTCCATCCATGGGATTTTCCAGGCAAGAGTACTGGAGTGGGGTGCCATTGCCATCTCCGTGGAAGTCTCCTAGCATCAATCAAAGAGTGCCCTCCTGGGCAGGGAGGGGATAGACACGCTGCTTGGGGAGGGGGGTGACATTCTTTCCTTCCTGGAGGCCACCTCACTCACTCCAGAACTGACGTCTACCAGGTAGGGCTGGCTGACAGGTCCTTCAAGAAACTGGATAAACATCGCTTTCCTGACAGACCCTCAGAATCTCCTGGGGGCATTCTCAAGGATATAGGTATATGGGTATCTAGCCTGGAGTTCACTGGGGAGTGGGGAGGCCCTTGTAGATAGGGGAGTTAGTATGTTTAAAGAGCTTAGATTAGCATCCTACCTTATACGAATAATAGCTATTATTAGTAATAAGCAACCATCATTGGAAGGACTGATGCTGAAGCTGAAACTCCAGTATTTTGGTCATCTGATGCAAACAGCTGGTTCATTGGAAAGTCAGTTTCCCTCATGGGAAAGATTGAGGGCGGAAGAAGAGGGCTTCAGAGGATGAGATGACTGGATAGCATCACCAATGCAATGGACATAAACTTGGGCAAACTTCAGGAGATGGTGAGAGACAGGGACGCCTGGCATGCTGCAGTCCATGGGGTCACAAAGAGTCAGACATGACTGGGTGACTGAACAACAACAACGAACCATCTTACCTGTGTAAGAAGTAACCATCTTACCTGTGTGCATGCGTACTTAGTCATGGCTGACTGTTATGACCCCATGAACCATAGCCTGCCAGGTTCCTCTGTTCATGGGATTTAAAAAATAATTAGACTAGAATGGATTTGAAGCTTCTCTCTGAACAGTAGAGAATGTTAATTGTGGTTAACTTTCTGGGAGTTACACATAACCATAACCATCAGCTTTGGCCAAAAGCTGTGTGGTATAGTGTGGTTACCAGCATATACACTGCGTGGGTTTAACTCCTGGCTCCTCTGGTTACTAGCTGTGTGACCTTGGGTAACTAACCTTAGCTTCTTTACCTTAGTTTCCTCATCTGTGGACTGGAGGATACTAAGAGTATCTAGCTTAGAAGGTTGTGATGAGACTTAAACGTGTTCATGTGTGTAGAGCACTTAGTATGGTGCCCACCACATAATTAGTGCTACTGTGTTGTCACTTTTTGGACATATTGGCTATCATTTGTCTCATGTCTATATTAGATTATCTATTGGTCATTCCATTGGTATATTGATCAGTATTTCTCCAGGGTCTTCTTGCTTGAAAACTCTGCTTCACTTATGGGAAACCTATTCTGTATATCCAAATTTTCAAAGTTGACATTTGGGCAATACTAAAGAGTACATCATGAGAAACACTGGGCTGGAAGAAGCACAAGATGGAATCAAGATTGTCGGGAGAAATATCAATAACCTCAGATATGCAGATGATACCACCCTACGGCAGGAAGTGAAGATGAACTAAAAAGCCTCTTGATGAAAGTGAAAGAGTAGAGTGAAAAAGTTGGCTTAAAGCTCAACATTCAGAAAACGAAGATCATGGCATCGGGTCCCATCACTTCATGGGAAATAGATGGGGAAACAGTGGATACAGTGTCAGACTTTATTTTGGGGGGCTCCAAAATCACTGCAGATGGTGACTGCAGCCATGAAATTAAAAGACGCTTACTCCTTGGAGGGAAAGTTATGACCAACTTAGATAGCATATTCAAAAGCAGAGACATTACTTTGCCAACAAAGGTTCGTCTAGTCAAGGCTATGGTTTTTCCAGTGGTCATGTATGGATGTGAGAGTTGGACTGTGAAGAAAGCTGAGCACCGAAGAATTGATGCTTTTGAACTGTGGTGTTGGAGAAGACTCTTGAGAGTCCCTTGGACTGCAAGGAGATCCAACCAGTCCATTCTAAAGGAGATCAGTCCTGGGTGTTCTTTGGAAGGAATGATGCTAAAGCTGAAACTCTAGTACTTTGGCCACCTCATGTGAAGAGTTGACTCATTGGAAAAGACTCTGATGCTGGGAGGGATTGGGGGCGGGAGGAGAAGGGGATGACAGAGGATGAGATGGCTGGATGGCATCACTGACTCGATGGACGTGATCGTTTGAGTGCGCTCCGGGAGTTGGTGATGGACAGGGAGGCCTGGCGTGCTGCGATTCATGGGGTCGCAAAGAGTCAGACACAACTGAGCGATTAAACTGAACTGAACTGAACTGAATGAATTATCTGCTTATTTTTCCAAAGATTTGATGTAGATATCCTTTCAAAATTAAGCTCTTTTAGTGCATTCAAAATGTAAACCAGTGAAAATATTGATTTCATGGAATGTTCCAGACTATCTCCAGAATTTGTCTTGTCTTTTCAGTATGAACCAAATTTCAGAGTAACCAATAGCTTAGATGGATGAAGGAAGGTTCTTCTATGTTGATATTACAAAAGAATTGAATTATGAAGGAAATGACACAGAAAATGACCATTTTGTAGACCCTAATGAAAAACTGAAACAAGTGATGATCATTAATTGAGGTTAAAGTAGAAGTTAATGAGCTTTGCAATAGGGCATGCAGGCTATTACCAGCTAAAGTCACTGAACATTCTTGGCATTACTAAAAATGCAACCTCCAGATAGGAGCTGTTGTTGTTCAGTCGCTAAGTCAGGTCCAACTCTTTGTGACCCCATGGACTGCAGGATGCCAGGCTCCTCTGTCCCTCACCATCTCCTGGAGTTCGCTCAAACTCATGCCCATTGAGTTGGTGATGGTATCTAACCACATCATCCTCTGGTGCCCCCTTTTCCTTTTACCCTCAATCCTTCTCAGAATCAGAGTCTTTTCCAGTGAGTCAGCTCTTAGAATCAGATGGCCAAAGTATTGGAGCTTGAGCTTCAGCATCAGTCCTTCCATAAAATGAAGTAAATAGGATCATCAATAAAGTTGAACTTGGGTCAAGTCCAGGCATTAATCCTAACTTCTGTTGTTGTTCAGTCACTAAGTCGTGTCCAAATCTGTGACTTCATGGACTATAGCCTGCTGGGTTCCACTGTCCATGGGATTTCCCAGGCAAGAATACTGGGTTGCCATTTCCTTCTCCAGGGGATCTTCCTGATCCAGGGATTGAACCCGCATCTCCTGCATTGGCAGGTGGATTCTTTACCACTGAGCCACCTGAGAAACCCCAATTCTAACTTCTAGGCTATAGAGAATAAAGTGAGGAGACAGACATGTTAAACAGCATCATGAAAAAGGAATCAGTTGAAAGCTAGAATGTAAAACATCCCAGAGAAGCTGATTTGGTTTCTTCAACAAGTTAGTCACTTGTAAGGAAATACACAGGAATGACTTCTAAATTAAGGGAGATTTGAAGAACACTTAAGAGATGTAACCACCACACTCAGTGAATGGACTGTTTGGATCCTTCTTTGATAATAAAACTATAAGAAATAATTTCAATAGTTGAGAAAAGTTAAATATGGCCTGGCATTGGGTGCTACTGAGGAATTAATTTCAGTAAATTCAATGATGGTATTACTGCTGAAGCTGGTGATTAGCACATGATTGTGTTGTGTGTGTGTGTGTTTTCTACTTTTGACTATGCTTAGAAATTTTCATAATAAGGATTTTAAGAAAAACTCTAAAATAAACATTATTAAAACAAATCAAATAGAATTGCAATATCCAATATTCTCCCTCTGTAATAGGCTGAATTGTGTCCCCTACAAATTCATATGTTGAAATCCTAAGTCTCAGTACCTTGGAATGTGACTGTATTTGTAGGCAGAGCCTTTTAAGAGATAATTAAGGTACAATGAGGTTATATGATGCTTCCTAGGTGGTACTAGTGGTAAAGAACCCGCCTGCCAATGCAGGAGATGCAAGATAGTTGGGTTCGATATCTGGGTTGGGAAGATCCCCTGGAGGAAAGCATGGCAACCTGCTCCAGTATTCTTGCTTGGAGAATTCCCATGGACAAAGGAGCCTGGCGGGCTACCGTCCATAGGGTCACACAGAGTTGGACACAACTGAAGCAACTTAGCATACATGAATGCATGAGGTTATAGGGGTGGGAACCTACTCCAATATAACTGATATCCTTATTAGAAGTGGAGGGACTTCCCTGGTGGTGCAGTGGTCAAGACTTTCCCTTTGAATGCAGGGGGTGCAGATTCAATCCCTGGTTGGGGAGCTAGAATCCCACAGGCCTCATGGCCAAGAAAACCAAAAAAACATAAAATAGAAGCAATGCTGTAACAAATTCAGTAAAGATTTTAGAAATGGTCCACTTAAAAACAATCTTTAAAAAAAGAAGTGGAGGTTGGGACACAGGCACTCAGAGGGGAGACCACATGAAGACACATGGGGAAGAGGGACAACTACAAGCCGAGGAGAGAAGCCTCAGAGGAAATTAATGTGCCAACACCTTAATCTTGGAGGTCTGGTTTCCAGAACTGTGAGTAAAAATATTTTTATTTTTTAAGCCACATGGTAGGACCCAGCAGATTAATATACCCTCTTTCCTGCTTAATTTTCTTTACTGGCACTTACCAGTATCTAATGCATTATATTTTTATTCCCCTAATGCCAATCTTCCCCCACTAGAATGTACATAAGGGCAGTAAATTCTGTCTCTGTTGTTAATTGCTGAATCCCCAGCACCTATACCAGAGCCTGGCCCACTGAGCACAGACGTTGCTTAATAAATGTATGTGAAATGTTGAGTTGATGAATGAATAACTTAAGAGTTACTTAATGATAAACTGTTAGGTTGATAATATTTTTCCAGGGTATGAATTGTCATCTAGTTCATTCTACCTCTGTGTATCTACTGCATTCTGCAGTTGGTCCCAAATTTTTGAACTTGGACTGGAGTCTAAGCACCTTGGGAGTCTGGCTTTCAGAGAGGCCTCTCTATATTCTAATTCTCTTTCAGCCTACAGTCAGCCCAAGACCCTTTGTGGGCTGAACACAGAACATTTGAGTGAGGCTCCAGACTATTCTAGTGTCTCTCTACAGGGGTCTGAAGAAGCAAAGTACAAGTGAAGCTTTGGAGAGGGGAAAATGTGGCTAAGAGGAAACAAGAAGTGCAAAATAGGAGTCTATCCATAGGGAACATTTGTCATGTTTCCTGGCTCCATGCACAGCACTTACTGAAAACTCATCCAGTGTTTGGAGAAGGTCCTGCCTCTTGAGCCCTGACTCCTAGAATAGTACATTTTCCCAGACTCCCTTGCAGCTAAAGCACAGGCATGTGACCTGATCTTCACCAATCAGACACCAAACTGGCCTGAAACTTCTCTTTGAAAGTAGACAATGTAGGAATGCCAGCACCACCTAGAACTGATTTTCTGGTAAAGATGGTAGAGGGGATTTTTGGCCGTGGCAGTGGCTGAAAGGTCAAGTTTTTGATGCACAAATGCTACTGGTGCTGAAGGCAGTGGCAGTTGTAGTAAAGTAAGTCTCCAGTCTAAGTAACAACATTGTAAACCAGAGCACCAGGGCCTGGTGGCCACGGTGACAGCACAGTTCTGAAGCATGGCTGTGACCGATTCCTCTCAGAAACATCTTTAGTCCTTCTGAGAATTCTGTGAGCTGCCCAGTACCCTATGTGTTACTCCTTTTCTACCTCATCAAAGAAATTTAAGTAAAGGAATACAGGTTCATGAACCACAAAACACATGTTGAAGGCATATCTTTGGAAAGAGAATGAAAAAAAAGTTTTTTGTGGTAAGATACATGCAACCATTTTCAAGTGTGCAATTAGTAGCATGCAGTACATTCACTATGCTGTGTAACCACCATCACTATCAGTTTCCAGAACCTTGAGAATGAACTGTTTTAGCATGGGTTCAAGTCTTTGAAGATTCTAGATTTCTAGGTCACTTTTAACTCAACATAACAAGCATTCCCCATCCAATTTATACAATGTAAGCTTCACAGCTATGTTGTTTCTGGCTATGTTGCTGGCATCTAGTAGGTGCCTGAAAAATATGTGTTTGATATGGAAAGGTCAAATGGGATAGTCTTTAGTGCAGTACTTGTGCAGTCTGAACGGGATGTCGATGGGTATATACACACAGTGTGTTCCTTTAGTGGGAAGAGGTGCTATAACTGAATGGGTAGCAATTCCCAGCCCAGGCACTCCTGTCCCCTGGGCACTGGGGGCTAGAAAAACTGAAGTAGATTTTTCTTTGACCTCAGATAAAGCTAAACAAGGTCTCCTAAAGGCTCCTATGGCTGGAATTAGAACATGTGAGTGAGGACATATCAGTTTTTGCTCTTAAGATGTTCAGACAGGGTTTCAGTGATATAACAAGAATTTCTAATACTTCTTGGAAGAAAGTTAGTAATAAAACACTATTTGGTGGTAAAAGAGTTGGGGGGACATTCAGTCATTCATTCAACTGTACTTATTGGGCGTCTGTTTCGTGTCAAGTTCTTTCCTGGGTACCAAAATCTCGGCCACAAACGAAACAGACAGGTGCCTTCTATCTAGAGCTCACATGCTAATGGGGAGAGACAGAAATTAAACAGATGTCAGATATGTCTGGTGGGGAAAGTGCTGGAAAGAAAAACAAGGCTGAGTAAGGGTAAAGAGGGTGACTAGAGGCATATGGTATTTGTGATATAGTCATCCTGGAGGGCCCCTGAGGAGGTGATATCTGAGTGGCGACCTGAGGAAAGTGAGAGAGGATGTCACATAGACATCTAGAGTGTTTCAGACAGAGCAAGCAGGAGGTGCAGAGCTCTGGGGTAGGAGTGCCATGGGCAGATCCAGGAGCCATGGGGAGGTCATCGTGGCCAGAGTGGAGGGAGAGGAGAGTTGTACGTGAGAAGGTCCAAGAGGCATCAGAGAAGATATTTTTCTCTGGACTGTTCAGAGTGAATATTGCGAGACACAGTGGACATACTTCTTGGGTCTCAAAGATGTTTTCTTCAAAGTGTTTCTCGTCCTATAGAGCAAGGGGGACAAAGGGACCACCCCCTTTTTCCTCACAGGCCTTTTGATTGTTCTTTCTCTTCAGGGCTAGCTATCAGGGTGAATTGCCATTTTTTTTTTTACTTTCTGTCTTCCTGGGGTGAAGCTGGCTTTTCTGCAATGAGATAGGGACCATTTGTATGCCTTCTGCAAACCCTGGGCAGAGTCTTTCCCCACTGCCCGGCATGGGGCCAACTGTGTTGTCAGCAAGTGGATGCAAGACTTAGCAATAGGGTGACGATGCTTGTATAAGTGGTAAAGGAAAGATCCAACATTGAGGACAAGGGAGGAGAGAAAGATCTAGGGCCAAAAGCTTGTAAACTGTGATGTGCTGAAGACGGGAGAAAATTATCCTCTCCCCCCGCCTCCAAAACATTTGCTTGGGCTTCTTTTTTTTAAATTAATGAATTAATTAATTTTTGGCTGCGCTAAGCCTTCGCTACTGCACGCAAGCTTTCTCTAGTTGCAGCGAGTGAGAGCTACTCTTCATTGTGGGGCCCAGCTTCTCATTGTGGTGACTTCTCTTGTTGTGGGGCACGGGCTGCAGGGCATGTGGGCTTCAGCAGTTGTGGTCCATGGGCTTAGTTGCCCCAAGGCACGTGGGATCTTCCTGGACCAGAGATTGAACCCACATCCCCTGCATTGGCAGGCAGATTCTTAAGCACTGAGCCATCAGGGAAGTCCTGCTTGGGCTTTTTGAGCTGTATTTCTGCTCATATTTTCCCATTAATTTTCCTGACCTTAAGAGAAAATATGATTGCTGGAGCTGAGCAGAGAGTCTAACAAACAGCAGGTGCTTGTGTTCCTCTTCAGGAAACTCATGACTGGGGAATGCGTCACATTTGAAACTGGCATAGTAGAGCCTGCCAGGGCCATGCGTACCCCCTGATTAAATACAGGATGGATTATGCTGTTTTCCTTCAGCTTATTCTTTGCTGGCACAAACTATTCTTTGACAGGAAGTTGAAACTATCATGTTCTGTCTGATACATAATCTCAGTATTCCCACATTTCTGGATCTTCGTGAGCTCCCTTTTTTCATACCCAAATTTAATAGCCAGAATCTTTGCTCCACAGGAAACCCGTGCCCTCTGGGTATTTCTGAAGGGGGTTGCATGCCCTGGTGCTGTGTATCACTTACCACACCGCCCCCCACCTCCTACCCCATGGCGCCTTTTGCTTTTCTGTTAGTGGCTGTCCCCTCACTCTTTTCCATACTGCTACTCTCTGCTCTGCTTCAACCCAAGTGTGGGCACAGCCCCCTCCTTTATTCCCTAACTCACCTCTAAAACTGAGCTGGTGTGTGTGGAGGCAGGGATGAGAGTCTAAACACTGAACAGCTTCCCTGGCCCAGGGAATAGCCAGTCAGTCCTGAGGGACCCCAGCCATATCGAGCAGAGTCTGCTAGTGTCTGGATCACTGGGGAGGTGAAAGAGTCCTGGGGCTGGGAGTCAGAGTGCTCAGGGCGATGCTGATGGGAAGTGGGAGAGAAGGCTCAGGAGAAGGCTATTTACTGATACTATAAAAGCTTAATACCCAGAATGGCTGTATAGTATGTACTCACTACATAGTCTTGTGCAACTGATTTGCTGAAGGACTGATGATATTTCTGGGCCAACTTGAAATTAGATCTCAAGCATGACTATAAGCTTATCTGTTGTGCCCCACTGAAGGGACCCCTTCACTGGTGGTCTCTTGCCTCAGGTACCAGCTGACTGCCATGATTCTGGGGTCTCTTCCCTCAGAGCTGAGTTCCTTCTCAAATCTGCTTCCACTCTTACGTCTAGAATTCCCCCTGTTCCCCGCATTCAGCTCAGCTCAAACATTTGTCAGGGAAAACTGAAAATCTCTTCACAAAAATGACCAAAAACAGCCTACAGAGAAATCATAGTCATTATTTTGCCTCAGGGATGAAGAGTCTCCTCAACCCATTTTCCCTTCCCCTTTGTCAAAGTGCCACTCCTTTCCTTAGCCCTCCCTAGGGGGGTTCTGCCCCCATGCCCTAGAGCAAGGGGTACAACTTATAGCCATCTTTCAAGACAACATTTTGGGTTTTCTACCTTAGACGTGAGAAGCACTTAGCCAGTGCCCTAGCCGATGGCAGAGGCCGAATAAGAAACATTTTTGTTCATCGTTTCGTCGTCACAGCTCTTAGGAATTTCTCAATAACTTTGTTGAAGAAATGGATTCATTCCTTCAGTCATCTGTTCAGCAGATATGTATTGAGGGCCAACTATATTGAAAAGCAGAGACATTACTTTGCTAACAAAGGTCCATCTAGTCAAGGCTATAGTTTTTCCTGTGGTCATGTATGGATGTGAGAGTTGGACTGCGAAGAAAGCTGAGCGCCGAAGAATTGATGCTTTTGAACTGTGGTGTTGGAGAAGACTCTTGAGAGTCCCTTGGGCTGCAAGGAGATCCAACCAGTCCATTCTAAAGGAGATCAGTCCTGGGATTTCTTTGGAAGGAATGATGCTAAAGCTGAAACTCCAGTACTTTGGCCACCTCATGTGAAGAGTTGACTCATTGGAAAAGACTCTGATGCTGGGAGGGATTGGGGGCAGGAGGAGAAGGGGACGACAGAGGATGAGATGGCTGGATGGCATCACTGACTCGACGGACATGAGTTTGAGTGATGTCCGGGAGTTGGTGATGGACAGGGAGGCCTGGCGTGCTGCGGTTCATGGGGTCGCAAAGAGTCGGACAGGACTGAGCAACTGAACTGAACTGATGTGCTAGACACTGTCTTGTTTGAGAAAACAAAAGAAAACAAACAAAAAAGACAAAAATCCCTTCTCTTATGGAGCTTACATTTTAGAGGGGGAGACAATAATCACAAAATAGATGAGTAAAATACAGAGTGTGTTAAATAGTAATAAATGCTAAAGAGGCTAAAAAGCAGGAAGGATGAATAAGGATCACTGAGGAGATTTTAGATAATGATTTTGACTTTAGAGATTTTGTGGGATTTTAGATAGAGAACTAGGAAGGTGACATTTGAGTAGAGAGCTCTGGCTGCTATCTGGGGGTAGGCTGGGAAAGAGGAAACCTACTACCACAAGGCTAGCAAAAGCTGTGACATGGAGAAACTCATTTGTAATAAAGACAGAATTGAAATCCTGTACAGAAAAGTGTTCCAGGTGATCCTTGGTTTTCTCCTTCATTGAATAAAGATGAGTTTGTTTGTTTTTTTTAAAGAAGGAGCTACATTTCCTCACTTTCAGTGCTTTGGGCAGTCATCACACTTTCCCTTCCATCTCCCTAAGTTGTAGAAGGATAAACATCTCCAGCATAGTAGAGGCAGACTATTATACTTGTGTTTTGTTTGTATCAGGAAATAAAGTGTGACATTGCTTCTCTTGATGCCCTGCATTTTCTCCAGAAATCAATCATGAATGGTAACATTGGGGCTGCTTTTATATACCTGAACCAGATATCAGTTCAGTTCAGTTCAGTCACTCAGTCATGTCCGACTCTTTGTGACCCCATGAATTGCAGCACACCAGGCCTCCCTGTCCATCACCAGCTCCCGGAGTGCACTCAGACTCACGTCCATCGAGTCAGTGATGCCATCCAGCCATCTCATCCTCTGTCGTCCCCTTCTCCTCCTGCCCCCAATCCCTCCCAGCATCAGAGTCTTTTCCAATGAGTCAACTCTTCACATGAGGTGGCCAAAGTACTGGAGTTTCAGCTTTAGCATCATTCCTTCCAAAGAAATCCCAGGACTGATCTCCTTTAGAATGGACTGGTTGGATCTCCTTGCAGTCCAAGAGACTCTCAAGAGTCTTCTCCAACACCACAGTTCAAAAGCATCAATTCTTCAGCACTCAGCTTTCTTCACAGTCCAACTCTCACATCCATACATGACCACAGGAAAAACCATAGCCTTGATTAGACGGACCTTTGAACCAGATATAGCTTGTTTCAAATAATTTCACATTGAAATAATCCAATATGAATTTTACTATCACATTTCCAGAATGTATCTACATTGGGCAGGTTCATTGACCCCAGACTCTTAACTGTTGCCTGTAGCAGCAAGTGTTTAGGTTTAGGCTGATATAGGAGCCTGTAAGAAGTGATCAATTTTTAGAGGATTTCATTGTTGAAAAACAGTTCTATCCCCTTGTAGCTCATGTTCCCACCATATAGTATGTCCTTTGAGTTTGAAGGTGACATTCTTATTGATAACAAAATAGTTCATTGCCTATTGGTGATCTGTAGCTATGGCCAGTCAGATTTGGATAAAGGAAAGGAAAGTGAAGTCGCTCAGTCATGTCTGACTCTTTGCGACCCCATGGACTGTGTAGCCTACCAGGCTCCTCTGTCCATGGGATTTTCCAGGCAATAGTACTGGAGTGGATTGCCATTTCCTTCTCCAGTGGATCTTCCCGACCCAAGGATGGAACCTAGGTCTCCTGCATTGTAGACAGACGCTTTACCGTCTGAGGCACCAAAGGTGCTGTGTAAAACTCAAATTTGGATAAAACTCTCTGTTTTGTATATTCTGTCTTGTATAGTCTGAGGACAGGGTGTCATCTTTGGAAGGAGTAGCCAGCCCATACTCAATAGGCACGCATTTGGCCTGGCCAGTCAGGCCTGGCCTGGCCCGGCTCCCTTATTTTCAGCCATGCCCTTCAATAGTTTGATCAAATTACCTGCCAGAGGAAAGTATTGTCTAAATGGTTAATCCTGGAAAAAAAAATCCTGATAAAACTCATAGTTAAAAGAATTGAGTTCTAATTCCAGCTTTCTCATTCATTTCTCTTAGCCAGTTTCCCCATCCATAAAATGGGATGAAGAGTACCAATCTCAGGGCTATGGTGTTAACTGAATGAAATAATGTCTTATATATTTATAATAATAAAATATCTCACACAATGCCCAGATTGGAAGTAAATCAGACACCATTATTTGAGTTATTTTGAAGAGTCAATGAGATCACAGTTGCGGAAGCATTTTGTTCCTTTTAAAGAATTGCCACCACTGTCATCAAGGAGCCCTGTTTTCTCTATGTAATTGTAAACCCCTCTTCAACTTCAACCAGTTCCAGATATCCAAAGAGCATCTAAGGTATCTTATTTGCTACCGTCTGCTGTAGAGGAGGACATGAGACTAAAATTAGAAGTCTTGCATCCTAGTCAGTTTTCCACTAGATCTTTATGCAACCTTAGAGAAGTTACAAACTCTGTTTCTTGATCATCTGTAAAATGGGAATGTTGAATTCCTAAAAATTTCATAGTGCTCAAAATTTTTACAACCCTGTGTAAAGTGAAGGCAAGAATGGAGCTGTGGGTTTAGGTTTCTGTGAAATGGGAGGTGAGGGTGGTTTCCACGTCAGTCCTGGCTTCTGCCTGCCATTAGCTTTACCCTGTAGGTGAGTCAGCCAGAGCATCTTTCTGAAATGGATACAGGATGGTCACTCATCTGCTTAAAAACTAGTGTGGAGGTTAGGTGAAGAGAGATAAGCTAGGGTTTTGGATTAACATACACACACTACTACATATAAAATAGGTAAACAACAAAGACCTACTGTATAGCACAGGGAACTATTAATATACTCATTATTCTGTAATAATCTATAATGAAAAAGAGTATATTCCAAATAAGAATATATATGTGTGTGTATTTATAACGGAATTAGTTTGTTGTACACTTGAAACTAACATAACTTTGTAAATTAACTATACCTCAATTTTAAAAAGCATATATATACAAGAAAAAAAATCTGTCATTGGCCTCCCATTGCATAGATTTAGTGAAATCTAAATCCCATGGCATGGCATGCTAAGGGCAGCTTGTAACCATGAAACACTGGAAACAATGTACGTGTCCCCTAATGAGAAATGAAGTGTAATATCTCAATAATCAGAACATTATTCTCAAATTAAAATAATGTTACTGAGACTAAGTAATAACAGGAAAAGTGATTATAATGAAGTTTAAAAATGCAAGGCAAAAATATTTTGCATACAGTGTGATTGCAACTATGCTAAATAAGACAAAATATCTTACTTATTTAAAAAGATAATTTTAACACATCCAAAATTATGAATAATAGTTGATTTCAGGAATTTTTCCTCATTTGTAATGCTACTGTACTTTCCATTTTTTCTCTTTAATGAGAGCATATTCTTTTTGGAAAATTATTTTCATTGCTTTTTTTCCTTCTTCCAAAAGTAAATCGTGTTCATTTAGGAAGCTTTAGAAAATCCAGCCTTTCCATTTTTTATCTTTAATGAGAGCACATTCTTTTTGGAAAATTATTTTCATTGCTTTTTTTCCTTCTTCCAAAAGTAAATCGTGTTCATTTAGGAAGCTTTAGAAAATCCAGCCAAGATTTTTTTTAAAGTACCTGTACTCCCCACCTGTCAGAAATAACCACTGGTAAATCCTCTTATATATTTTATGTATACGTATATACACACACAAATAAGATACATACACAAATATATACATATATATGTTGTTGTTTAGTTACTAAGTCGTGTCCAATTATTTTGTGACCCCATGGATTATAGCCCCCAGGCTCCTCTGTCCATGGGGTTTCCCAGGCAAGAATACTGGAGTGGGTAGGTATTTCCTTCTCCAGGGGATCTTCGCAACCCAGGGATCGAATCCAGATCTCCTATGTTGCAGGCAGATTCTTTATCACTGAGCCACCAGGGAAGCCCACATATGTATAAATACAATAATAGCATTTAATGGTGGCTATATACAAATATACATATGAAATTTTTTTTTATTATAAAAATTCTGGTACCCAGAGTAGCCAAAAAAGAGGTGACCATATTGTAGATTCTCTTGATGAGACTCAGTCCTACCTGGTACCACATATCTCACTTAAGTGTTACTGGCTTCTCTACCCTGGGATGGCAGCCCCATTTTCTGCCTTCAGGGTTCACACCGCAGAAAGTGTTTCCGGGTGCCAGGCGAGGAAAATCACTTTCTATGTGAGTTCGGTAGCTTTCTTAATCTCATTTCACTCTTAATGCTCAGAATCTAACTATAGAAGTCTCAATATAACAACAGAGGCATTAGTCAAGGATATTTGATCATCTTTAACACAGTGATCCTGACCATCCTTAGGAGCCCCATTTTTTAGGGTTTCCAACGAGGTGGCACCCAGCTGTTCCTCTGGCTGGAGGAAATGAAAGGTGAGTGTAGGGTGAGGCTGTCTTCTGTGGGCACAGCCCCCACTGTCCACAGCTGGGTATTGGAGACATGAATCAAGAGTGGTGAACACATTCATTCGTGCCCACAAAGACAGTTTCACCAAAATTGCAACCTGGGAGGGAGACTTTTTTAGAAACTCAACCCACTCACCAAGCCCAATCCTACTGGGAACCAAGCTATGGGACTTGCCCAACAAAACCGTGAAACAAGTTTATTCATTCAACAACCGCTTGAGTGGTGACTGCACAGATGCTGGGTTCAGGTGTACCCGGGTTACCAAGACAGCAAGATCCCTTCTGGTGGGGGAAATGCCCCCTCCTTGCAGAAGAAGGGTAAATCTGGGAGGAGTGAGTCGTGTCTCAGGGAGCCAGAAGAATTTTCCAGGCAGAGGCCACAACACACAGCAAGGGAATGGGGAAGAGCTTGCTGTGTTCAAGGAACTGCAAATAGACCAATGCAGCTTCAGAGAGGTGAACTGGAGATGGCAAAGAATGAGGTGGAGTTCACAGAGGATTGAAGGCCACGTTGGGAAGTGTGGATTTCATTTTCAGGCAGTAGAGAGTTAGGAGGAATTTAAACAGAGCAGAGACGTGAGGACGGACTGGGGCGAGTCTGGTTTCCCATTCTCCTCTCTCCAACTTACCCCCACCCTTATTCTCAGCTCCTCTCCCTAGAGCCCTCGATTTCCAAGGTAAATTTCAATCACAAGAGGCCAAAGTCATCCCCAGGAATTTGCGCTGTAATGGTAGTTCAAGCCTTCAGACAATAACTGATTATCTGACTATAGAATTGTAGGCATTGGCCAGGAGGTAGGAGAGAACTGGTGGAACATTATTTAATTGTGGATTATTCTTCCAGCTCTGGTCACACACCTCACAAAGGGTCAAACTTGCCTCCAAGGAAGCCAGCTAAGTACTTGGTACCCACTTTTCCTCACGGAGGGACACAGTTCCCACTTTCCTCATGGGGGGACACAGCTCCTCCTTTCCTCATGGGGGGACACAGCTCCCACTTTCCTCATGGAGGGGACACAGCTCCCACTCTCCTCATAGAGGGGACACAGCTCCCACTCTCCTCACGGGGGGACACAGCTCCCACTTTCCTCATGGGGGGACACAGCTCCCACTTTCCTTATGGGGGCACACAGCTCCTCCTTTCCTCACGGGGCGACACAGCTCCTCCTTTCCTCATAGAGGGGACACAGCTCCTCCTTTCCTCATGGGGGGACACAGCTCCCACTTTCCTCACGGGGGGACACAGCTCCCACTTTCCTCATGGAGGGGACACAGCTCCCACTCTCCTCATAGAGG
Organism: Bison bison bison; assembly: GCF_000754665.1. Classification (NCBI taxonomy): domain Eukaryota; kingdom Metazoa; phylum Chordata; class Mammalia; order Artiodactyla; family Bovidae; genus Bison; species Bison bison. The sequence goes on along the minus strand of NW_011495050.1, from coordinate 21,599,357 downwards.
GGACACAGCTCCCACTCTCCTCACGGGGGAACACAGCTCCCACTTTCCTCACGGGGGGACACAGCTCCCACTTTCCTCACGGGGGGACACAGCTCCCACTTTCCTCATGGAGGGGACACAGCTCCCACTCTCCTCATAGAGGGGACACAGCTCCCACTCTCCTCACGGGGGAACACAGCTCCCACTTTCCTCACGGGGGGTCACAGCTCCTCCTTTCCTCACAGGGGGACACAGCTCCCACTTTCCTCACAAGGGGACACAGCTCCCACTTTCCTCGGTGGGGGTGGGGGGACGGAACACAGCTCCTACTTTCCTCCTGAAAGGAAACACAGCTCCATCTCCAGGATTAGAATTGTAGGGTCTTAACAACAGGAGGGATCTTGGAGTCCTCCTGGGCCACGGCCCAATCACCCAGGCTCTTCTGGAAGGCAGGCTCAAAATGTTCCCTTCATTTTTATCAGTTTTGATTAGCTGGCATCTCATCATGTTTTCCATCTCTTGATCATTTTCTGAGAAGGAGTTAATGAATGGAAAGAGTCAGCAGGGTCCAGGTAATTCACAAATCAAACACCCCATCTTGGTGTTGTCAGAAGTGGTCTGTGCTCCATTTTCATGAGAAATAAACCTAAACCTTGAATGACTAAGCTGAAAGTCATGGCATTATCTCCCTCCTAGTCTTACCATGCAGGGTTTTTTCCCTGCTGTATCTTCAAGTCTCCTCCAAATCTTTGAAATCTTATCATGCAGCTTCTGTAATATAACTTCTAAATTATGGAAATTGTAATGCAATAAAACTTCTCTGTTGCCTGCCGAGAGTGTCAGATATTATCTGGTGGATCTCAGATACCCCAGGTGTATCACTCTCTCCCACACACATAACCCCCTCATACCCCCTTCAAAACATCAGCCTCCACTCGACACCGTGGGACTCCTCAAGTCACCTGTGTCAACCGTTCAGCTCTGGCTGACCCATTTCCTGCCCCAGCCAGCTTGGGGCTAGAACGGAGATGTTCCATTTACTCTGTCAAAAGTTAAATGTCACCCTCTGATGTTCACTGGCTTTGAAGTTTCCTAGCCATGGTACATGGGAAACTTTTCTGTCTCCATCAAACTCCTCCTCACGCCCTATTCTGTGTGCAAACAAGTTCCTTGTTGTGATTGCTCATTTCTGCCCTCACATCCTTTCAGTTGTGGGGTTTCTTATTGTCTTACTAACAAAAATAGCAACAATATTTACCCGGGACTTAACTATGAGTCAGACACTCTTATAAGCACATTTGGATATATGTACTCAATTCATACTCACAACAAGTGTTCGAGGCAGTTGTCATTATGAGCCCTATTTTACAAATAAGCCACTGAGGGGTTAAGAAACCTTTCAAGGTCCCCCAGCTACTGAGAGGCAAAATCTGTGCCCTTAACCCGTGGGATGTGGCTCCTCCATCTCTCATTTTCTTCTCCTCCAACCATCTCCTATGTAGCCACGTTCACCCAATGCCATGTTTACCCTGTGCCAAGCACCGTGCCAGGCCCTTGGGATCTGGGGACGATGCTTTGCAACCCTTGCCTACAGTTTGATGGAGGAGACAGGCAGGCACACCATAAGCCAGAGTGTGCTGGGTGGGGGCGGGGAGGCCTGGACCATCGCTGTAGGGCTTTGAAGGGTGTGTTGGAGTCTGTGACACTTTATCTGGGATGTGGAATAGGTGTCTGTAATCGTGCTGTAACCCATGAGCTCCTCTTCAACTGTCAGATATTGCTTCACGTGCTTCTTTCTCTTTCTGCAGTTTTTGAAACTTCAAAATTCTCTTTGCCTTTTGCTGCAGGAGAGCAGTTTTTGAACTTAACTGTTGCATTAAGATCATCCATGGCAGCAGCAACTGGTTGGTTTTCCTCTTGGCTCAGGCTGGACACGTTTTTCAGTCCCCCAGAGGTGATGTTTGCTGGAGTCTGGCTGAAGGGATGGGGTGGGAGGGAAGCAGGGCCAGGCTCTTCCAAGCCTGGCCCATGAGACCACCTCTTCCCTTCCACTCCAACCCCAGGATCCACTGGAGGCCTCAGGGAGGTTTCAATGGACACCCGGGGTTGAGAACCACTAACTGTTAATGCTTGTTTTAATTGCTGCCATGTTGCCTTGGCTACAGCAAGACCAGTTGGCTTGGTGTTTGTGGAGGGGTTGACAAATGCAGACTTTTATTTTCATCCTTTAACTGTTCTCTTAGAAAACCCTTATCCAGCCAGAGATTGCTATTGGATTTACCTGTGAGCAGATGAGAGTGGTGGGTGTCTGAGGGTCCTAACATGCACTGGAGCAATCTGATTAAAAAATCGTATTTTAGGATCTGAGTCATATCATGCTATATAAGGGCAGAGACACTGACAGGGACTCTGTCCACAATAAAAATAATACAAATATAATACAAATAATAAACCGTGAAATACATATTATTTTGATAGAATCCAATAAATGTAAACATACACATATATGGGCACAATAATATTTGAGTGCTGGTATCTGCCAAGCACTGTGCTAGGTGCTCTACATGCAGTATTTCATTTAATCCTGACAACAGTGCTCAGAGGCAGGCATAGCGATTATTATCCTGTTATAGAGATGAAACCAAGACAGAGAAGAGAAATTATTTGTCCAGGGTCACCTGATGAAGAGGGCTTCCTAGGTGACTCAGTGGTAAAGAATCTGCCTGCTACTGCAGGCCTTGCACGGGAGACTCAGGTTCGATCCCTAGGTTGGGAAGATCCCCTGGAGGAGCACATGGCAACCCACTCCAGTATTCTTTCCTGGAGAATCCCACGGACAGAGGAGCCTTTCGGTTCAGTTCAGTTTAGTCACTCAGTTGTGTCTGCAGCCCCATGGACTGCAGCATGCCAGGCTTCCCTGTCCATCACCAACTCCCAGAGCTTGCTCAAACTCATGTCCACTGAGTGAGTGACGCCATCCAATCATCTCATCCTCTGTCATTCCCTTCTCCTCCTGCCTTCAATCTTTCTCAGCATCAGGGTCTTTCCCAATGAGTCAGTTCTTTGCATGAGGTGGGCAAAGTATTGGAGTTTCAGCTTTAGCATCAGTCCTTCCAATGAACACCCAGGACTGATCTCCTTTAGGATGGACTGGTTGGATCTCCTTGCAGTCCAAGGGACTCTCAAGAGTCTTCTCCAATACCACAGTTCAAAAGCATCAATTCTTCGGTGCTCAGCTTTCTTTATAGTCCAACTCTCACATCCATACATGACCACTGGAAAAACCATAGCCTTGATTAGACAGACCTTTGTCAGCAAAGTAATATCTCTGCTTTTTAATATGCTATCTAGCTTGGTCATAGCTTATAACTTAGGTCATAGCCTAGGTTGGACTTAGGCTATAGTCCAGGGGGCTCGCAAAGAGTTTGACACGACTGAGCGACTGAGCATGCACGCATGATAAAGATGAGCCAGGAGTGAAAAGCCATCTGACACCCAGGCCCACAGCCCAGTGTATGTTAATACTCAATATATGGGACCTTCACACAGATGCTGCCTGACTCCCAGGTGCCCACCTCAGTACCACCCAGTCCCATCCCATCTCAGGGACCCCTTTCAGTCCAGACTGAGCCATATTTCCCTTACCCACTGCTCAGCACAATTTCTGCATTTAAAATTTAGTTGACATGAACAAATCCACTGGACTAGATGACTTCCTCTAGTTCTTCCCATACAGTTTGAGATTCCCCGGCACCATGGCAACCAGATTTTTACATGAAACTGGATCCTTGGAGGTCAGGACATGCAGGAACTAAGTGAAGTGCCTTGAAGATTCGCTGCGCTGGTAAGTGGTTCCTTCAAGGGGCATCCACTGAACTTCTCACCAGCCTCACTCACTCTCATTCGATGCTACTTTAGCCATTAAGTGCCCTTAAGAGCCCACAGAAGTATTGAAGGCCCTTTAAAAAACTTGTGGGGAATGCCAAAGGGAGAAAAGAAAACTACAAAATTGAAATTAATGGAGGTTCGATTAAATGCCTGCAAAAATATCACACTAAGCTTCATGAATAGTTAAATTTGGAATTCATAGAAAATTCATGATGCTTAAAAACAATAATTCCTGCTTTTCTTACTTTGAGAGGTTTTCTAGTTTGCATAATGATGGTTGAAAAATCACAGCCAGTCGTAAATTGGATGTATTCCTTGCAGGCGAAAGCATTGCAAAAGCAGAATTACAAAAGTCACATCATATTTTTTACAGCCAAAATATTAAATAATTTGCTCAAATTGGCCAGCTGTGGAACACGTGAGATGTGGATGTTTTCTTCTATGTTCGACATGGTGTTGGATGGAATCTTCCAAAGGAAGAGTCCCTAAAATCTGGGAATCACACACCTCCCCAGACCTTGAGAGAGTTTAGTGTAGGCAAGAAACAGAGCCTGGTTGCTAGGGGTAAAGCGTGGACCTAGGAGGGGAATCTCCTCTCAGTCTGGAGTGGGGAGGCCCAAGAGGGGAAATAGAGTTCTCGAATGAAATGCAGTGCTTATCCAGTCTATCTTGGGAAAGAGGGCCTGTTTGAATGCGTCCAATAGATTCCAGCTGCCCCTACTGGAAACAAGCCAAGAAAAGCCTGCGCCCCGTTTTTCCCTTCTCTATAGGAAAGAGATTGAGAGGCTTTTCTTTTTCAAAGCAGAGGGAGTGAGAAGGCCTACAAAGCCCCGATGCTATTCTTCCCTTTTCAGGACCGGGGACCGCACCACCTTATCATTCAGCGCTGACCCAAGAGCTCCTTTTGATTGGCAGCATCACAAATTGACATCTGTTTTCTTATCAAAGTCCTGGACAGGAGGCAGAATTCAGCAACTGTCTCCCTCACATCAGGTCTGGAACAGAGGGAACTCTGCGGTTCTGTGATAAAACGAGAGCTGGAGGCTAATTAATGACAGAGCTGCCTGCCTCCTTTGTCTGGGTTGCCAGCAACTCGAGATAACTCAGCAGAGGTGTGAGGAGCTCCTGGGTTCTGGGGCACAAGCCCTTGATATAAGAAAGTCTTAGGACCTTGGTTTTCTCACTTGAAAATGAAGATGATAATTCCTGCCACTTTTTCCTATCAGAGAAAGTCTGGGCTAGAATGTGGTGGTGGTGGCTGTTTAGTCGCTCAGTCATGTCCAACTCTTTGTGACCCCATGGACTGGAGCCCTCCAGGCTCCTCTGTCCATGGGATTTCCCAGGCAAGAATACTGGAATGGGTGGTCATTTCCTTCTCCAGAGGATATTCCCAACCCAGGGGTCGAACCTGCATCTTTTGCATAGAAGGCATATTCTTTACCGCTGAGCCACCAGGGAAGCCCCTGAATGTAGTAACATAGGAAATTGCCTTAAGAGGTTTGCTACTCAAAGTGTGGCCTCAGGCAGGCAGGCTCAGATTCACCTGAGAGTTTGTTGAGAATGTTACAGACCACAAGGGATTAATCTCCAGAACTTACAAACAGCTCATGTAGCTCAATATAAGAAAAAATAAACAACCCAATCAAGAAATGGGCAGATGACCCAAATAGACATTTCTCCAAAGAAGACATATAGATGGCCAAGAGGCACATGAAAAGATGCTTGTCATTGCTCACTATTGTAGGCTTCTCTGGTGGCTCAGTTTGATCTCTGGTGGGGAAGATCCCCTGGAAATCAAAACTATGAGATATCACCTCACACCAGTCAGAAGGGCCATCATCAAAAGGTCTACAAATGAAAGAAAGAAAAAAAAATGGTCTATAAACACTAAGTGCTGGAGAGGATGTGGAGAAAAGGGAAGCCTCCTACACTGTTGGTGGGAATGTAAATTGGTGCAGCCACTATTGAGAACAGTATGGGGGTTCGTTAAGAAACTGAAAATAGAGCTACCATATGACCCAGCAGTCTTACTCCTGGGCATATATCAAGGAAAAAACATGGTTTGAAAGGATACATGTACCCCAATGTTCATTGCAGTGCTGTTTACAATAGCCAAGACATGGAAGCAACCTAAATGTCCATCAACAGATGAATGGATAAAGAAGATGTGGAATATTACTCAGCCATTAAAAAGGATGAAATAATGTCATTTGCAGCAATATGAATGGACCTGGAGATTATCATCCTAAGTGAAGTGAGTCAGACAGAGAAAGACAAACGTCATATGATATCACTTATTGTGGAACTAAAACAAAAGTGAAGCAAACAAACTTATCTACAGAACAGAAACAGACTCATAGGTTTAGAGAACAAACTTAAAGCTACCGGCAGGAAGGGTGGGCGGAAGGGACAGATTGCAGATTGGGGACTGACATGTACACACTGCTATATTTAAAATAGATGGATACCTGTATATGTATAACTGAATCACTTTGCTGTACTCCTGAAACTAACACAATATTGTTAATCAACTCTACTCCGATAAAATAAAAATAAAGGAATGCAGACTCTCAGGCCCCACGGCAGACCTACCAAAGTGGAATCTTCATTTTAATGAGATCCCAGGTAACTTGCATGAATATTAAAGTTTGAGAAGGCCTGATTATGGAAAAAACAAACAAACAAACAAACAAACTCTGCAAGTCTTATAAGTTATCACTTACTGGTGACAATCAGTTTAAAGTCTTCTCTGTTAGCTTCATGAGATGAGGCCCCAGGAGGTTTGTTCCCCACTGTATTCCACTTCTTGGCTCATTCCGTGGCATAGAATAGGCACTCAGTATTTGTTTAATTAATTAATAAGCCTTATATCCTGTGTGAGCGACCACACAGAGGGGAGGAAGACTAGCTAGGTTCATCAATTGACTTCCCAGTGAGCCATGTGATCTACCTGGTAGGGGTAGCCTGCTTTTGACCCCTGGTACAATGCCCAGTGCAGGCTTCCCTGGTGGCTCAGTGGTAAAGAATCCACCTGCCAATGCAGGAGATGTGGGTTCGATCGCTGGGTCGGGAAGATTCGCTGGAGAAAGAAACGGCAGCCTGCTCCAATATTCTTGACTGGGAAATCCCATGGACAGAGGAGGCTGACAGACTATAGCCCATGGGGTTGCAAAAGAGTCATAACACGACTTGGCAACTAAACAGCAGCACCAACCATGCCCTAACAGAGCACTGCAGTGGTTCTCAAACCTTACTGCACGTCAAGATCACCTGGACACCTTGTTAAAACAGATGGCTGGACCCCACCCTCATAGTCTCTCATTCACTAGGTCTGGGATGGGATGAGAATTTGTATTTCTAACAAATTTCTGGTGATGCTGATGCTGCTGGTCTCAAGGACTCTGTCTTCAGAAGAAGGCCTAGACACTGATGATGTCTGAATAAGTATCTTCACATTTTAAAAGCAGAATAGGAGGCATTCACAGAGACAGAAATATCAAATTGACAAAAAAACATTTTTGGACTGAAGCTTTAGGCCCTGGCTCCTCGTCAGGAGGCTGGGGCAGCCTGAGATAGGCCAAGGACAGGGGACCAATGGGCCAGGGAATGGGTGGTGCTAGTGGCCATGAGTTTATAATTCGGGGCTCAGAGGCAAGGCTCTCAGTCCTGGCGTGGTCAGTATCACTTGTGTGATTCCTAAAGTCTACAGTTTTCCTCTTCATGTCAAGATTCCTGAATCACCAGAGTGGGACTGACTGTTCGCTGGGTCAGTCAGACAGGCACTCCAGGGCTGTTTGGTAACAGACAGTAACAGTGACGACTACTCCCTTTATGTCAGGCCTCGTATGTGTGTTGTCGTGCTAAGTCGCTTCAGTCTGGTCCGACTCAGTGCAACCCTGTGGACTGTAGCCCACCAGGCTCCTCTGTCCTTGGGATTCTCCAGACAAGGATACTGGAGTGGGTTGCCAGGCCCTCCTCCAGGGATCTTCCTGACCCGAATAGGGATTGAACCTGTGTCTCTTCTGTCCACCTGAATTGGCAGGTGGGTTCTTTACCACTAGCACCACCTGGGAAGCCCTCAGGC
>NW_011495050.1:21571788-21591306 GCF_000754665.1 Bison bison bison | reverse complement strand
ATCTAATATATATATATACACATATATATAAATTCCAAGGAAAGAAGAGACTGGTGGGCTATAGTCCATGGGGTCGCAAAGAGTTGGAGTCGGACATAAGGAGCGACTAACACTTCCACTTCGACAGTAACAGGCTGAGACTCCAGCCCAGGCCTCCCCCTTCACTCCATTTAGTGTCTCTCTCCCTTGCTCGCTTCTGCTTCTGCCAGACAAGCCCCGACCCCTGCCTCTCTGCTGTGAACTTCCTCCCAGTCTATGTCCCATTCCGACAGCCACTGTCTCAGAAAGCAGCTCTCTGGGCCTCAGCTGAAAGCAGCCCACTCTGTGATTCTGTTCCTGTGTAATTCTACCTGCAATTACACAGACGGTGGTCCACCATGGCCTCAGCTCAGACAGCAATTCCAGCTGGCTCTATTCAACTCCTCGCATTGCTGCATCTCCACAGAGATGTCCAAGTCTCATCCCATTGGTTGAAAGGGACTTCCAAGTGCCTGGGATGCTTGACGAGGTGGGGAGCTGTGTGTGTGTGTCTGTGTGTGGGGACTGGCCCCCAAGGACAGCCCAGCCACTCCCTTCCCTGGTCCTTCCCATAGAAGACGGCCGTCCTCTCCATCTGAAGACCCCCCCCCTCCCCTCCCCTTTCCCCCACTGCCCCTCTTTTTGTTGCCATGCTGTCTTCTCACTCTCCTCTCTCCAGGCCCTGGCTTATCTTGGTTCTTATCCATGAGAGGAAAACAGACTGCAAGCTTCATGCATCCAAGGATCTTCCTGCTTTGCCTTGTAATGACCAGGTGTATCAATGAGAAGGAGGATGGAGATAGAAATATACAGAAAACCACCAGCTTAATACTTGCCATATAATCCTCCCCCATCTCTTTTCATTTGTGTGTTTATTGGTTTGCCATTCAACATCCTGTATCATATTGAACAGTGTCTGCCTCCCCTCCCCCAAATTCATATCCACCTGGAAGCTTAGCATGTGACCCTTACTGGGAAAGAGTGTCTTTGCAGATGTAATTAGTCAAGATGAGGTCATATTGGTGTAGGGTGGGTTCTAAATCCAGTATGCCTGGTGTCCTTATATGAGGAAAGGCATTTAGACACAGACACACAGGCCCATGGGGAGAAGGCCATGTGAAGACAGAGGCAAAGGTTGGAATGAGGCATCTACACACCAAAAAAGCCAAGGGTTGCCAGCAAACCCCAGAAGCTCGGAAGAGGTGAGGCAGAATTCTTCAGCATAGATTTTGGAAAGAGTTTGGCCTGGCCAACACCTTGATTTTGGACTTCTGGCCTCCAGAACTATGATACAGTGAATTTCTATTGTTTTAAGCCAGCGTGTGTGTGGTCTTTGTTACAGCAGCCACAGGAAACTAATACACACCCAGTAATACACACCCTTGAGGGCAGGAGCCACATCCGTTTTGTTCACCTTCGAATCCTCAGCGTCTCACAGCAGCTGGTGCCTGAAACAGTCTGAAATAAACTTCTGTCAAGTGAAGACAGCTAAGCCTGAGCAAGTGTGACTGAAGTGGGAGGGAACAGTGAGGATTGAGATGATCTGTTTGGTTCCACAGAGAGAAACAGCAGCAAGGGAGGAGTCAGCAATGGGACCTGGCTCTTCCTTGCTGAGCTCACTCTCAGATGCTGAAATGACTATTTTTGGTGAAAGCAAATCATAACCACGGCCAAACGTCTGGAGCCCAAGGCCGCAAATGCATGAGCTGAGCCAGGGTAACAGTCACCCGGGTTTATTTTTAAAGTAACCACGCCTGACCTGCAGGCTCAGAGGCCTAAGACACAGACTTCCCTGAGGGCCGCCCGGCATGGCCAGCTCTCCTCCGCTGAGGAAAGCCACAGGTTTCAAAATGGAGGCCCTCAGCCTCCCCTGCTATATCGCTAAGGAATACCTCCCCTCCCATCTGTCACTGACATACTGACCCCTTTCTGGCATGTTTGACACCCACAAATCACAAGCTGTTGCTCTTGGCTTGGTTCAGTTTCTGGAATTCAATGATGCATGTGAGTGTGTTCTGCACCCATGGGGTGCGGCTGCTGGGGCCAAATGCTCTCCCTCCTGATGGCTGAAGCACCTCCTGCTCAGCCCTCCATCTTCCCCTAGAAGGGACAGGCAAGTGGTCTTCAGAACCGCTGGGCGTAAGGGGTCTTCTGCCGATTCAGCCACCATCAGCAACCAGCTGTCCACAGGGACCCCAGAGGTTGCCAGAGTTGGGGACCCTCCCCAGTCTCAGAGTTCTCCCTGGGTCCTGGGTTAGGAACGCATTTCTTCACAGCTCAGTCAGGATTTGAAAAAAAAAAAAAAACAAGGAAAAATATTGTTAACCTGGTGGGACTCAGGGTAACTTTTTGTTTTTTATTCTCACGAATTGTATTTTCCTTTAGTCTTTGTACCAATGAAGGATGACTCTGACACTCTCAAAAAAAAAAAAAAAAAAAGAGAGAGAGAGAGAGAAAAGAAAAGAAAAAATAACATGTTTCCACGCTGGGCTTCATTGGAAGTCTTTGCATTGACCCACTCCAATCAGGAGAACCCCTGCAGTCTTATTGAGAAAAGTGAGCCCCAAACGCCACATGTGTGATTCTAAAAACATCAAGGAAAGATGTCAATTTTTTACTGAAGTTTTCCAAGGGAGGGACAGGGGGTATGTATGCTATTCCACACAGCATGACCTTCTTTAAAATTACCCTTAGACATGTCTTTCTTTTCCCCTCAGCTTCACTCCTTGCATTGGCTTCTTCTCCCTTTACGATCCCCGTTTTCAGGTCCTCCTAGTCTGTCTCCTCAAACTTGTAGCCACACTGGCTCTCGCTCCAGCTCCTTCCTCTTTGCAGTCTCTCCTCCTGTAGAAGACTCCTTTACCTGGGTAGCTCCCTCTGCGTCTCTTATACAGTCGTTTGGCCTCTCTCAGCCTCTCTGATGGCCCGTGTACCTGTCACCCCACACAACCCAGTAGCTGAGCTCATTGAGCTGATAGGCTGTCCTTCCTTCCTGAAAAGAATGTGGTTTCCCACTCACAGCAGAAATCTTTGGGGGATATAAACAGCCACACCTCTGTTTGACATACATGATACCAGGGTGTTCTGGGTGGTCCCGTTTCACCCTCCCCATTTCCTGTGAGGTCAGAGAGCTAGAATATGTGTGGTAATGAGGGGGCAGAGATGCCCAGGAGGACCTTAGCTCCAAGTCCATGAAAGGAGCAAGGGCTTATGGGAATCAACACGAGCTCACCCTGTGGAGCGGCTCCAGACATGGCCCTGCCCTCAAGGAGTTTAAAATATGATTGGGAGAAACATATGTGAGACAGCGCTGGAGCAATTTCTAGAGCAAGTTGAGACAGGGATGTGTGCTAAGGGCCCTAAGAGTTCAGAAAGGCAGGTCAGCACAGTCTGGAGAAGTCTCAGGAAGCTTCAAGGATGGGTCTAGAAGATGGGCGGAGTGTAACCAGGTGGAAGAGAAGGGAGAAGTTATCCCGTCAGGAGCATCAGTGCAAACAAAGACTGGGGGAGGGGGACGGTGGCCCGTGACGGGGGACAGAAAGGAGGGCCGTCTGGCAAAGTGGCCCATTTCTCCAACAGCCACCACCCTTTTTGGCACCAGGGACTGGTTATGTGGAAGACAATTTTTCCATGGCCAGGGGCTGAGGGCAGGAGGGTGGTTTCAGGATGATTCAAGCACATTTCACTTATTATAAATGCACACATTTTATTTCTATTATTATTATTATGTCAACTCCACCTTAGATCATCAGGCATTAGATCCCAAAGGTTGCGGATCCCTGCAATTCCCCAGGCACATACCTCAAGCAGTCTCATTACTTTGAAGCTGTGTGTATGCTTAGTCGCTCTTTGAGTCCCCATGGACTGTAGTCCACCAGGCTCCTCTGTCCATGGGGATTCTCCAGGCTAGAATACTGGAGTGAGTTGCCACGCCCTCCTCAAGGGGCTTTTCCCAACCCAGGAATCGGACCCAGGTCTCCCATATTTTGGGAGGATTCTTTACCGTCCAAGCCATGGGGGAAGCCCAAGAATACTGGAGTAGGCAGCCTATCCCTTCTTCACGGGAACTTCCCCGTGCAAGAATTCAACGGTGGTCTTCCACATCGCAGGCGGACTCTTTACCAGCTGAGTTACCTGAGAAGCCCACTTTAAAGTTGAACGTGAACTATGTCTCTCCTGGACCTTCTCTTGTTTCCACCTGTAAGGAGACCTATGTTCTGGTGGGCAGGCAGCCAATCTTCCATTCCATGTCAAGGACTGAGGTTCCCAGACTGGTGTTTAGGTTGGTTGATCGGATCTGAGCATGCATTTTCCCAGAGCTAGACGTGAAGATTAGCCTAGGTGGAATAAGGCTGAAACGTGTGTGTCGAGCTGGGGTTGGGCTGTAACATGGATTATTTTAACACGATTGTGGTAGGGAAACCCCAAACAAGTAAGAAGCTTCATGAAAAATTAATATTTTTCAAATGAGTTGTTTTAGAAATTCATAGATATGTCAAATTTCTACCATATTCCATGGGAAGTTGGTGAGAAATTCTACCTGGATGTTACACTGAGAGTTAGGCTCCTTGCATGCCCTAGAAGTACTAATGGTAACCCTGAGCCCCAGCTCCTCCAGAATTCAGAACCAGAAGCATGAGGTCTGCTGGGGTTTCAGCCACACAGCAGTGGAGGAGAGACGGCCCTGGGCTTCACTGTGGATGGGGCTGGGGGTGCATCTAACATCTTTAGTGTATGGGAACTTAGCTGAGGTCCAGGCAGCCACCATGGCTAGGTGGCCAGGGGATAGAGGACCACGTGAGGATCAGGTGGGGTGAAATATGCAAAGGCAGGCAGGTGGCTGGGGCATGTTTCAAAGAGTTAAGCTTATGCCCTGCACGACCTTTGGCACTGCCTGGTGGGTCTGAAAGCAGCATCTAATACTCTAAAGAAGGGTCTGGAAGTGGTTGTTTGTTTCTTGGGTTCCACAATGCTGGCTAAGGTCCAGAAACAGGGCCTCAAACTGTCTAGGCAGGTTGATACAGAATCCCAGTCTTGTGAGCTGGGCCAGTGTGGCCAGGACCTAGAATGGTATGATTCAGATGATTCATGTGTTGCCAGGAGTCAATTACCTTCCCTCTCTCCTTTCCTCCCTCCCTTCCTTGTTCCCCCTCTCTCGCTCTTTCTTCCTATTCCTTCTCTCATTCATTCACACTATGTGTCAAGCCATTTCCTAGGTGATGAGCACGCCATGATGAACATGATTCCTATCCTTCTACCCTTATGGAACTTATATGTGTGGGGCGGGGTATACACATGGTTACATTCATAATGATATAATTATAGACAGTGTTCCAAAGAGATACAGCATTTAACAGCGTCAAGAGGGAACCTAATCAGATTGGGGTGGGGAGGGGTTGTGGGGAGCTCAGCAAGGCTTCTCCTAGAAGTGGTGAGCAGTCAGCCAAGCAAAAGGGATGAAGAGGATAAGAAGAGGAAGAGTGTTTTAGACAGAAGGAAGCACCAGAGCCATGTCATCAAGTCAGGCAGGAGGATGGCTGATTCTGGGAACTTGCTGGAGAGAGTGAGCAAGTGGGATGAGGTGTGAGATAGCAGGAGAGGATCACTGGGTGCGAGCCTGGGGCTGTTCACAGTGGGCTGGGCTGCCAGTGCCTCCATGCGGCGCTGAGTCTCTGGGTATTAATAATGCTAATAATACCTATCTCTTATGAAGCACTTTCTATGTGCTACATGCTTTCCATGCCTCTCGTTATTCACCACCCCCCCCCCAAGAAATTAGTACAGTTATTTTCCCATTTTACAGATGAGAAAAACAAAGACTAGAGACCTCAATGGATACACCTAATCTAAGGCCATGCAACCAACAACTGAAGGAACTTAAACTTCACCCATGACCTGCCTGATTGCAAAACCGTTGTTCCAGAAACTTTCCCCTGCTGCCTTTTGGCATGAGTGACTCTTGCAGAGAGGGACTGGGGAGGCCATCTCCAAGCTTTGGCTCCTCTACACCCTGAGAAGCATGGAGAGGAGGAAGTAGGATGGGGGGCAGGGTGCTGGTAGCTCTGGCTGTGGTAGAGAATTGTTGGGGAGAACTCCAGGGGTGGGGGTGGCAGGGACGCACCGAGCTGGCTCATGTGCATGAATCATTCACAAGTTTGAGGATGAGTCAGAGGCCGGCTGCATTGTTACGGAAGTAGTGGGCCGAGTGTGGACTCAACCTGAAGCTGGGTTTTTCTCTTATGGTGACATCATGAACCAGAGAAGCCAAGCCAACTTTGGGAGGTGACTTTCAAGTGGAAAAATATCTTCTCTAAGGCTTGCAGGTGAGCATCATGGAAGAAAGATCCACTTTAGAGAATTTATTAATGTGAAGTCCTTGACCAGATATGGCCGAAGCCAGGATATCTTACCTGCAGAAGAAACTTGGCACTCCATTCTGTGAGCTGGTCACAGAATCCCTAACCAGCCCCTGGAGAAGATTTAAAATTAGTTAGGGAAGGAATTTATCACTAAGATAACTCAGGGACTTCTTGGCAGATCTTTATGCCTATGATTCAGAGAGAATTCCCAAACCCCTTGAGTGCATTAGAAAGTTGAAAAAAACCCTGAAACTGGTGAGACATGTAGCAAAAGGCTCACACACACACACACACACACTGTAGAATTTAGGAGAAGCAAAATAACTTCCCTTCTTGGAACTAACTCTTCTACCTTGACTATGACCGGGGTGGGTTGTTCCCCTACAATTTTCAGTATGTCTGACTGTGTGGATAGAATGCTTTCCATTTCCGCTTGACCCTAGTATCAGTAATCCAGATAGAATTCCGGTTCAAACATCAAAAGGTAGAACTGTCATGGAACATTTGTCCTGCAAGGGACATTCATTTATTTGTGCAATCAAAACTTCTAAGAAAAGTATTAATACCAAGCATTTCTTTAGGCCTGTTATCTCTAATGGTCCTTGGACTATTCCAACCCTTGCAGCTAAGATTAGGAAGTCTTTGTTAATAATACCATATCATATACTTGAAAGTTGCTAAGAGAGCAGATAGTAAATGTTCTCACCATAGAAAAGAAATAGTAGTCACACAACATGAACCTTTGCCAACAAAGGTCCATTTAGTCAAAGGGCTTCCCTCATAGCTCAGTTGGTAAAGAATCTACCTGCAGTGCAGGAGACCCGGGTTCAATTCCTGGGTCGGGAAGATCCCCTGGAGAAGGAAATGGCAACCAACTCCAGTATTCTTGCCTGGAGAATCCCATGGACAGAGGATCCTGGCAGGCTACAGTCCATGGGGTCGCAAGAGTCCGACAGAACTGAGAGACTAAACCACCACCACTACCACGGTTTTTCCAGTAGTCATATGGATATGAGAATTGGACCATAAAGAAAGTTGAGCACAGAAGAATTGATGCTTTTGAACTGTGGTATTGGAGAAAACTCTTGAGAGTCCCTTAGACTGGAAGGAGATTAAACCAGTCAATCCTAAAGGAAATTAACCCTGAATAGTCATTGGAAGGACTGATGTTGAAGCCGAAACTCCAATACTTTGGCCACCTCACGCAAAGAAGCAACTCATTGGAAAAGCCCCTGATTTGGGGAAAGATTGAAGGCGGGAGGAGAAGGGGACGACAGAGGATGAGATGGTTGGATGGCATTACCGACTCAATGGACGTGAGTTTGAGCAAGCTCCAGGAGTTGGTCATGAACAGGGAAGGCTGGCGTGCTGCAGTCCATGGGGTCTCAAAGAGTCAGACACAACTGAGCAACTGAACTGAACACTATGGGGATGTTAGCTAACACTATGGGGGTAATAATTTTGCACCTGAAAAAAGTTTAGGAAATCATCTTGCCCAAGGTTCACAGTTAGTAGTTTCTTCTGTGGTTAGCAATGATTGGGGTTCTTTTCCTTTTTTTCCAGCAAGGACCAGGTAGAGAATATCGTGAGAGGAACCTCTGAGCATGAGGCAGTCTCTGTACTGACTTAGGGGCTGGAGACCCAGCTTGAGAAGGCAGTGCGGTCCATGAGGAGGAGCTCTGGCTCTCCCAATGCAAATCCATTTTCTAGGTGTGACCTCCGGCCAGGACTCTCACCTCTCCTTGAGCCTAGGTTTCCTTGCCTGGAAAATAGAAACATTAGATCTTCCTCATTGCATTTTTGTGAGGATTAAATGAAATAATAAGCAACAAAATTGAGGGCAAGTTTTAATGATCTCATATATAATTTTTGGTGCATTGCACATTTTCCAAAACATGTAGATATTAAAAACATAATCAGATATCTTTTTAATTAAAAAAAAGTAAGGAGATTAATGTGTCTAAAGTTTTTACTACTGCGCCTGGCACAGAGAAGGTCAACATGAACCTAACTGTTAATAATAAGTGGACGCCCCCTAGGACGCAGGCCTGTCCAAGCAAGCCTGGGGATGCAGAAGGGCAGCCCACTTGGGCTCTATTTGCATGAGGTTACTCCTGCGAGAGAATTTGTGCTAAAGGAAGAGAACGGACGTTCCCAAGTTAGAGCAAGGGTAGTAGGTCAAAATAGGTTTCTTTTTCTCTCTTGCTTAACTTTTTAAAGTTTTTGTTTTATTTTTATCTATTTATTTATTTTTTGGCTTTGCTGGATCTTGACGCTGAGTGTGGGCTCTCTCTAGTTGCAACCACTGGAGCCTACGCTCTAGTTGTGGTGTGCAGCCTTCTCTTGCTGTGGAGCACAGGCTCTAGAGTAGGGGCTCAGCAGTTGCCGTGCATGGGCTTAGTTGCCCTGTGACACGTGGAATCTTCCCAGACCAGGGATCGAAACTGTGTCTCCTACATTTGCAGGCAGATTCTCAACCACTGGACCGCTAGAGAAGTCCCCAAAGAGGTTTCTAAGCAGAGCCCTGTGTCTGTCACATAGACTGACCACTGCCTCTCACCCAGGGCCCCCTGCCTTGTTCCTGGGGACTCTTGCCTGAGATCTAGGGGAGGGAGTGACAAAACGAAAAAAACCATTTCCTAAAATCTGCTAGACTTTGAGAGCTTTAGACAGCCTGGTTTGTAAGCTTTTAACCTGCTGTACAACAGGGGAACAGAGGGGACTTCCCCTTCCCCACCCCCTGTGGTGTCTGCTGGGGAACAGGGCACCCAGAGCTGAGATGGTGTCTTGGTGCAGTAACCCACAAGGCAGGCTTCACTGTAGGAGAGAGGGTGGGAGAGAAACAGAAGCCAGGTGTACCTGCGGGGATTACCTGGGCACACCCGGGACATTTTTCTAGGGATGTTAGATCTATTTGGGAAACATTTATTGAAGACTTCAGAATGTTACTGAGTGGTCACCTGAGGCATATAGCCGGGAGCTGAGCCGTGTGCTTGGGGAGGGGGTGGTCTTGAGGGGTTGAAGCCCGGCCCTGATGGTTGGTAGGTAAACACAGATCTGTCTTATTTTCCTCTACTGTGTCTTCCTTGTGGCCTCAACAATTGCTTTCAACAGCTGTGCTGTGCTATGCTGTGCTGTGCTTAGTTGCTCAGTCATGTCCAACTCTTTGCGACCCCATAGACTGTAGACTGCCAGGCTCCTCTGTCCCAGGGATTCTCCAGACAAGAATACTGGAGGGTTTTTTTTTGCCATGCCCTCCTCCAGGAGATCTTTCCAACCCAGGGATTGAACCCAGGCCTCCTGCATTGCAGGCAAATTCTTTACCATCTGAGCCACCAGAGAAGCCCTTTCAACAGCTATCCTTTAACAAATGCTGCCAAGGCAATCGGAGAAGGCAATGGCATCCCACTCCAGTACTCTTGCCTGGAAAATCCCATGGACGGGGGAGCCTGGTGGGCTGCCGTCTATGGGGTCACACAGAGTCGGACACGACTGAAGTGACTTAGCAGTAGCAGCCAAGGCAATACTTTAGGGGAACGTGCTCAGGGAGAGCAAAAGATCCTCTCCCTCTATCTCCTCTATCTCAGCTGTGTGTGTGCTAAGTCTCTTCAGTGGTGTCCAACTCTATGTGACCCTATAGACTGCAGCCTGCGGGCTCCTCTGTCCATGGGATTCTCCAGGCAAGAATACTGGAGTGGGTTGCAATGCCCTCCTCCAGGGGATCTTCCCAACCCAGGGATCGAACCCAAGTCTCTTACAGTCTCCTGCATTAGCAGGCAGGTTCTTTACCACTAACGTCACCTGGGAACTCCCCTATCTCAGCAAGAGGCTTTTAAAGTTCATGTTTTTAAAAATCATGGTAAAATATATACTGTTGACACTTGAACAACACAGGTTTGAACTGCATGGGTCCACTTACATGCAGAATTTTTTTTCAGTTAATACATATTACAGTACTACATGATCCATGGTTGGTTGAATTTGCAGGTGTGGAATGGTGGATTCAAAGGGCCAACTGTAAAATTACACAAAGATGTGAAGATTTTCAACAGTGCAGGGGTGTGGCACCTCTCATCCCCGTGTTTTTCAAGGGTCAGCTGTATATACAACATAAAATTTGCCATTTGAACCACTTTTCAGTGTATAATTCAGAGGCATTAAATCATGAAGATTTTCCGTAATGTCTTCTAAGAGTTCACGGTTTTAGCTCCTAAGCATAGATCATTATTCCATTTTGAGTTAATTTTTGTATATGGTGTAAGGTAAGGATCTGATAGTGTCTTGATTTGTACCCTGCAACTTTGCAGAATTTCTTTAGCTTTAGTAACTTTCTTTCTTATGGATTCTTTGAGATTTTCTACATAGAATAATGTCATCTGCAAATTTGATAGTTAACCTCTTCCTTTACGATTTTGATAACTTTCCCCCCCCACTTTTTTTGCCTAGTATCTCTGGCTAGAACTCCCAGTACAATGTTGAATGGCAGTGGTGAAAGTAGCCCACCTTGCCTTATTTTTGATCTTAGGGAGAAAGTCCTTCAGTCCTTTCAGCCTTTCATTATTGACTATATTGTTGTTAATTGTGGATCTTATCACACTGATAACTCTACTTTTTATCTAAGAATATCTTAATTTTTATCTCATTTATTAAGAACAATTTTGCAGTATATAGAATTCTCAAATGACAGTTCCCACCCCCACCCCCCCTCAGCACTTTAAGTATATCATCCCATTACCTTCTGGCCTCCATGGTTTCTGATGAGAAATCAAAAATTCATCTTATAAAGGATCCCTGGACTATGATGAGTCTCTTCTCTCCTGTTGCTTTGAGCATGCTGTCTTTTCATCTTAGGTACATGGATTCATATTTCTAATCAAATTTGGAAAGTTTGTGGCTATTACTCTACAAATATTCTCTATACTCCTTTCTCTCTCTCTCTCTTTCTCCTCTTTCTGAGACTCCCATAAAGCATATGTTGGTCCACTTAATAGTCCCAGAGGTCCCTTAGGCTCTGTTCATTTTTCTTTCTTTTCTTTTTTCTCCTCCTCAGTCTGGGTACCTTTAACAATCCTATCTTCAAGTTTGCTGATTCTTCCTTCTGAATCTTCAGATCTACTACCGAATCCTTGTACTGAATTTTTCATTATAGGCATTATACTTTTCAGCTATAGAATGTGTATTTGGTTCCTTTTTACAACGGTTTCGTTTTTTTCATACATTGTTCTTCTGATTTGCTTCTTTATGCTTAATTAAAGGAAGATGTGCACATTTTCCTTTAGTTCTTTGAGCATATTTAAGACAGTTGTTTTAAAGTCTTTGTCTCATAAGTCTGATGTCTGGGCTTCCTCAGGGAAGGAATTTAAAGGACCAGATAAATGTGCTTCCTCTGCACATTTATCTGGTCCTTTAAATTTGCCGAGTCTTCTGGGCTTTTTTTTTTTTTTTTGGCATGCTTTATGGTTTTTTATTGTTGAAAACTATGTATTTGAATATTGTGTTGTCATAACTCTGAAAGTTAGGATAATTATCTTCCCCAAGATTTGCTGGGTTTTGTTTTTTGTTGTTGGTTTTTGAAGGCTATGATTGCCTGTTTGTTGACTTCTCAAACTATTTTTTGCAAAAGATGTTCCTTGATGTGTGTGGTGACTGTTAATTTGTTTACGGTCAGCTGCGCGTGTGCGCATGCTCAGTCGTGTCCGACTCTTTGCGACTCCGTGGGCTGTGGTCCGCCAGGATCCTCTGTCCATGGGATTCTCCAGGTAAGAATACTGGAGTGAGTTGCCATTTCCTCCTCCAGGGGATCTTCCCAACTGAGGAATCTAACCAGCATCTGCCTGCCTTTCCTGCACTGCAGGCAGATTCTTTACCACTGAGCCGCTGGGGAAGCTCTGTGTTCAGCTAATGTTTGACAAAGTTTCCTTAAATGCCAGAAGTTAATGCAAAACAAAAATAAAAGACCAGAAGTGAAAAAGCAGAACACAAAAAGCAAGCACCTCTCTCAGTCTTCACAGATTGATTTTCTGCTGGGTCTCTCTAACTTAGTCAGGCTTATACTGAGCCTAGGTGGCACAACGTGAGAACTGAGGATCTTTTCAGGTCTTTTCTGAGCATGGATCTTACCTTGAGATTGTGCATGGCTTTCTAAATTTGCCTGTATACTCAAATGCTTTGGGAATGTCCCAATTCCTGAAGAATTTTCCCCAGCTTTTCCTCCTGGGACTTAGGTAATCTATTGTATATCTGGGCCATAATCTTTTGCCCCAGACGTCCATAGGTTGTTAGTTTACCTTACAACATTTTCAAGCAATGCCCACTGCTTTTCTGGCCTGAGGTCTGAGTTAGGGAAACCTGAGACAAGCACCTTCAGGTAACCCCCGGACAGGTTAGAACAGGCATGCATGATAATGTGTGAACAAGTTCTGCTCTGCTTCTTCTGGAACCAAGGAACAGGATCCCACACAGGGAACACAGCTGCTGTCTCTCCAAAATGGCCTTCCCTGGGGAGGGAGTAGGGTAAGAGCAAATGGAAAGGCCACAAAACTTTCCATTTTTGAGTTGCTTTTTTCTTGATTCAGCATTTACTTGGTTGCTGTAAGCCTCTGACTGTTTTCTGGAGTTCTGACAAAGTTGGTTCTGACAGTTTCAGCTTGGTTTTTTTTTTTTTGGTGTTTCTGTGGGGGAACACGAGCTTGCAGCTTACCCACTCCACCAATTTGCTGATATCCCTCCCCAGCTCCATTGTTGAGAGTGATTGTTTTTACTTCTACCCTCCAGTGGCCCAGGGACCTGGGTTATACTCACAAAATCCACTTTGACCAAATCCTTGAACTGGTGCATGACGTCAGCTTATTGTAGAGTAAGTTTAAAAGGCCATGGGACACAGAGCAGAAACAAATTAAATTTGGTAAATGTCCCTACAGGTCATACTTTTTACCCATTCGCAGTTGTAAATACTGTGCAACAGTGTCTACATCACAGTGGAAGGGTTGCTAAAGTCAGTCGTCATTTACAATTAATAGTAAAAGGGTACTTTCTAAAATGTTGCGCTGAATGGTAATCAGTTCTTGTTGGTCCCCTAGCACATGTTGGCAAATACATTTGATCTTTTCTGGTGGTGGCTGCCTGGTGAAATGTAACTGCTGAAGGGTTACAAAGCTACACCCAGGGTCAATGGGGCAAGGGTTCCATAATCAATTGGTATTATTTGTTCTGGGTATAGGAAAAAGGGGTGTTGGTGTATCTGTTTGCTGTGCAACAGATTACCTCCAGACTGAGTGGCTTGAATCAACAGTTATGAACTGGCACAGTTTCTATGGGTCAGGACTATGAAAGTAGTTTGATTGGGCGTTGGGGGTTCAAAATCTCAGACAAAGTTGCAGTGAAGATGTCAGCTGGGATTGCAATCACCTGAAGGCTTGGCAGTCTGGAGGATTCATTTCCAAAACTCACTTGCATAGCTAGCAAGCTGATGCTGGCTATTAGTAGGAGGCTCAGCTCCTCCCTTCCTGGCCTCTTCCACAGAGCCCCTTAAGCGTCTCTAGAACATAGTAACCAGCTTCCACCAAAGAAAGCAGTCTTAAGAGTGTTCCAGGCAGAAGCTATTGTTTTTATGACCTAAACTTGAGTTACATAGCCTCATTTCTATCACATTCTATTCCTATGAAGCAAGTCACTAAATCAGGCCCATGAACAAGAGAAGAGGCATTAGCTTTTACTTTGTGAAGGGAGGCATGCCAAAGAATATGTGAATATGTTTTAAAATCACCACATAGCACTGTGCCTACTTCAAAATACCCACCTGAACCCTAACACTATCTGAGCCACAGAGTACTGTCTTATTTTACAAAAAAATGTGCAGAGTCAAAGGTAGAGAATATATATGGTGTGTGTGTGTGTGTGTGCATGTTTGTGTGTAAAAGAATAAGAAGGCTGGGAGCTTCCTGGTTTTTTGGAGAATTACTCAAAAACAGTTCAAGGGAACTCCAGTGATATAACAACTCCCTATCTGAAAGATTGTTACATCCAAAATCTATCTCCTAAGATATTGACACAGAGAGGAGGGCATAAAAGGAGTATGACTTTGCCCCCTTCACTGTCTTTCCCTCAGAAGGTTCTGCCATAAGGTTAGAATTTCAGGTGCTAGGTAAGACTCTACATTAAAAGCAGACAATTTGAGCAGAGCATCCCACTCAGACCTGGCCAATGCAAACAGTTCTCTTGCTTAACAGAAAAAAACCCAACAGAGTCATTGCCATTGGCAAACAGAATCGCAACATGGGAGGTACGTATGCAAATATGGACGCCTGCATTCAATATTCCTCACTCGGGCTTAACAGAAAACAAAACAAAACAACTACTCAAGCACAAAATGGTGACCCTGTTTTCTGAACGCCTAGCTTTCAGAGTCATATGGTCTATGACCTCCTAGCTTTTAAGTATGCCTCCTCTTATTTTAAGTAGCAGATTCCTCTTAGCAAGAGAGTACTGTGTACCCTCCAAGCTTGGAAATCATAGGTTTTCAGAGCTGAGTGAAAATATTGTGTTGACAGTTCTTTGCCTGCTTAAAGCAGCAGGGTTGTTTACTTGGGCTGGAGCACAGCTTTGTTGAGGCAGAGAGTCGTGGTCCCAGCGTCAAAGTTGCCTAGCAACAGGTCTATGCTATGCCACAGAATTTCACAATGGGCTGGACCACAAGTACCCATTTAGGGGGATTTCCAGATCACAGTCTTATTCTCACTGTGTCCTAAAATCTGAGTCACATAGCAAGATGCAAGAGTAATTATTCAATATCCTCTAAAGTTCTCTTCTTGGAAAAATTAAAAAGAATATTTGTTTGTTGAGTCCATTTCTTTGGATACTGCAGAGAGTTAGTCACTCTGGATTATTGAAAAAAATCTAATCTTAGTGTTCTTGCATTTTATTCTGATAAGCCAGTTTAATATTCAGCAAAGTAGCTGAATGTGTACAGTGATCATTCTATCAACAAGATGATGCATTTTTGAAATGTACTTTGTCACTGGAAATGTGAAATCATATATTGACATAAAGGCATATACTTCCAACAACAGATTGGAGGGACTGGATTTGATAAGTAAGATACTAATTTATTCATTTATTAAGTAAACATTTATGGATGACTACTAGTCCTAGGCAGTTAGAAAGTTAACAGAACAATTTCCACCTGCCTTCAAAGAGCTTATAGTGTAGCAAGGACAAGATAGTAAACTCAAATATTGTGGAGGAAAATATGAGTGTTTGGGATTTGTAGTGTGTAGGGGGAGAAGTTAAAGGAAGAGTGAACGGGTATGGAGATTAGAATGAGCTTGAGGAGGGGGATCCCCACGCTGGAGGGTGAAGATGGGGTGTGCAGTATATTTGCTAGGTACTCCTGCAAACAGACTCAACTGCTACATACCATTTTCCCTATCAATAGAAACTGGGAACAGAATGATATTTTTGCTGTATAAAATTGTGAACCTGTGTGTGCGTGTGTGTATCTTTGTGGTAAAATTAACGTTGACATTGACCCTATGTTGCACTATTTATGATTTTAAAAAACAATGTTGATTCTATTATAAAGGGACTACTTCTCCACTGAGGGTTTGTTAATTAGCGTTTGTTGCAATTAAAGTCTTGATGTAGCCACTACTGACTCTGGTCACTTAATCCTTCTATCCAATGCTTTTATTAGCTACCGTACATTATGTGTTTAGGAGCTGAGCATGAAGTGGATTTATGTTCAGATCAGATGGAAGGTTTCAGTTAAGAACTGTGTTTTTCTTTTTTTTCTCTAGTTCATTCCTTGTGGATAAATTCAAGGTTAGCAGGTAATACCAATTTATGCCAGTTTGGATCTTTAATCATATATACAAAGCATATCATTGATCTTAAAATATTGCCTCGACTCTTAAAGGGCATAAACTAAATCTTTCCATCTTGCTTTTTACAGTAACTTTGAAAAATCATATACAGAAGATGTTGGATGTATACATTTTTTGTCATGACAATTGCATATTCATTGCTGCTAATTATAGAACTATGGCTGACATTAACTAGTTAATTCAAATACCAGCCACATTTGCTGAGTATTTCTAACATTTTGAATCCCAATTTAGGTTTATCTGGAATGTTTGAAATATTCAGCTCAAGAATCATTTCAGATCATAGTTACTCATTTTATTACCTGTTAAGATTAGCTGGCCAATATCTAGCTAGAATGCATCAGATAACAGGGGCAGAGAGCAAAGAAATAGGTAAAACAGGTATATGTTAAAAGTGACCCACTGGATCATTGATAAACTGTTTTGAATAAATTACCATAAATAGGAATCTTGAGATAGGTAAGGAGAATGAAAGAATTAAACCAGATAAAACTTAAAACCAGATTAAACTTATCTTCAGGTAAGTCTTAGTCTATCAATAAAACTAGATGATTTTATAATTAAAGTGGAGAAAAATAAACGTAGATTTTTTTTTTTACCTACTCAATTTAGCTCCTGTTCTTGTCTTTGTGTAAGGTTCAAATTTCATAGTACAAAGTATGTTCTTCAGAGCTGGGTTTTCTCCAAAATGGATAATCAGCATTTATTTTCTAATCCAGTGCCAAGAACATCAACAAATAAAATTTAATTGTTCATTGCTTTTCTTCTTTAGCTTAATCTTTAAAACACTTCTCATTTGTGAAACTTTTTCTCATCCAATAATGGCATATATTATATTCTTTCTTTAAAATTTGAAATACCTGAGGCATTATTTCTCTTTCAAAGATATTTCACATTAGGGACTTCCCAGTGGTCCAGCGGTTAAGACTCTGTGCTTACAACACAGGGGGCACGGGTTTGATCCCTAGTCAGGGAAGTTCCACGTGTTGCACAGTCAGGAAAAAAAAAAAAAGATATTTCTTCAGTGTATAACAACTAAGGGTTCGTAAGTTGTTTTCATTAATTTGCCTGAGAAGGAAATAATTTCAGGATCCTCTGAAGCTTGGGCCTCTTTGGCGCTGGACACACCTGGGTTCCCATTATATTGTAGTTTGTACTTCAATTCTATACTTCTTAGGAATGTGACCTTGGGCAAGTCACTCCTAAAGCCTCCATCACCCATCTGTAAAATGAGAAGAATCATGGCATCCATAATATGAAACTATTTTCAGGATTAAACTCAAGTTGACTGTTCAGCACAACTCTGAACAGTAACCATTCAAGCAACGTTAACTATTAATGCAATTATCATCACTAGTACATGGTATGGACAGATTTGTGTCTCCTATCCCCAAATCCATATGCTGGAGTCCTAACCCCCCAGGACCTGAGAATGTACTATTTGGAGACAGGGTCTGTAAAGAGGTACTTGAGGAGGTCATATGAGTGGGCCCAAGTCCAATATAAGGAGAAGAAATTGGGTTGTAGACACACAGAGAAAAGGCCCCATGAAGACACAGGGAGAAGGCAGCCACCTGCAAGGCAAGGAGAGAAGCCTCAGCAGAAAACAACCTTCTGAGGCCTTGATCTAGGTATTTCAACCACCTTGTCTATGGTGCTTTGTTACAGCAGCTCCAGAAAACTAACACGATACTACTGACAAAAAGAGTGCATTTCTAAATTACATGTTAAACAGTGTAAGATAAGGAATCTTTCTGAAAGCTACTATACTTGTTCTATCATTTTCTTGCATGGAAAAAAAAAAAATCAACTGTGTGTACTGTTCTCTGGCCCTAAGCTTATGTCTGTGGGATCTGAGAGCACAGGTTAGGCTTCAGATGAAATACAGACACAAAGATCACGGGGGAGTTGTAATCAAGATGCCCCAGAACATAATCTCAACAGCTTAGTGATTTGGCATTTGTTATGTCAATATCGGTTAGAGCAGTAGGTCTGGGGTAAGGGAGGCAGAGGTGAATCAGAGAGAGCTTTGTATTTAAACCTCCCTCCGTTAGAGTGGCTTATGTTTTTCCCCAAGCAGAGCTAAGATGTTGTTGGTTCCTTGAGTGTTATTATGGGAACAGAATCATTAAACACTATAGATTTTATTTTCCTTAAACCAGATTGAGTCATGATTTCCTTGGAATTGGGGACAATGATGCCCACATGATTGCCTTGATTGCTCTTGGCAGGCTCTGCATTCCAGGTGATTCTTTTTCCTTCTTAGCAATTCGGGCTCCTTTTCCAAGGATTGGATTTCTTCTTCCTTGCCCGTCCTTGCTGACTGCTCCCGTCCTTGGCCAGCTTTCTTTCCTCTGGCAGCCTGGTGCAGGCCGCCTATGGGCGCGTGGATGACCCTGACAGCCGTGGAATCCAGGCCACTTGAGCCATCTTGTCCTCCTTTCATTCAGCCCAGACCCACCTCCTCCAGAGACAGGAAGCAAGGACTTCCCCGGTTCCACCACCTTCAGGAATTTCTGCAGCCCAACTCAGGCTCTGAATGCTCCCTTGTTGATTAAAAGCAACCAGTCTATTGTCACTGGAGGGAACAAAAGAAACTGAAATCATTAAAACAACTACCCCCGGGGAATTCACACCAAAAAGATAAGACAAAAAACAACAAACAAAAAGACAGCTACCCTGGAATGTTCCCGAGGGTGGTGCTGCATCAGTGAAGCGAGGCACGTGTCTGTAAACGGGGGCGGTAAGAACCGGCATTTAGGCTGAACCTCTGTGAGCATTTGGGCGTGGGGTGTGCAGGTACAGAAGCCACAGCTTAGATCAGTATCGGTACCGTCTTCCACTTTGCATCCCAAGGGTCTTGCTTGCCTTGCTCCAGAACTGCCGCTAACCGGCAGGATGAACGGGGAGCCACTGGCAAGCGACCCCCAGGGGCTAGCAGTGAGAAACAGTGGCATTTAACAGCCAGCACAGTCACACACACTCTGTCATTTAGTTTAAACCTGGTGACAGCCCTGAGAGGTAGAGCAGGTACCATCATCTCCGTTTACTCGGGTCATAGCCTTGTACAACATTTTGTGACCCCATGGACTATACAGTCCATGGAATTCTCCAGGCCAGAATACTGCAGTGGGTAGCCTTTCCCTTCTCCAGGGATCTTCCCAACTCAGGGATCGAACCCAGGTCTCTCGCGTTGCAGGCGGATTCTTTACCAGCCGAGCCACAAGGGAAGCCCAAGAATACTAGAGTGGGTAACCTAT
>NW_011495050.1:21559279-21571688 GCF_000754665.1 Bison bison bison | reverse complement strand
CCTTCTCCAGCCGATCTCCCCAACCCAGGAATCGAACCGGGGTCTCCTGCATTGCTGGTGGATTCTTTACCAACTGAGCTATTAGAGAAGTCCATGGGGTCACAAAGAGTCGGACACGACTGAGTGACTTTCACTTTCACTTTCAGCCTTGCATGAGTCTCTCCAGAAGACCCGGGGCTCGCCTCTGAGTCTTGGCACTGTCCTGACCCATTAGTTCACCCTTCGAGGCCGCAGTCCCCTCAGCCGATCCACACGGGCTGGCCGCTCTCGGTCAAGGGCAAACATGGAGGTGGTCACGCTCTCACAAGCCAGCCTGCTTTGTCAGCCGTTGTCAGCTCTGGCTACATTGTTTCTCGTATCTTACAACACCAGTGTCATTTACGGAGAACTTGTGTTATGGTGGGCTATCCGAGGGCTGTCCAGAACGTTCCCTGACGTGCGTTTTCCAGAGAACAGATTAGCAGGAAGCCCTTTATCTCTGCCAACGAGAGTCGCCTGGATCTCTCAGCGCTGTAACTGCTTTGACCTGTGTTTCCTGCTCAATCTTGCATCCCGAAAAGGAGATGCAGAGAGTACAGGCTAGAGTTACATGTCCCACGCCCAGCTTTTCCCCAGCTGGGAAGGGCCGAGCCTGGACTCTGTGTCCAGTCCCCTGGTGACGATGGCTTTGCCTGCCTGGCTTTGTAGAAATAACCTGGCCTGATGGAAACTTCAGAAGAAAACCGTACAAGCTGACCTCGGGCCTGTTAGGTGATCAGACATTGATTTTACACTTTGTGCCCAAACCCGATTTCAGCTTGGCCTGCCGGTTTCCAGCTCACATAATAAGGCATTTCTGAATCCTGGGGATTGGCTGGAGCAACCGTGCTGGGGAGAGAAAAACCAAGGCATTTTGTGCTGAGTGTCCCAATCCGTGCCAGCGTTCTTGAGCAACCGTGAGAAAGGCCAAGTTCAGAGGGCAGGCGCTCCCTGTAGCGCTCGGAATTCCCCTAGAGGTTCCCATGGACACTCCCCTGAGACAGCCCCCCACCCCCAGGCCTGGAAGGAGCAGGAAGAGCCTGTGTCTGTGAGGAAGAAGGATCCGGGGTGGCCAGGCTGGAAGCCGGGGCAAGTGACCCCAGCGCCTGCCACGTTGAGGGTAAGGCCTCGGCAAGAAAAGCTGCTACTTACACATTGTGCTGGGGGAGCATTTCTGTGGTACTCTTGCTCCAGACAGTATACCAACTCCCTTGGGAAAGCCTTGGAGCTCCATAAAGGGTGAGAGGGTCCTCCTTCAAGCCCTGATGTGGTCCCCTGTTAGCAGCAGGCCTCACAGACCCGCCACAGGTGAGGCAGGAATGAAGTCGGGCGGGCTGCTCAGAGGGCCTCGGGGCTCTGAGATTCTAAATGTTTTGTCGAGAGGCAGGAAGGTTTTTGTCAGTCTGCTCGCCCTGGGACCCTTTGTGCCTGTTTGTTCATTCATTCATTTACCCAAGCAGAGCTCTTGAGACCTGTGTGCCAGGTGGGGTGCTGGGTCCCCCGGGGGCCACAGAGGAGAGCGGGCCAAAGTCACTGCTGAGCCCACAGTGGGGAGAAGAAGCAAATTTGAGTGATTATAATGCAGGGGGCCAGCGCTGCTGTGGGACCGTTGTTCCCATGCTAGAGGATACACTAGAGAAGAGGGGCCCCTAATTCAGTCATGCAAGATCAGGGAAGGCTTCCTGGAAGAAGTGACAGCTCAGCTGAGACCTGAGTTCAAATGCAGGCCCCGACTTGGACTGTCAGTGCAGCTTGCCTGTCTTTCTGTCCAGCCTGGCTTTTCACATAGCCATTCAACCTCTTTTCTCTGAGGGTCTTATCCTGACTTTCATCTCTGCCCGTCCCCACTACCCCTACTCTCCCATTAAGCCTTTTTCATTTCTACATCCTTTTTTTTTTCTCTTTAGCAGCACCTCTCAGCATACAGAATCTTAGTTCCCTGACCAGGGACGGAACCTGCATCCCCTACAGTGGAAGTGTGGAGTCATAACCACTGGACTGCCAGGGAAGTCCCTATCTCTACGTCTTTACTAATTATATACCTTGTGGTAGCCATGGAACTAGGAGCTTTACAAATGTTAACCCTTAGCTACTCTAGGAGATAATGGAGTCAGTCTGCCTGGGTTCAAATTCTAGCTCAGCCACGTAAGCCATAATGTCTTGGGTAAGTTGCAGATTGCTCTGTGTTTCCATTTCCATAACGGTACAATGATACAGTTGTACTAATTAGTACATTGGTGCAGTACAACTGTACATAATGATAGACACAGTCTGGAGTGCTGGTGTCAGGACTAAATGAACTCGTATACACAAAGTGCTCAGAACAACATCTGGGATATTTTAAGAGATAGATAAGTCTTTGCTAATCTTGTTGCAGCATTCATTTTATCGAGGAGGAAATTGAGGTTCAGAGAAATTAATCTATTTGTCCAGAGTCACACAGCTGACAACTGTCAGAGGCGGGATTTGAGGACAGGATTTCTGACTGCATGTCCAGAGTGCCCTTTTCCCTGAGTCCACAGCAAGGTCTGCTGTATGCTGCCTCTGACACCAACTCTGGTTCAGAGTTCCGCCTTCCTTGTAGCCAAGGTCACAAGCTCTTGCTGTGCTAGACTCTGACGTACCCCACTGAGCTGCTGGAGGAGCCCAGCCTGCTGCAGCCCACTGCGGCCCACACCTGGACCTCCTGGATATAGAAGCGCTTGGGCCCCCAAGCCCTCTCCATCTGAGCCCTGTCCAGCTGCGCTTGTGCAGTGAGGTGAAGCGGGTTGCCTTGGAGAAGAAGGATGCTGGAGTGCCAACCCGAGAGACAGAACTGTAGGGAGATGTCCTAGAGGAGGGGGAGGTGGGTCAGAGGAGAGTGAGGCAGGTGAGGCAGCCTGGTAGATAAAGAGATTGCAAGTAGAGGAAAAACTTTGCCTCATGGAGCCTTAAAAAATTTTTTTAAAATATATTTTTCATTAATTGATGATTGGTTTACAATATTGCCTTGATTTCTGTCATATATCAGCATGAATTAACCATGGGTGTACATATGTCCCCTCCCTCTTGAATCTCCCTTCCACTCCTCCAGGTTATTACAGAGCCCCCGTTGGAGTTCCCTGAGTCATACAGCAAATTCTCACCGAGCCTTTTTGATGTGACTGCTTCTGTGTACAACACTGACTCAGGCTCTCATTTCAAGTGGAAATTCCTACAGTGGCTCTGCAAGTTCTCATAGCTAGGTCTGTGTGAATTCACCCTGTGTTCTTTTTGCCTATTTGGTGGGGAAGAAAGCAGCTTCACGAAGGTGCGATGGACCAAAGGAGTGACAAACTGGCTGAGAAATTGGGACTCGGATCTCCAAGGTCGGCGCTCTCCCCGTGACCTTGGGAGAGAGGCCTGTGTTTCCAAAGCCTGTTTCCTCATCTGGAAACTAAGGGAAATTTTGCAGTTTTCCTCTGAGGGGCATTCTGAAGAGTAGTTACAGATCATTTTCCAAGTACAAAGTGTCAGATGTACAGAGAGAGTGCTGGCCTTTCAGAAAATATGCAACTCAAAAATTTTCAAATCCACTATTATTTCCATCTAGGGACATTTTCCTAAAGAGGGGCCAGGTTCGTACCAATCGATTCAATACTGCATTCAACCACTCCTAAAAAACAAACATCAAAGTAATTTATTTATTCAAGCTTCGTTTGAGACATTTCAGCCTGTAGCAGGACCACTGAAATTACACTCAGAAATGAGAACCAGCTGCTTAAATAAATAGTCGCATATGGAAAAGAAGCAGGAAACGTCTTTCCAAAACTAATAATATTAACAAACTTCCAAGGGACACACAATCCATAATTAATGACAATTTGGGGGAAAAAAGACATAAAAACTTGGAATTGAAATATGACTCTAAGAACAACCTGGTGGGTTTTTTTTATTTGTTTTGGGTTTTGTTGTTGTTTTCTTTCCTTAGAATCTATCTACCCTTTTTTTTTTCTGGCCCCTTTCCCTTCTGACAGCCACATTTATTCAAATTCTTTCTGTGAATGTCTTTAGTCTGCAGATTTAGATCCTGGAATTCAATTTTTTTTTTTTTGCCTGAACTCCTAGAGTGGTCCATCAATAGGAACTTAAAAAAAAAAACAACCCTCAGTAAGTCATGTGACCAGACGTAACTGACAATAGCTAAGTAACTGACATTCACAAGAAGGGTGATCTTGCTCTCAGAAACCAGTTATTTGGTAAGGCTGCCTTCTGGAGTCAAGTTCAGGGACACTGGACCACATTCGAGGGCAGACCCCAATCTAGGAGCCTTGGCCAAGATTCAACAGCCCCAGATGCTTGCAGAATGGGCTTGGCCTCCAGGGTCCGCTGCTTGAGGGAAGCCCCCATCAAAGTCCCTGGAGCATCCCACTTCCAGCACAGCCCATACAATGCCGAAATTCCAGCATCATTCACCAGTGTCATTCACGGGGCCATGGTATCACTCTCCACTCTGTCAAGTGTGCCTGTGAATGGAATGGCTGGTTGATCCCTGAAGAGCCATGGTCTCCTTCTAGAGTGTAGAGTTGCCATTAAGAAGCAGCTGACCAGCCAGGGACTACGTTTCTGAACCCCCAATCCACCCAGGTGGTTGATTCTGGCCAGTGGCACGTGAGCCCTAGGGAGGAGGCGCTTTCTGGTAAAGAAGCTGCTGTGTCCCCTCACTCTCCTGTCACCTCCATCACTGAGGGGCAGGGGCCTGGGTCCCCAGGTCACTGTGTGGAGGAGAAGCCCAGGAGAGCTGCCTGACTGGGCCTGTCTGATGAGAGCTGGTGTGAGCAGGAAGTAAACTTCTGTGATCAGGCGTTCCTCTCCTGGGTTGTTTGTTGCAGCCGTTGGCTGGGCTGAGATCATGCCGATGCAGCATTTCCTAGAGCAGCGTGTCTTGTGACGAGTGGGATTTCCCCCAGCTCCTATCTTTCTTCATGCCGAAAACATCAGTCCTGCCCACATGCCAGGGGCCTTGTTTGAGCCTCTTTCCACACTCCCAAGTGGAACCTTCTTTTGTCAGTAAAGCCTGAGTGGAAGTTAAAGCATGGTCTCTGAGTCATTCTACCCAGGTTCAAATCCCGACTCCACCACTTCCTAATGGTTTAATCTCTCTGAGCTTTAAGTTTTGCCCTGACAACAGAGGGCTATTACCTTGAAGAGTCGTTGTGAGGAATAAATGGAACGTCTTGTGTAAAGTAACTGACACGCTCGGCACGGTAGAGACGAGCACTGTCATTATTTACTGAGCCTGCCCCGGTATCCCTGATACGCAGACTGATGTTGGCCAGTCAGCATCACCATGACTCCCCCCTCTCCTCCTGTTTTCACACCGATAATGTCCATCGCCAGTTCACAGCAACTGTCTTTCTTAGGGCTTGGTATTTCCTCTCCCTCTGTCCCACAGATGTCACCCCACCTTTTGCTCTTTACCTGAGTTGCTACCACAAATCTAGAAGAAAGTATTTTGCAGAGTGAGAAGGCAGGTGGAGGTGGGCCCCTATGGGCAGGGGATGAACTTTTACCTGCCCTGTTAGCTTTGATCCCAGTTCAAGAACTACTGCCCTACTGTATGAGTCTTGCGCTTCCTCACCGTTCCCAGGGTACTGTGTTGCCAGACAGTATGTCTAAGCCCAGGAGCTTCCATAGGGCAGAAAGCAAAAAGAGTAGGGGAAAAAGAAGTGCCCAGACTAGTACTTGAGAGAGTTTCCCCCAAGATTTCAGAGGAAAAAAGAAGCTGGATCATGTGCTGATGGAAGAGAAAAGCACTGTGAGCAGAGTTGTCCAGACATCCACCTTCTTTATGGCAGTCAAGGAACACAGGCACAGGACGCGAGTCAAACAGAACTGCTTCTTGGGGGCTGACAGGCTTTCATGCATCATGGTTTTATTCTAAAACTGTGCCAGGTGGGAAACAGCTTACATACTGTTATTTGGCTCAGATGGTAAAGAACCCGCCCACCATGCGGGTAGACCCAGGGTTTGATCCCTTGGTTGGGAAGATTCCCCTGGAGAAGGAAACGGCAACCCACTCCAGTATTCTTGGTGGGAGAAATCTCACAGATAGAAGAGCCTGGAGGGCTACAGTCCATGGGGTCACAAAGAGTCGGACACGACTTAGTGACTAACAGCATACATTTTTGCATAATGCATAATATGCTTAATAGATTGACATTAGTCTTAGACTCAGATTAAGACACTTCTTGGAAAACTCAAGTTCAAATTAAATTTGCAGCACTTGTTCAGCTGAGTAACAGGACTGGGTAGTCCGACTGACGCGACAGGTATGGAAATGCAGTGAGAAAGTCCGCGGGTTGGCAGGCCCATGCCTTGCTTTTAACTTGAAATATTGAATGAGCAGAGACCAGTGCAGAGAGCATGAAGACAGATGGCCCCAAGCCCAAGAGTCTGAGAACGTTCCCCTCCTGTTGAGACGAATAAACTCTCGCTGTCATCGGAACATCTGGGCTACTGGCGCCGGGGCCTTGATGGCTCCTGTTCTAGGTTCTGATGAGAAGATGCACTCACAGCCCCTGGATGTCTAAGCCCTGACTGAACCTTTCTCCTCAGAGGGGACCCCGCCTCTGTCCACCTTCTCACAGGGTTGCCAGCCCGGCCCAGAGGGCTCCCCAGACCATAATGTGCAATTCCCTGATTTTAAGACAGAAGGGAACTTGAAAAACCACACGGATTCTCCTCCAGCACGCGCTTTTCTCAGCTGAGAGGGTAACAGAATCTGAACTTGGCTGGCGGGACGGAGGCCAGTGTTTTCCTGAGTGTGAGGGAGTGAGAGACGCGGGAAAGTGAAGCTCCAGATGGACGCCCTTCCTTCTCCAGCCCCGTGCTCCCCACGGCCTGTGAGCGGAGGGCATCAGGCGTTCATCCAGGTGCGGACGCCACGGGACTGCCCACGCCTCTCACCTTTCCCTTCCGGGTGGCTTCCTGAGAAACACTGTGCTGTCACACAGCGATATTTAGCACAGGGGCTCAAAGGTGACTGATGTTTCACAAGAGGAAACCCAGTCCTCTGGCTTCAGTCTCTGTCCTCCAGTAAATGCAAATATCCTGGAACAAGCAGCACCATCAAGGGAGAGCAAAGAACCGGATACTAGTACCAGTTCCGGTGCCGGTTCCTGAGAAACTGTGGGGCAACCTCCTCTAACTGGTCACAGGACACCTTCCTGAGGGACCATCGTGGGTGGCCAGGACTCCACGGTAAACAGGTAAGGATGAATGACCCTCACACGTGACTGTGGTCATTTTCCGGAGAACCACTTAGGAGGAAATGGATGCAGAGAGAAACTGGGAGACTGTGAGCCCCGAAAGGGAATTTGACTCTGGCTCACAGCTGCCCGGCACAGAAACGTCAGCACTCCCAGCTTGGAATCATAACATGCGTGATGCTCTGGACAATTGTGTTTTGAGCCTTTAGAAGGCCTAGAGGAGAGAGTATTCTGGGATACTCCTCTCTGGCAAGAGACTGTGGAATTAAGTAGCCAGAAAGGAGAGGTCCCCAGTGAGTGCTTGATAGTTCCTTAATCACACATACAAAATGCCCCCTGAAGGTTTCACACTGAAAACACGGCTTGCCAGTTTTCTCCAATAAAAGATGAGATGGCTCCCGTTACTTTTTGTTCTTTACTTTTGAGGGCCCACTACTGCTTGAGTTTGGGTTATACCCATTTCAGGCAGAGGAGCTGTTTGAGCTTCCATCTGGGCACCCTGAACTGTGTCAGGCAGAGAATTTTGTTGTAGTTCATATTGAGCTTGACTTTGGTGGGTGGTGTGTGTTGGCCTTGGGTTGGCAAAAGGGTCGATTGAAAGAGACAATTGCAATGTCTCCTGGCTGTCCAGCAACTTTTTAACCCACCTTGGGTCTTTTGGGAAATTCCAGCTTTATGAGTTCTACTTTCATTAGGAAGAAACCAAGAAAATCAGTTCCCAAACTCCTCTGCAATTAGGGTGCAGGCGTATGAACTGAGTTCCACCAAACAGAGTACATTTGACTTGAAAGTGAGGACTTCTAAGGAAAAAGGCTCAGGGTAGAAATTGTGTCACTGGCAAGGGGATAGTCGAGGGCTTTTTTTTTTTTTTTTCCAGAAGGGGATAGAAATGGTATCAGTTCTCTGCTAGTGTTGGTTGCCTCTTGGTAGAGCAGCCACAAAGCAGCAGCCTCTTTATCAGGGCACTTCTGTAGTATAGATTTGGAGGCTGTTCCATGAAATTGATTCTTCAGGCTCCCGCTGATTCTGTGAGCTAGCTGATTTCCTTTTTGTAAACACCTGCTTGATGACCGGAACCAGTCTCTGGGGCTTAGAGTGGAGCGCCCCGGAGGACTTGGCTGCCAACTACTGTCTCCTCCTCCTCCTCGCAGACGCTCTGGCCCCGAGATCTCCAGCTGCAGAAGTAGCAGGAGTCTCAGCCAGGCCTGCAAGAGTCCCCTCCTCAGACCTTCCCCTCCGCAAATTTCTTCCCTGCCCATAAGATCTGTGCCTCTCATACTTTGCTTTTGGACCCGTACTCACACATTGCCAGGCAAACAGCCCCTCTTTGGGAAATGCCCCGGGGAGGAAGTGGTCTCTAGACCCCACATGGCCACGTAAGTTGTCCTTAGTCTGCTTTCAAAACTTAGCCTATTGATGGAGAGAGACTCAAGTCCTCGTGTGACTCAGCCGTAAATGAATCTACCTGCAATGCACGAGATGCAGAAGACACTCCAGGAGACACCCAGGTTTGATCCCTGGGTCGGGGAGGTCCCCTGGAGAAGGACATGGCAACCCACTCTGGTATTCTTGCCTGGGAAATCCCATGGGCAGAGGCACCAGGTGGGCTACAGTCCGTGGGGTCGCAGAGAGTTGGCTATGACTGAAGCGATTGAGCACAAGCCCTCACTCCTGGAGAGAGAGGCTGGGTGCTCCTCCAGGATGGCTCCCTCAAGGAAGCTGCCTTGGAGTTTCCATTTCCCTTCCGGATGCCTGGACATCATTCCATTCACAGAGCATTTGAGTTCCTCTTGCTTAGTTAATTCACCACTAGCCCAGGAAACAATTCAAAGAAATGCCCATTAACTTAGGTGATTTCTGCTTGCCTCTGATTATCAGTATTTACACAATGTCAACTCTACAAGGACAGGGAAGTGTTCCCTGATGGATTAATCCAGTACCTAGAATTGTTCCTGGCACACAAAAGGGTGCTTAGCACATCGTGGTTGAATAAATGATGAATACATGAATGAATTTACTTACACTGCACACTTTGTGCCAGACAACGGTCTAAAACATACTGTAGTGAGAACAAATAATATGACTTTGAAAATTTGTCATGTCTTCAGAGTTTCAGACACAAGAAACATTTCTACTCATCTATTCTAGAAGCCTATAGCCATGTGGGGGAGACCCAATATAAGGGCCCAATATATAGTGATGAAGAATGGGTCACCCCTTCATGATATTTTTGGTATCACCCCTAAGAAAAATTTGTTGACACTTAAAACATTTTGACTTTAGGCAGATCCCCCAAATCTCTACTATCTACAAATCACCTTGTCTTTTAAAAAAAAATGAAGGGGCAACTCCACAACTGATGTCTTCGGTCTCAAGCCTGCTTGATACTGGTCTTTAATGCCCTTGTGAATTAAACACGGGCCTCCCATGACATCATTCCCTTGCACATGGCCTTCAGGAGACTGTGGATAGTCTCGTGTCAAATTCACTTTTAGTATGTGGCTGAGGCCATGCCAAAGTGTATGCATGCATCATCGCATTTATTCTTCAAGGCCCTTGATAGATATTAGTCATATAATAATCTCCATCTGATAGATGAAGAAAATGAAACATCAAAATTATTGGCTAGTGGATGGCAGTACCCAGATTGTAACCCTGTCCAGCTGACAGCAGAGCCTGCAGCTGTAACCACTGAGGGCTCTGCATCTGGTAGACAACAGGTTTCTAGCCCCCTTCTAATGTCTGTGTATGAGAACAAACACTCCAAGATGATTGTCACGCCAAATATCCAGTCTCCACTCTGGGTCTCACAGCATTTATTTGAGACCCATGGGAGGCTCCCTGAGAACATAGACAGCCCAGCAGGATTCCCTGTTTCTAGGATATGACTCTAGTTTTATACCCTGGTATGCCCCATTCACACAAATGCAATCTTTAAAAACCAAGCATCTAGAAAATTCTCTCCGTGCTCATTCCACAGAAAAAAGACTCAGTTTTCTGTCTTATCTTTTCAGTCAAATATTCTGTTTCCTAACCTCACTCCAAGCACATTGGACCCACTTTGGCAGTTTCTCTGATGGCAAGTGCTCCAGATTGCCATGTGACTTCAGGGATAAAGATTTGACAGCAAAATTATTTTCTTTAATTTGCCAGGGGGAAAGCTTTGTCACCAGTTATTGCAGCTCTTTCAGACTTACCTTCTGTTTGCCAAAGAAAGTTTGCCCAAATAGTTAACACGTTGGTGGGAAGTGGAGTGATATAGAGTGAGGTGGAGTCCTCTCTTTTATGAAATGTATAGACTAAAGATAACTGCCTCTCAGTCGTAGAGCTCTTTAATAGTAAGCTACAAATAAATGATTTTTCAGATGCTTCAAACACAGTGTTTGTGGAGAAACATTTTATCATTGTTCTGAGGCCCAGATGTAAGCGGGACTCGGGAGATTGTTAGCTGATGGAGGCTCCTATCTGAAATCCTGTATTTATACCTCTTCTTCTTTTTTTCACAGGAAGGACACTTATGGAAATGTCCCTTCTCAGGACAGTGCACTGGGACTATCCCCCAGAAGTCACGTGAATGTTGGCCTGAGCTGATTCTCTACTGGAGCCCTTGGCCCGATCTCATTGTTATCTCTCCTGCTACCCGAAGTCAAACCTAAAAATACAAACCCAAGTTTGTAGCCAACATCAGGGTAAAAACAAACAAAAAACAACCATTAAAACCATTTCCACTTCTTTGGCAGAACAGGAAGTCATTGCCCCAATAGAGGATGTTGATACTTAATTTCAGTAGAAAGACCAAGAGAAAGGAACTCAGCACAGTTAAGCCAGTTTGGGGGGCGGGGGAGGGGGTGGCACGGAGCATTCACTTCCCAACCTCATGGGGAGGTTGCTAAGCAGAGTCTCTCCTTAGCTGCCTGGTGATGGGAAGGAGCCACGTGGTTCCAGGGAGGGGGCTTTGTCACTGTCCTGGGCTCACCTAGGAAACCAGATCCTAACACAGCCCCTGATTACTTTGCCATGTCCACGACTTAGCGTTTTTTTCCTGGAATAGGAAAACAGCTGAGAATGCCGGGCAAGTCCTTCTTGCTCATATGATTCCCGTCTTTTGGTTTCTTGTCCGCTTTTTTCTGAACCCTGGGACCAGTTCCAGCCCTTCCTCATAAGGGTGGGGCCTGCAATTTGGTTTCAGTTTGATTTGTCCCAGTATCTAACTCAGTCTGGAGTTCAACAAAAAATTGGATAAACACTTTCTAGTGCCAATGTCTGTGTCTCATGGCATAGACATCTGGATGTAATGTTAAATAAACATTACCCGCCACGAAAACCAGTTGGATCTGTTTGTGGTTACTTCAGCCCCAAGAAATTCCTTCTTTCAAGATTCTGGCCTGATACCTGTGGGAAGCAGCTTTTGACCTCATCAGGCTGTGAGTTAAAGCTAACCCTGAATCATTTTCTTCCTTTTTTCTGACCTGTCACACAAGGCTGGATAGCCCGGCTCCTCCCTAGAGGGTGGCTCAGCCTTCTTCCTCTGACGCAAACTTAGCAGTTTCTGTTGAAACACTTTTCTTTGGGCCAGATTCTCAACAAAAACAGCGGGGAAGTCTAGATATGATTCTTCTCATTTGCTTAGAGATCCAGGCAGCCTGTGGGAGCAGACATTCAGAATTCCACCCTACATGAGACCTCGCGTGTGCTCTTGAAGAGGTTCTCCACCCACGACACATGGTGTTTCACCATACATACCTCCATTTGCCCTGAATTTAGAGTCGAGGTGCCTCAGAAGTTGATTCACCTGCGTTGTCTAACCATAGTTTCTGTATGAGGCTCTTATGTTACCCACAATCTTATAACTGCCAATAATAACAATAACTAATAAAGGAGATCAGTCCCGGGTGTTCTTTGGAAGGACCAATGCTGAAGTTGAAACTCCAATATGTTGACCACCTGATGCGAAGGGCTGACTCATTTGAAAAGACCCTGATGCTGGGAAAAATTGAGGGCAGGAGAAGGGGACGACAGAGGATAAGATGGTTGGATGGCATCACTGACTCAATGGACATGAGTTTGGGTGAACTCCAGGAGTTGGTGATGGACAGGGAGGCCTGGCGTGCTGCGATTCATGGGGTCGCAAAGAGTCGGACACAACTGAGTGACTGAACCTG
>NW_011495050.1:21546426-21559179 GCF_000754665.1 Bison bison bison | reverse complement strand
CACCTGATGCGAAGGGCTGACTCATTTGAAAAGACCCTGATGCTGGGAAAAATTGAGGGCAGGAGAAGGGGACGACAGAGGATAAGATGGTTGGATGGCATCACTGACTCAATGGACATGAGTTTGGGTGAACTCCAGGAGTTGGTGATGGACAGGGAGGCCTGGCGTGCTGCAGTCCATGGGGTCACAAAGAGTCGGACACGACTGAGCGACTGAATTGAACTCTATGTTCATCGATCACTTGCAGCATATGCAAGGAATTGTTAAGCCCTTTGCATGCACAATCTCATTTAGTTCTTATCAGGACCCTGTGAGGTAGGTATCACTTATTCCATTTTACAGATGGGGAAACTAAGGAGTCGTAAGGCAAATAACAGCATATAGCTTATAAATAGCAGAGCCACCACTAACCCAGGTGTATCTTTTAACGTTTTTTAAATTTATTTTTGACTGTGCTGGGTCTTCGTTGCTGCATGTGGGCTTTCTCTAGTGGCAGCAAGTGACAAGTGGGAGCTCTCGAGTTGCGGTGCGCAGGCTTCTCGTTGCTGTGGCTTCTCTGGTAGAGCACACACTCTAGGCAGGCAGGCTTCGTAGCTGCAGATCGCGGGCTCTCGAGTGTGGGCTCGGTAGTTGGCGGCACATGGGCTTTGTTGCCCCGAGGATGTGGGATCACCCCAGACCAGGGACTGAACCTGTTTCCCCTGCCTTGGCTGGCGAATTCTTAACCACTGAAGTCCCAACCCAGGTATCTCTGACTCCAAAATCCATGCCTTTTCTCATGACCTTAAACTGCCTGTCAGTTCAGGTTTGGTGAAAGAGAAAAGAAACCCCAGTTTTATCACTGATGCTCGTTGTGTGATGTGCCAGAGGTGAGTACGGAGCTCTGATTCATTCTGAGATCCCTCTCTCATGGTTGTCTTTCTCCCTTGCCTGGGATGCCAGCAAACACAGGACTTCAAATGGAGGACGTAACAGAGTGATAGTCATTTAAAGATGGAGCAGAGGGAAGGGGCAGAGGAAAGTTGAGGGTGGAAAGCAGCTTCTTGGGGAAAGGGGAGGAAAGAACATTCCCTGAACTGTCTAGAAAGAGTCAGCTGAGGGGTCGTCCTGGAATGAGGATTTCAGGCTTCCAAGAGGACCAATGTTCTGACTGTGTGTTCCAGGATTTCCAGGCACCAGCACCCAGATACCCAAGGGGCTGAGGATAGCTTCCTGGTGGGCTCCACAGAAGGGGGTGGTCTTACACCGTTCTGACATTTGTGGTCTCCAAAAGCTATATGCTTCTTGAGGGTTGACCAGACTCCCCGACCCTGTTTCCACCCTTAACCATCCAAAGCAGAAAGTCACACCCACATGACCTCAACCACACAGCAGAAGAAAACACACACCAGTCAACAGCCCCAGCTTGCTGCCCGCAAGAGTAAAGTGCAGGGGACTTCCCTGGTGGTCCAGTGGCGAAGACTTTGCCTCCCAATACAGGCGGTGTGGGTTCAGTCCCTGTCAGAAGATCCCACATGCCTCCAGCAGCCAAAAAACAAAACATAAGCAACATTGTAACAAATTCAATAAAGATTTAAAAAGTGGTTCAGGTTAAAAAAAAAAAGTTAAGTGCATGATGCTTGCTGTAGCAAGGTCTTAGATTACCAAGACTTCTTTTCCTTTGCATCCCTGATCTGAAGGACATTTTTATTGGCTTATAAGTTTTGGCATAAATAACGAAAGTTAAATTAGCCTTGACAGAAATAAACATGTGCAGTTGTGCCATAACATAGCTTTGAGGGGTATGTGTGTTTGTGTTTGTTGCCGGTAGGTAAAGCTTGGTGATGTGTAAGTTCACATTCCAAGGGTCATGTTCCCTTGGAACATGTATCTGTCGGAGTAAATTGAAAGCATGATACCATCAGTTACCCTTCAACTAAGAAGCCACCTGGACCCAGGGCAAGCTGGCACTGCCCATGTGCCCAAGGGCAGCTGTGGGTTGTAAACCCTTGTATCCAGGTTAATGTTTACTTGTGTTTATATCTTCCCTGATAGATGGATGGAATTTGCCTAAAGATTATATGTCCCTGAAAAACTAATCAGTGACTAAAGGAGCCAGTCACAGCCCACCACAGCAGAGCAGTGAAGTTGGCTTCCAAGCATTTGCTCCCAAGGGCCCCGTTCCCGGGCTCAGAGCAGCAGGAACGTTGCACTGAACAGTGTGCGTGGCTGAGGAGCCCAGGGCTGTGCTGCTGGCGGACTGTCACACCCCTGGTGCAGAGCTCTCAGCTCCAAACACAAAGGAGGCACCTCCAGAGCATAACGTGGCCTGTCCAGCCAGCACGCCCCACTCTGGCCCTGCTTTCTGCAGGCCCCTGTATCACCTTGACCAGGGGACCTCTGTGCCCACTTCCATCAGGGCTGCTCATCCTCTAGCTGAGAGTCAGAGGGGCACTTTCAGTCCTACAAATGTATATTGAGCACACACTGTGAGCTAGAGCTTGGGGATGCCAACGGGAAGAAGATGGGTGAGATCCTCGGCCTCAAGCAGAAGAGACAGAAGAACGGCACAAGGGCAATTACAATCTGGTGTGCTGCGCTGGGGAGCCCGACCCCTCGATGCACCTTAGACCCTGGGGAAGTCTCTTAAGGCTCTTGGAAGAGAAAGAGTAAGTCTGAACCCAGGGGGCCAGTGAGGATTTGCCAGGTTAGTGGGTCCTCCAAGATATGTCTACATCCTAATCACCAGAACCTGTGACTGTTACCTTAGATGGCAAAAGGGATTTTGCGGACGTGATGAAATTAAGGATCTTGAGAGTTATGCTGGGTCATCTAGGTGGCCCTTAATGTAATCACAAGTATCCTTCAAGAGGGAGACAGAGGGGAGATTTGACTTGAGCAGAGGAGGAGGCAGGTTGACCACAGAGGCAGAGACTGGAGTGATGTACTTAGAAGATGGAGGAGGGGACCACAGCCATGGACTCTAGGTGGCCCCTAGACGCTGAGTCTGTGCTTCCAGCAGCTCCTGTGGGACCTAGAACGGGTGGGCTGGTATTGGGGCCCTAGAAAGTGTGTTTCCGAATCTTTGATGGTCACATTCAGATGTGAACCTACTACTGTTGATGCTCTCTGGGCTTTGGACCCTTTACTCAGGCGCCAGTGGGTGAGCCCAAATCCCAGGTGCCTTGTACTCTTCTAGTTGGTCCCAGATAGAGCTCGAGACAAGGTTTCCCAGGTGGTGCAGTGGTAAAGAATCCGCCTGCCAGTGCAGGAGACTCAGGTTTGATCCCTGGGTTGGGAAGATTCCCCTGGAGAAGGGAATGGCAACTCACTTCACTATTCTTGCCTGGAGAACTCCATGGACAGAGGAGCCTGGCAGGCTACAGTCCATGGGATCGCACAGCTGAGTTACTGGGCACACACAAGGGTTACACATCTAGACACTTGAAGGAGCCAGTCAAAACAAAATAGAGATTGGTGATGCCTGTCCTTTCTAAAAGCATTTGAATTCAAACATTTAAGAAGTACATCCCAATGCAGCCTTCAGACCACTGTATAAACTAGATGAAACTGAGCTCTTTTCAAAATCAAGCTTCTCTCACAGTTTCAGCAGGAGGCAGAAGTTTTTTTTTTTTTCAAGGAGAACCCACCATTGTGGCTTTATTAAAAGTCTATTTGTGGTATGGGGGGTGCTGGAGAGGGAAAATCTGAGAGGAGCACCTGCCAGAAGCCTTCTAATGCAGAGGCCTGAGGAGTGGACAACGCCAGCTCTCACTCCTTGCTGCCTCCAGCTGCACCAGCCAAGCTTTAGATAAAGTCTGAAAGATCATTGTAAATAATAAGCTAAACCACTTAGAAGAAGTGGTTGGTTCACAGTGTGAACCGAAGACTAGGGTGTGTGGCCAAGAAGAAAAGCATTTGAGAGAAAGGGTCTTTCCTCTTAGGCAGTGGGAATGTCATAGCCCTTCAAGCAGGAATAAAAGACAGAAAAGCTTCATGACAGGATGTCCTTATTTAACAAGAGGTCTGGGGTGGGGGGAAACTCCCAGGCCAGTAAATGTAAATGATAAACTCTTTTTAGGCAAGAGCTCATTTTATTGAAGAAGTAGGGCAATGGGTGGCAAAAGGAAGATGACAACTGAGTAAATCAGCAGAGAATAGGAGGCCTGGAGCCATAATTTCTGACTTCTGTTTACAGTCTTGGCATCTTCAGTCTTCATATCTAGGTGATAATTAACTTTGCCGCAAACCCTGTGCCTCAAGTGCTGGAAGGAAACAACAAAGACACCCTTCAACCAAGGATTCTATATTCAGAGGAAATACACTTCAAG
Organism: Bison bison bison; assembly: GCF_000754665.1. Lineage (NCBI taxonomy): Eukaryota > Metazoa > Chordata > Mammalia > Artiodactyla > Bovidae > Bison > Bison bison. Next base: position 21,554,869 of record NW_011495050.1, on the reverse strand, counting down.
AAATGAAGGTGAAACGGACACTTCCATATCAATGAAAATTAAAATAATTAATCATGAACAGATCTGAACTTCGAGAAATGTTAAAGAAAGTTATGTCATACTGAAGGGAAATGAGATCAGATCAAATGCAGACCATCAGTAATGAAGTAAACTAGAAATGCTAAATATGTGGGTACACGTAAGAGTCTATTTTTCTCTTACTATCTCTTAAAAATATGAGTGTTCAGAACAAAATGTAGAGCATGTATCATAAAGTATATACAACAGATATAGATGTAATATATATGACAACTATAGCTCATAGATGAAGGCTATGAATGAAGCTATATAATTGTAAAATTCTTACATTTTTGTGAAGGGGTACAATTATGGAAAGTTAAGGATTTTTATTAAAATCCCTAACATGCCTACTTAAATGAATGCAAATAGGGATAGCTAAAAAGCCGTAGATAGATTAAAATATAATTGTAAAAAATTAACTCCAAAGAAAGGAGGGCAAAGGAACTGAAGAATAAAAAATAGATTGAACAAACTAAAAGCAAATAACAACCACATCAATACATTAATTACATTAAATATAAACCAACTAAACATTCCACTTAAAAGTCAATGACTGTCAGAGTAGTGGTGATGCCATTCTTGTGATAATTAATCTGAGATGCATGCTCAGCTGTGTCCAACTCTTTATGACCCCATGAACTGTAGCCCGCCAGGCTCCTCTGTCCATGGGATTCTCTAGGCAAGCATACTGGAGTGGGTTGCTATTTTCTTCTCCAGGAGAATCTTCCTAACCCTGGGATTGAACCCACATCTCCTACATTGGCAGGTGGATTCTTTACTCCTGAGCCATATCATGATGTTATTGATAAATGATATATGAGAAACAGGACTTCTGGGTGATGCTGAAGAATCTGCAACAGATGTTGGATAAGATGGGTCTTCCCATGTCAGAGCTTGAGCCTGGAGAAGGCCGGCTTTGTAGGGAGGTTGGAATTTCTCTTCCCTGACCCCACACCCATGTGGCTAATTTTGACCTCTGGGTGGTCTCCCAGCCTGGACAATCTCCCTACCTCTTCTCCATTTATCCCATGCCTCCAAAGTCTTTAAGGTTCCCCTTCCCCTTAAAACTTTCCTAATTCCCACTGAGCAGAATCTTACTGCATTGGTAACCTGCACAATTCCCATCCTTCAGTTTTCTTTTTTGGAAAATGATAATGAATATTCTTTCACATTCATACTTTCTTTTCCTGTATTAGATATGGAAGGTGTGGTGAGCATTTGTCATTTGTTTTGGCTGCTGAACCCCCTTCCAGTGTTTGGGGAATTCTCTACCTCATGCATGAGTATCCCCTCCCGCTGAAAATCAGAACCTTCCAGCCTCCCTTGCAGCTAGGATGTGGGCATGACTTTAAATTGGAAGCCCTGGAATCCTAGACTTGCAGTGGTGACAGCTGTGTCCTTACCAGGCTGTTCCCATAGGGTTAAACAGTGATACTTCCCACTCTCCAGCCTCTGTGGTTTCTGCCCATTTTCTCAGCCTAGTTCCCAGTTATATTTTTCTAAACTTTTTCTTGAACCAGTCAAAGTTTGTTTCTGTTGCTTTCAATTATGTAGCCTAAGACAAGTACATGGGAAATAGATGGGGAAACAGTGGAAACAGTGTCAGACTTTATTTTTTTGGGCTCCAAAATCACTGCAGATGGTGACTGCAGCCATGAGATTAAAAGACGCTTACTCCTTGGAGGGAAAGTTATGACCAACATAGCATATTCAAAAGCAGAGACATTACTTTGCCAACAAAAGTTCGTCTAGTCAAGGCTATGGTTTTTCCTGTGGTCATGTATGGATGCGAGAGTTGGACTGTGAAGAAGGCTGAGCACCGAAGAATTGATGCTTTTGAACTGTGGTGTTGGAGAAGACTCTTGAGAGTCCCTTGGACTGCAAGGAGATCCAACCAGTCTATTCTGAAGGAGATCAGCCCTGGGATTTCTTTGGAGGGAATGATGCTGAAGCTGAAACTCTAGTACTCTGGCCACCTCATGTGAAGAGTTGACTCATTGGAAAAGACTTTGATGCTGGGAGGGATTGGGGGCAGAAGGAGAAGGGTACGACAGAAGATGAGATGGCTGGATGGCATCACTGACTCGATGGACGTGAGTCTGGGTGAACTCCGGGAGTTGGTGATGGACAGGGAGGCCTGGCGTGCTGCGATTCATGGGGTCGCAAAGAGTCGGACACAACTGAGTGACTGAACTGAAGACAAGTAACTTTGATCTATATAAGAATTTAAGATATTTAAAAATCAAAGATTCAGGATTCAAGGTAAGACCCGGACTCTGTCCCTTGAAGAAGTTTCCTGGCCATTTAGGCAGGCATGCTTACTTTTGAGAACCTCTGTGTGGTTCTCTCTTTGCAGAGGGCTTAGCTTTCCACCCAGAGATGGTAGGGGCTGTTCTGAATACCTCTTGTATCCCAGCAGAGAGGCTAGTCTGTAATATTGCTCTGTATATACTTGCTGCTGCTTTCCATAATGCTGAACAATCCTGGTTGTTGTTGTTGTTTAGTCTCTAAGTCATGTCCAACTCTTTTTTGACCCCGTGGACTGGAACCCATCAGGCTCCTCTGTTCATGGGATTTCCCAGGCAGGAATACTGGAGTGGCTTGCCATTTCCTTCTCCAGAGATCTTTCCAATTCAGGGATGAAACCCACATCTCCTGCCTTGCAGAGAGATTCTTTTCCTGGGAAACCCTGAACAATTCTTAGGAGCCAATAATTCCCACTTGTTCCCATGTGTGTCCATGTGCATTTTCTCGCTACAACAGGAATCCATTCATTTTTGGTTCTCTCTTAGTTCATGGTCTGAGGGCTCACTTAAGTTTTTTCCAACTTCTTTTTGGTCTTTAGCTTAAGGGCAAACTTATTTTACCCATAAAAGGTTAAGTTTTTTCATAGCCATATCCATGGCTGGTGGGCTCCTTTCCTGCATATCTCAGAGCTCTGTCTTCTCCATTTAAGCTGATACCCAGGAAGCACACCAAGGACTGTTAACATGGCCCTGATCTTGGAGAGCAAAAAACAAAACTGTGTACACAAGTTCAGGTTGGCCAAGCTATTGGCAAGACAGTTGAGGTCAATCTCATTTCCTCACCCATGTTGGCTTTCTTAGAAAACACACCTGTGATGATATCTGCCTTTCCTAACTCATACCAAGAGTTTCTGCCCAGCTGCAAGTCTGTCGGTTGTGAACATAAACAACATAGCCTCCTCTTCCTCTACAAAGACCCCAAGGAGTGGGGAAGCTGGAGTCAACTAGAGCTGCTCTCCTCTCCAGTCTCTTTGTGCAGGTATGTCCTGGATCTGTGACCTCATCTAACAGCCTACTCTCAGGGATAGAGTGAGTACTTACTACACGCTGGAAGTTGGCCCCAGAGAAATAAAGAAAACATGACCTTGCCCTTGAGAGTCCTAGGTCAGTTCAATAAATATTTATAGATTGCCCAATTAGGCAAAATGGTGTAGGATGATGTGCCAAAACCAGGGGTGAGCCTTGGCCTGGGGCTCTAAGGTGGAGCTATCAGGCCTTAGCTACGGAAGCAAGAGGCCCTAGGACCCCAGGGGATGCTGCAAGTCCCTTGGGGTAGAAGGACCAAGGTTACAGCATCTCATGCCAAACAGCTAACCACAGCCAAGCTAAGACAGTGCCTGATAAAGATGCCGATTCCTGGGCTGCACCTTCAGAGCTCCTGGTTCACTAGGTCCAAGTGAAGGAGACCAGAAATCTGTATTTTAGTTAGAGTTACTGGCATTTCTCTGCTGTAATGGGACAGGCAGGGCATAACCTTTAAAAGAATGATATAACTAAAAAAGAGTTGTCATGTATCCAGTAACCCCACTTCTGGGCATATATCCAGAAAAACTACAATTCAAAAAGTGCACCCCTATGTTCATAGCAGCACTATTTACAACAGTCAAAACATGGAAGCAACCTAAATGTTCATCAGCAGGTGACTGGGTAAACAAAGTGTGGTGTGTGTGTATATATGTATACAGTAGAACATTGTGTGTGCATGCTAAGGTGTTTCAGTCATGTCTGACTCTTTGTGACCCCGTGGACCCTTGCCTCCTAGGTTCCTCTGTCCGTGGGATTCTCCAGGTATTGGAGTCAGTTGCCGTGCCATCCTCCAGGGGATCTTCCTGACCCAGGGATCGAACCTGCATCTCCTGCATCTCCTGCACTGGCAGGTGGGTTCTTTTCCACTAGCACCACCTGGGAAGCCCACAACAGAACATCACTCAGCCACAAAAAAGAATGAAACACTGCAGCAATATGGATGGACCTGGAGATGATCGTACTTAACTACGAAAGCCAGAAAGACAAAGACGAACACCATATGATGTAACTTATATGTGGAGTCTAAAATAGGACTTAAGGGAAGACACCTATGAAACAGAAACAGACTCGGACATAGAGAACAAACGTGGTTGCCAAAGGGGAGGGAAGGATTGGGAGTTCGGGATTAGCAGATGCAAACTAGTATATATAGAACAGATAAGCAACAGGGTCCTACTGTACAGCACAGGGAACTAATTCAGTATCCTGTGATAAACCACAGTGGAAAGCAATATATACATATATATATGTGTGTGTATATATATATATATGCTATGCTACGCTAAGTCACTTCAGTCCTGTCCGACTCTGTGACCCCATAGACGGCAGCCCACCAGGCTCCCCCGTCCCTGGGATTCTCCAGGCAAGAACACTGGAGTGGGTTGCCATTTCCTTCTCCAATGCGTGAAAGTGAAATGTGAAAAGTGAAGTTGCTCAGTCGTGTCCGACTCTTAGTGACCCCATGGACTGCAGCCTACCAGGCTCCTCCGTCCATGGGATTTTCAGGCAAGAGAACTGGAGTGGGGTGCCATTGCCTTCTCCGATATATATATATATACACACACCACTTTGTTGTACAGCAGAAATTAACACATTATAAATCAACTATACTTCAACAAAATTTAAAAAAAAATAAAGGAATGACAATTTTTGAGTAGATGATGTAAAATGGTTAAAAATAACTACCTCCAACATGGCAGAAGATTGGACTCCCAGTAGACCCTGAGCCTCATTGTAAATCCATTGTAATAGATTAGCATATGTTAAACAATACCCCCAGTGGCACCATGACAGTTCCAAGGCCAACCATAAAAGGTCAAAAAGTGGGCATGGCCCAATTCTTGGAAGTGTCTGTCCCTTCGCCAAAATAGTTGGAATAATCCTCCCACTCATTACCCTATGAAATTACCCATCTCATAGACACTAACCACCCCATATTTCACCACTGTGCTCACCATTTGAAATGGACTGCATTCTGCCTATGGAATTGAAACAGAAGGCGGCAGGGCACAACCTTTGAAAGAATGAACTAGCCCAAGGACACAACATAAACTGCTTAGAATGAAGTAGGTCCAAGATGGCAGACAAGTCAACTTCCACTGGACCTTGATCCTCAGTTTACATTCTTTGTAACACATCAGCAAGCTTGGCAGGGCTTCTCTGGTGGCTCAGATGGAAAAGAATCTGCCTGCACTGTGGGAAACTAAAGTTCAATCCCTGGGTCAGGAAGATACCCTGGAGAAGGGAATGGCAACCCACACTAGTATTCTTGCTTGGAGAATTCCATGGACAGAGGAGCCTGGTGGGCTATATAGTCCACGTGGTCACAAAGAGTCAGACATGACTGAGCAACTAACACTTTCAGCAAGCTAAGTGACATACCCAGGGCACCATGACAGCTCCAACACTGACCATCAAAATCAAAAGGTGGACAGTGGCCTAATTCCTGGAAATCTCTGTCCTTTCTCCAAAATAGTTGGAATAATCCTCTCACTCATTAGCCTATGAAATTACCCAACCCATAAAAGCTGACCATACCACATTTTGAGGCCACTGCCCTCACCCTCTGGGAGGGCCCACACTCTGTCTTTGGAGGATGTTTCTCTCTAAATAAATCCAGTTTTTACCTATCAATTTGTCTATCATTGAATTCTGCAATGAGACATCAAGAACCTGAGATTCGCTGGGTCTGAAACCAGGTATGTGATCTCAGTTGGAAGACAGTGGGTTTTGGCTGGATGCAAGTCCCAGCACATGGGTTGAAGTCCCAGTCTGAGATGAAAGGATTCAGAACGTGCATCACTCCTTTCACTTGACTGTGGCTCACTCCTGAATTCTCTCCTCCTCCAAGCCAAAGACCCTCACTTGGCATCCATCTCAGGAACTCACCCAAGACCTGGGACATGACCATCCTCTCACGCGCCATTTTTCCACAACCTCTTTACAAAGGATATGCTATTAATAAATTTGCTTTTTACCTATCACTTTGCCTCTTGCTGAAATCCTTCTGCATGGACATAAAGAGCCTGAGTTCATTATGTCCTGAGACAAGTTGTGCAGCTTCAGTTGGAAGATTGTGTTTGAATCCCATCTGCAGTGCAGGTTCACTGAGGCTGCACCACAGGCACAAAACAAAGGCAAGGATCACGTTTTGACCACAGTCCCAGGTGGCTCAGTGGTAAAGAATCTGCCTGCCAATGCAGGAGACACAAGAGGTGTGGGTTCGATCTCTGGGTTGGGTTGATCCCTGGAGAAGGAAATGGCTACCCCCTCCAGTATTCTTGCTTGGAAAATTCCATGGACAGAGGACCTTGGGCTACAGGCGGTGAAGTGGCAAAGAGTTGGACATGACTAAATATGCTTGCACACACACACTAGAGAGTGGATTTACCTGGTATTCCTACACTCTCTACCAGTGCAAGGTAAGTATGCTTCCCACCCTTTGGGGCTACATTTGTGGCTGAAAGTTTCTATTAACTAACGGGGAGGGGCAGTTTATTGTCTCTGACACAATTTCAATAGTTTCATCTTGCAGAAAATCTAGGGTTTCTACTCCAGGAGAGGACTCTAGGGCTTCCCTGGTGGCTCAGATAGTAAAGATTCTGCCTGCAGTGTGGGAGACCTGGGTTCGATCCCTGGGTCGGGAAGATCCCCTAGAGAACGAAATGGCAACCCATTGCAGTATACTTGCCTGGAAAATCTCATGGATAGAGGGGCTTGGCAGGGCTACAGTCCATGGGGTTGCAAAGAGTCGGACATAACTGAGCGACTTTTCTTCACAGAGGACTCTGCTTAAGGCCCACTCACCTGGACCTGGTAATGAAACAGGAGGGAAGGGGGCAGGGCACAGCCTTTAAAAGAAGCCGTTGTGGATACGATATAACCTTCTTAGAATGCATTAGGCTCAAGATGGCATAAGGTTGGACTTCCCGTGGACCTTGAGCCTTATTATACACTCATTGTAATACATTAGCGTGCTGAATGACACACAAACCCATGTCACAACAGAGGCCAGTCATAAAAGGCCGAAAAATGGGTGGTGGTCTGATTCCTGGAAATCCTTGCCCTTTCCTTGAAATAGTTAGAATAATCTAGTTAGAATAATCCTCCCACTCATTAGCCTATAAAATTACTCAGCCCATAAAAACTAACCACCCCTTATTTCAGGGCTGCTTTCACCTTTTGAGGCAGACGGTACTCTGTCTACAGACTGTGTTAGCTCTCTAAATAAATACACTTTTAACCTATCACTTTGCCTCTCACTGAATTCCTTCTGCACTGACACATAAAGAATCTCAGCTTCCTTAAGTCCTGAGACTAGTATGCGATTTCAATTAGAGACAGTGAGTTTGAGTCACAACCCATTGGATCAAGCCCCAGTCTGGGTTCTGGCTGTGTCTGAGTCCCATCTGAGTTGGGAAGTTTCCGCAATAGCTACTCAAGCTGAGGTTAGTCAGTTCGGTTAGTTCAGTCTCTCAGTCTTGTACGACTCTTTGTGACCCCATGGACTGCAGAACACCAGGCCTCCCCATCCATCATGAACTCCTGAAGCTCACTCAAACTCATGTCCATTGAGTCGGTGATGCCATCCAACCATCTCATCTTCCGTCGTCCCCTTCTCCTCCCACCTTCAATCTTACCCAGCATCAGGGTCTTTTTCCAATGAGTCAGCTCTTCGCATCAGATGGCCAAAGTATTGGAGTTTCAGTTTCAATATCAGTCCTTTCAATGAATATTCAGGACTGATTTCCTTTAGGATGGACTGGTTGGATCTCCTTGCAGTCCAAGGGATTCCCAAGAGTTCTCCAACACCACAGTTCAAAAGCATCAATTCTTTGGTGCTCAGCTTTCTTCACCGTCCAACTCTCACAACCATACATGACCACTGGAAAAACCATAGCCTTGACTAGATGGACCTTTGTTGGCAAAGTAATGTTTCTGCTTTTTAATATGCTGTCTAGGTTGGTCATAACTTTCCTTCCAAGGAGCAAGTGTCTTTTAATTTCATAGCTGCAGTCACCATCTGCAGTGATTTTGGAGCCCAAAAAAAG
>NW_011495050.1:21543148-21546258 GCF_000754665.1 Bison bison bison | reverse complement strand
AGACTCTTTAGTTCTTCTTCACTTTCTGCCATAGGGTGGTGTCATCTGCATATCTGAGGTTATTGATATTTCTCCCAGCAATCCTGATTCCAGCTTGTGCTTCATCCAGCCCAGCATTTCTAATGATGCACTCTGCATACAAGTTAAATAAGCAGGGTGACAATATACAGCCTTGATGTACTCCTTTCCCGATTTGGAACCAGTCTGTTGTTCCATGTCCAGTTTAAGCCTAGGTAGAGCTCAAGAAAGGCTGTCTGGAGGAAGCGGGCCTTGAGCCAGAATAAGACAAGCCTAACAGAAAGGGACAGGTCAGGAAAATCCAGGCTGGGAAAACAGCAGGAAGGAGGGTGTGGAGGTGGGAATGACCCTCATTACCTGATTACCCATGCAGGCTCCAAGGTCAGGCAGCACACACAGAAGGGCTCTGGCTTTGGGAGCGGGAAGAGGACAGTAATGGGTTGGGGGTGGAGGTGAGAAGAACTAACCCCTCTGCAGAATGCAGATGGAGGTGGGGGGAGGGGGGAGGAGTGAAGGGGTGGTGGTGGAGATGGCTCCTAGCAGTCCAATCCTCAGGTCTCAGCATGTGGTCCAGGCACTGGCCCCCCTGAGGGCCTACCTGGGGGAGGGGCAGCACTGGAAGGTTCTCACAGGGAATCTGGGGCAGAGACACAGGAGTGGACTGTCAAGGTGGAGAGGGCTGAACCTGGAAATGAAGTGGGGAGGGGGGTGCTATGGGGGTTGCTGGGAGGGGGATACAGGGAATGTGTGCAACTGAAGTCATGTATCGAAGAGTGCCAGCAAATTCTTGTCCCCTGAAGCAGTGAGGGATGGGTGTCAGGACAACCAGAGTCCCCCAGTGATTAACAGCAAACACAGGCCCTGCCTGGGATGCACTCACATTTTGAACAATTAGAGAAAACGTGACCAAAAAAAATTTAGTGAGTCTCACCCAATTACTTTGCCAACAAAGGTCCGTCTAGTCAAGGCTATGGTTTTTCCAGTGGTCATGTATGGATGTGAGAGTTGGACTGTGAAGAAAGCTGAGTGCTGAAGAATTGATGCTTTTGAACTGTGGTGTTGGAGAAGACTCTTGAGAGTCCCTTGGACTGCAAGGAGGTCCAACCAGTCCATTCTGAAGGAGATCAGTCCTGGGTGTTCTTTGGAAGGACTGATGCTAAAGCTGAAACTCCAATACTTTGGCCACCTCATGCGAAGAGTTGACTCATTGGAAAAGACCCTGATGCTGGGAGGGATTGGGGGCGGGAGGAGAAGGGGACGACAGAGGATGAGATGGTTGGATGGCATCACTGACTCGATGGAGGTGAGTTTGAGTGAACTCTGGGAGTTGGTGATGGATAGGGAGGCCTGGCATGCTGCAGTTCATGGGGTCGCAAAGAGTCGGACATGGCTGAGTGACGGAACTGAACTGAACTCAATCTCCAAAATCACGGCAGATGGTGACTGCAGCCATGAAATTAAAAGATGCTTGCTCCTTGGAAGAAAAGCTATGACCAACCTAGACAGCATATTAAAAAGCAGAGACATTTCTTTGCCTAAAAAGGTCCATCTAGTCAAAGCTATGGTTTTTCCAGTAGTCATGTATGGATATGAGAGTTGGACGGTGAAGAAAGCTGAGCACCGAAGAATTGATGCTTTTGAACTGTGGTGTTGAAGACTCTTGAGGCTCACTTGGGCTGCAAGGAGATCCAACCAGGCCAATCCTAAAGGAAATCAGTCCTGAATATTCATTGGAAAGACTGATGCTGAAGCTGAAGCTCCAATACTTTGGCCACCTGTTGTGAAGAACTGACTCACTGGAAAAGACCCTGATGCTGAGAAAGATTGCAGGTGGGAGGAGAAGGGGACGACAGAGGATGAGATGATTGGATGGCATCACCAACTCAACGGACATGAGTTTGAGTGAGATCCGGGAGTTGATGATGGATCAGGAGGCCTGGTGTTCTGCAGTCCATGGGGTTGCAAGGAGTTGGACACGACTGCGCGACTGAACTGAACTGAACTCAACTGAACCCAGTCTCCAGTTGGCCAAATTCCCATGGACCACTAGGGTTTCTGGACATGTCACACTGCATTCCCCCTTCGCCCTCCTCCATCTCTAAGCCAAAAGCACACATTATTCCACAGGGCACCCAATAAATGTCCAGTCAAAATCAACTGGACTTCTCCTGTACCTTGGGACGTGGGAGAAAGCAGCCTCAGCTGGAGTGGGGGTGGAGGCTGCAGACCCCCGTCAAGGTGCTGTGACCCCAAGTCTAGTCCGGTAAGGCAAATGTGTCTGAATGGGATCCTGAGAATGTATCCAAGGATTAACATCCCAAAACTGATGCTGAGCTCGATGCTCTGAAACACATTTGTGCTCAGGAAAGATGTTTGCTAAGGTTTGGTTTTTATTTCCCCTGGAGCTGGTACACATCAGTGAGGCCTGCAGATAGTGAGTAACAGCACAAACAATAAATTTTAAAACAAACAAAGTAAAAACTCCGAGAATGCTAATGCAGACCAGTGCTGGGCTATGGCTTGTGTGTTACTAAGTCAGCAATGATTGGGGAAAAGATTCTATTACCTGCTCCTTAGAAGCAGTAGGTGGCTGACTGCTGATTGTATCAGTTCCTAGGTTATACGATTTTCCATATGTCACGTGCTTGTTGTCGTTTAGCTGCCAAATCAAGTCCCACTCTTTTGCGACCCCATGGACTGTAGCCTGCAAGGTTCCTCTGTCAACATGATTTCCCAGGCAAGGATACCAGAATGAGTTGCCATTTCTTGCTATAGGGGGTCTTCCGGGATCAAACCCACTTCTCCTGCATTGGCAGGCAGATTCTTTACCACTGAGCCACCAGGGAAGCCCCCATGTCACATGCTAACAGTGACAAATGGGGTGAGAGCAGGAAGGTGAAGGAGGGTGGACTTAGGAGGAGGAATGGGGACTGTGGCAGGGGCTGTGGGCTTCCCTCTCTTCCATCTCTCTCTCTCCTCACTGGGTGAGAGTTAGGCAGTATTTCCCAGCCCCTTCTGCAGGTGGGGGTACCCATAACACTGACTTCCAGTCATAGCAGCATGAGATGCCTCTGAGAGAGCAGCATGCATTC
>NW_011495050.1:21542156-21543048 GCF_000754665.1 Bison bison bison | reverse complement strand
TTATTTTCTGTTCCCCTTTCATGGGCCCTGGGTCTTGGGGATGTTGGAGCCACAGCTGGAAGAAGCCCAGGTCGCTTCTAGTTCATGTGGCTTAGATCCCCCGTTTACCTGGAATATCCCGCTGCATGCTATGTGATCTAGAAATACACTTCCATGGTATCTGAGACATGCATTTGGTGCTCTAGTCATTCAGGGGTTCAGCCCCCATCACTAAGACAGGGTCAACCAGCATGCCCACCACAGGAATTCTGTGATGGGAGGAGGGCCAAAGAAACATTGCTTTTCATTAGGGCTCTCTCCTAGGGCTTCTGGGGAAAGAGGTAGACGACCCTGGAGCTGAGGGTCAAGACCTAGGACACTAGAAGCTGGACCTCTGAGCAAAGCAGGGAAGGGTGAGTGGTCCCTCTCCCAAGTGAGGAGGAGGGTCTCAGTGAGCAGGGCTCTTCTTGGACCACACCTGGGACAGAAGGAGGAGAGACTTGGAGTGTGAGGTTCACTTAAAATGCTCTCTGGAAATTAGGTCTATTTCTTCACTGGAAGGACCCAGTGAGTGGGTTAGTCCCTCAGCTGTGTCCTACTCTTTGCCATCCCATGGACTGTAGCCCGCCAGGCTCCTCTGTCCATGATTCTTCAGGCAAGAATACTGGAGTGGGCTGTCATTCCCTTCTCCAGGGGAATCTTCCTGACCTGAGGATTGAAACTGGATCTCATGCATTGCAGGCAGATTCTTTACCCAGTTCAGTTCACTCGCTCAGTTGGGTTCAACTCTTTGTGGCCCCATGGACTGCAGCATGCCAGGCTTCCCTGTCCATCACCAACTCTTGGAGCTTGCTCAAACTCATGTGCATCGAGTCGGTGATGCCATCCAACCATCTCATCCTCTGTTGTCCCC
>NW_011495050.1:21541120-21542010 GCF_000754665.1 Bison bison bison | reverse complement strand
TCAGTCCTTCAATGAATATTCAGGACTGATTTCCTTTAGGATGGACTGGTTGGATCTCCTTGCAGTCCAAGGGACTCTCAAGAGTCTTCTCCAGAACCACAATTCAAAAGCATTAATTCTTTGGTGCTTAGCTTTCTTTATAGTCCAACTGTCACATCCATACATGACCACTGGAAAAACAATAACTCTGACTACACAGACCTTTTTAGGCAAAGTAATGTCTCTGCTTTTTAATATGCTGTCTAGGTTGGTCATAGCTTTTCTTTCAAGGAGCAAGTGTCTTTTAATTTCATGGCTGCAGTCACCATCTGCACTGATTTAGGAGCCCAAAAGATAAAGTCTCTCACTGTTACATTTGTTTCTCCATTTACTTGCCATGAAGTGATTGACCAGATGCCATGATCTTAGTTTTCTGAATGTTGAGCTTTAAGCTAGCTTTTTCACTCTCCTCTTTCACTTTCATCAAGAGGCTCTTTCATTCTTCTTCACTTTCTGCCATAAGGGTGATGTCATCTGCATATCCGAGGTTATTGATATTTCTCCCGGCAATCTTCATTGCAGCTTGCGCTTCATCCAGCCCAGTGTTTCTCATGATGCACTCTGCATATAAGTTTAATAAGCAGGGTGACAATATACAGCCTTGACATACTCATTTCCCAACTTGGAACCAGTCTATTGTTCCATATCCAGTTCTAACTGTTGCTTCTTGACTTCTCTACAGATTTCTCAGGAGGCAGGTCAGGTGGTTTGGTATTCCCATCTCTTTAAGAATTTTCCACAGTGTGTCGTGATTCACACAATCAAAGGCTTTGGCGTAGTCAATAAAGCAGAAGTAGATGGTTTTCTGGAACTCTCTTGCTTTATTGATGATCCAACAGATGTTGGCAATT
>NW_011495050.1:21521892-21541020 GCF_000754665.1 Bison bison bison | reverse complement strand
AACATTACTTTACTAGAGTGTGAGATGAGTGCAATTGTGCGGTAGTTTGAGCATTCTTTGGCATTGCCTTTCTTTGGGATTGAAATGAAAACTGACCTTTTCCAGTCCTGTGGCCACTGCTGAGTTTTCCAAATTTGCTGGCATATTGAGGGCAGCACTTTCACAGCATCCTCTTTCAGGATTTGAAATAGCTCCACTGGAATTCCATCACCTCCACCAGCGTTGTTCGTAGTGACGCTTTCTAAGGTCCACTTGACTTCACATTTCAGGATGTCTGGCTCTACGTCAGTGATCACACCATAGTGGTTATCTGAGTCATGAAGATCTTTTTTGTACAGTTCTTCTGTGTATTCTTGCCACCTCTTCTTAATATCTTCTGCTTCTGTTAGGTCCATACCATTTCTGTCCTTTATTGTGCCCATCTTTGCATGAAATGTTCCTTTGGTATCTCTAATTTTCTTGAAGAGATTTCTAGTCTTTCCCATTCTATTGTTTTCCTCTATTTCTTTGCATTGATCACTGAGGAAGGCTTTCTTATCTCTCCTTGCTATTCTTTGTAAATCTGCATTCAAACAGGTATATATTTCCTTTTCTCCTTTGCCTTTAGCTTCTCTTCTTTTCTCAGCTGTTTGTAAGCCCTCCTCAGACAATCATTTTGCCTTTTTGCATTTCTTTTTCTTTGGGATGGTCTCGATCCCTGCCTCCTGTACAATGCCACAAACCTCCATCCGTAATTCTTCAGGCACTCTGTCTATCAGATCTAATCCCTTAAATCTATTTGTCACTTCCACAATATAATCATAAGGGATATGATTTAGGTCATATCTGGATGGTCTAGTGGTTTTCCGTACTTTCTTCAATTTAAGTCTGAATTTGGCAATAAAGAATTCATGATTGGAGCCACAGTCAGCTCCTGGTCTTGTTTTTGCTGGCTGTATAGAGCTTCTCCATCTTTGGCTGCAAAGAATATAGTCAATGTGATTTCGGTGTTGACCATCTGGTGATGTCCATGTGTAGAGTCTTCTCTTTTGTTGGAAGAGAGTGTGCTATGACCAGTGGATTCTCTTGGCAAAACTCTGTTAGACTTTGCCCTGCTTTATTTTGTACTCCAAGGCCAAACCTGCCTGTTACTCCAGGTATCTCTTAACTTCCTACTTTTGCATTCCAGTCCCCTGTAATGAAAACGACGTCTTTTTTGAATGTTAGTTCTAGAAGGTCTTGTAGGTCTTCATAGAACTGTTCAACTTCAGCTTCTTCAGCATTACCGGTTGGGGCATAGACTTGGATTACTGTGATATTGAATGGTTTGCCTTGGAAATGAATAGAGAACATTCTGTCATTTTTGAGATTGCCCCCAAGTACTGTATTTCAGACTCTTTGGTTGACTCTGAGGGCTACATCATTTCTTCTAAGGGCTTCTTGGCCACAGTAGTAGATACAATGGTGCTCTGAGTTAAATTTGCCCATTCCAGTTCATTTTAGTTCACTGATTCTTAAAATGTCAATGTTCCCTCTTGCTATCTCCTGTTTGACCACTTCCAGATTCACCAGAGGTTTACCTTTACTTTTTACCCAGAGGTTAAACAAATTAAAACAACAAAGGAATTTGAGGAATTTGGAAAGAATGAAAACCCAAGGAAGAGCTGTCAGCATACAGGTCACTGAGGTCCCAGTGGCTCATTATCCCAGAGGCTCCTCTATAAATCAGTCCCCCAAGGCACCCCTGGAAAGCGGGAACACAGAGGTCCTCAGGGCAGCCAGGAGCAGCTGGCTTCTGTGGGGCCCCAAGGGACTGCGTGTAAAGGACCTGCCAGCAGCAGCAACAGGCTCATCCAGACCCTCATGAGAAAGGTCTAAGACGTGGGGGCTTGGATCCTGAGAGACAGCCCTTGAGGTTGAACTCATGCCCTTGATGATCTCCCCCTGTGACCTGGGAGGAGGGGGAAAGAGCACATTTAAATATATGTTAAATCAGTATGTGAATGACATTGCAACGATGCTCATGGGTACAGATCTGTAAAGACTGACTCTTGTGGAAAGACATTTTCACACTGGAGGGAAACACAAGATCATTTTCTCCAAAATATTCATTCAATAAATATTTACACAGGCATTACAAAGACAAACAAGGTCTACCTCCTGCTCTGCTGAGCTAATAAAATACGAGTGTGATTTTCCAAAGTAGAAATATGTGTATCAAGAAGATGAAGGAGCAGTTCAATAAGGAAACAGCATTCAGGGAAGAGAAAGAAATGAAATATATTAACAGTGAAGAACCTAATCATATGTGTACAACTAGTTCAATTATATTTCAGAATTATTCCAAAAGTTTACTGCAAATCCTATTAACTTTCTAAACAATTTGGCTTGACGTAAATGACATCTTTGTGTACTCTAAGCAGCGACCGAATTTTAACTGCCCGTAAAAGCCCAACAGTTGGGGCTTTCCTGGTGGTCCAGTGTTTATGACTCTAAGCTTCCACACAGAGGGGTGTGAGTTCAGGGAACTAAGATCCCACATGCTGCATGGTAACAAAAAAGCCATGCAATTACTTCCCTGTCCCAGAGAAGGTATGAACCAGGTGCTGGCACTGAACCCTAGCTTGGTGGGTCTGAGATCAGATTTTCTGGGTCCCCAGAGGGTGGAGAAGGATGGAAAGGCTAAGAGGTGAGGACAGGAAGGAGGCTGGAGAACTAGGCTTTTATACTTGAGGAGGCTCTTGCTCTTCTTGAAAGAACCGCAAATCCCCAGCACAGCTTAAGCACTTTCATTAAAACACACAATACGCAAGGTAAAATTAAGTTTAAAATACTATTTACAAAATTAAACATGCACTTACCCACCAATTGTTCTCCTTGAAAACTTAACTTTCATACAAAAACCTGCACACAGGTATTTATAACAGCTTTATTCATAATTCCCCAAACCTGGAAGCAACCAAGATGTCCTGTGGTAGGCGAATGGGTAAATTGTGTTACCTCCAGACAATAAAGTAGTATTCAAGGATAAAAGAAGTGAGCCACTAAACCATGAAAAGACATGGAAGAAACTTAAAGGTATATTACTAAGTTAAAGAAGCCGATTGAAAAAAGCTTATTATGGGTTGTATAATTCCAACTACTATTAATATATGTGATGTTCTAGAAAAGGTGAAATTATGGACAATAAAAAGGGTAATGGTGCCAGGGGTTGGGATAGGAGGTGAGAGGTGAGGGACTGGAGGAGAGAGAGGGATAAACCCGTAAAACAGGGGATTTGGCGGGTGGGGGGCGGGAGTAGCTGTTCTCTGCAGAACTGCAGCGGTGGACACGTGTCATTATACATTTGTCCGAACCTTAGAGTGCACAGCATCAAGAGTGAATCCTCATGTAAACTATGGACTCTAGGATTTCCCTGGTGGTCCAGTAGCTAAGACTCCATACTTCCAACGCAGGGGTCCGGGTTCCACCCCTGCTCAGGAAACTAGACTCCCCATGTCACAACTAAGAGTTTGAACTCCAACTAAAGATCCCATCGGTGGCAATGAAGATGGAAGGTCCGTGTGCTGCAACGAAGACCCAGTGCAGCCAAACAGATAAATAAAATAAAAAGTAAACTATGGACTTGAGCCAACAATATGTATCAGTATTGGTTCATCAAGGAATGTGACCCACAAATGCAAGGTGTTAATAAGAGGGGAAACTGGGGCAGTGGGGAAGGATATGGCAGCTCTGCATTTGCTGCTAAGGTTATTCGGTCCTCGGTCCTTTCATTTCAGCTCCCAAAGTGTCAAATCTAATGGTCTGAGTGGCTAAAACAGAGCTGTCAGTGCAGGTAACAGAAGTTATCCTCATTACTTCATTTGAACTAAGGGGGTAAGTTCACGGGGTTCTCAGGGCAGTAATACTGAAGTGGTTTGCCATTGCCTTCTCCAGAGCACCGAAGAATTGATGCTTTTGAACTGTGGTGTTGGAGAAGACTCTTGAGAGTCCCTTGAACTGCAAGGAGATCCAACCAGTCTATCCTAAAGGAAATCAGTCCTATTCATTGGCAAGACTGGTGCTGAAGCTGAAACTCCAATACTTTGGCCATCTGATGTGAAGAACTGACTCATTGGGAAAGACCCTGATGCTGGGAAAGATTGAGGGCAGAAGGAGAAGGGGACAACAGAGGATGAGTTGGTTGGATGCCATCACCGACTTGACGGACATGAGTTTGAGCAAGCTCCAAGAGTTGGTGATGGACAGGGAAGGCTGGTGTGCTGCAGTCCATAGGGTTGCAAAGAGTCGGACACAACTCAGTGACTGAACTGAAGGGGTAAATTGACTTCCCAGGTGGTGCTAGAAGTAAAAAATCTTCCTGCCAATTCAGGAGACATAAGAGACGTGGGTTTGATCCCTGGGTGGGGAAGATCCCCTGGAAGAGGGCATGGCAACCCACTCCAGTAGTCTTGCGTGGAGAATCCTGTGGACAGGAGCCTGTCAGACAGGTCCATGGGGTAGCACAGAGTCAGACACAACTGAAGGGATTTAGTACATTACACATAGTACACAAAGCAGTGAGTTATCACTAGTCTGCACTGACTGGCAGGAAGGTGGTGGGAAGCCAGCCCCAGAATTCTGACCTGCCAGGAGGGTTTGCATTCTGGTGCTTGGCCAATTCAGTGGCTTGCATGCTGGCTGTGGGTTCCTCAGTCTCCTGGCCCTCCCCTTCCCTGGTAGAAGATGAATGAGGAGAAGCAGGGCTGACAAGGGAGGCTGAGTGGAGCCTGTGAGGAAGTTCACAGGGTCTGGCAGCTGTGGATCTGGCCTGGAGTCCCAGGTCTCCCCTTACCCATCTGTGAAATGGGGCAATAATAGTACTTACATTATGGGGATCATGGAGGCAACAAGTGAGATGTGAGTTATAAGACAATGAGCACAAAACCTAGCATGCTGAAAAAGTTTAATATGTGTTTTATTAAAATAAAATGTTTTATACTTACTGATTATTACTAAATTAAGTTATAATAATTATTATTGTGATTCTTCTGCCTTCAATCTTTCCCATGGGTTTTGGCAAGAAATACCCCCAAAGGACAGAATATGTATAAATACCCGCTAGAGGTCAGAGCAGAGTTCACGGACAAGAAATGGCAGCTTCATGATTACAGTGTTATGTTATTTTGTTGACAGTTGTGACACAGCAAAAGACAAATATAGTTGCTTGAAAAACCCATGGGTAAATTCCTGTGGGGCTCTAACCATGAAGAAAGTTCTAAAAAGAAAAAAGTCCTCTGTTAAAAGAGTTATGAGAAAATCCCATTGGGTTTGCATTGTATTATTTAGCTCTGATGGGCAGCCATCACCCAGGTTACAGGCACCTCACTCTCTGGCTACATCCATACTCACTCCAGTGGGAGCATCTTTTATGAGGCGACAGCACAGGACTTCATAGATATGCAGCCCCGGACACAAATGGGCTACCGGGTCTAGGAAGGGAGATGACTACTTTAATCACAGGCCTCCAAGGTGACCGACTGTCCTGGGCCCTAGCAGTCATGGCCTCTGCAGACTCTGCCTGGGGGCAGAGATGACCTCTAGCCTCTGGGCTGCTGGGCCCACTGTCCTTGGTATTTCTGGCTTTGGATCATTGGGGTGCAGGAAGAATGGGAGTGCCTGAGGATCAACTTCTGCTGCCATGGAGGGCTTGCCTCCATGCTCTGCACGTCCAGGACCCTTTTTAAAGACCTGGTCCAAGGAGTGATATCAGGAGAGGAGACTCTGGCCTCAGACACAGATGTCCAGCGGCACGTGCACAATCAAATCGCTGGATTTTTCCATCCAGGCACGAGGGCCCACTCTGTGATGTGTCAGCCTCTCACTGGCTTGGCAGGTACTGCGAACAGACTCCGTGACTCGGTCACCGGGTGTCTGGCTCTTCTGTGATTGTGAGGAAGATCTGGAAAGAACGTTCACGGGGAAACCAGCTCCCAGCCATGGGAAACACAGGGACGGACTATGATTTGCACTGGGCAGAGAAGACCAAGGTCCTTTCTCATCCCCAGCACTTCTGTGACTCTCTGGTGATCAAAGAGAGGCAAGGGGGTCTTAGTCAAAATGGGAGAAAACAAAGACCAGGTCTTTCCAGGGGCATCACTTCTCTGAGAGTTCTTCCCCTGGGGACTGCTCTGGGAACTGTGTGACATGGGGTAAACATAAAAATCATAGCTAATGTTTAGGGTATTTCCACTGTGCCAGGAGCCATAGCAACCTCTGCAGCAGAAATCAGCAGAGTTAATATTTAGTGGTTGTGCCTGTATTTACTGGCATTCATCTAATAGCTTAGTGCCAAAGCTGGTTATTAAGTATTTTCAAAATCAGCCCTGGGTACTAGCACTGGTATCACAAATGTTTATATAGTCAAAAAATGACAAAGATCTGTCTAGTTAAAGCTATGGTTTTTCATCTACAGATGTGAAAATTGGACCATAAAGAAGGGCTGAGTGCCAAAGAATTGATTCTTTCAAACTGTGATGCTGGAGAAGACTCTTGAGAATCCCTGGGGCTGCAAGGAGATCAAACCAGTCAATCCTAAAGGAGATCAGTCCTGAATATTCATTAGAAGGACTGATGCTGAAGCTGAAGCTCCAATACTTTGGCCACCTGATGCAAAGAGCCGACTCATTGGAAAAGACCCTGATGCTGGGAAAGATTGAGGGAAGGCGGAGAAGGGGATGACAGAGGATGAGATGGTTGGATGACATAACTGACTCAATGGATATGAGTTTGAACAAACTCCATGAGATAGTGAAGGACAGGGAAGCCTGGCGTGCTGCAGTCCATGAGGTCACAAAGAGTTGGACACGACTGAGCAACTGAACAACTAGCATTGGTGTCTACTTTGCAGATTAGGAAACTGAGGCTGAGAAAGGGTACCAGACTTGTCTGAGATCAGATAGCTAGTCTGTGCAGAGCCTGGATGCAAAGCCGTGCTGAGTACAGATCTTGGCGCTTCACCTTTATGTCCACTGTGTCCAAGCCCCAGAGTAGATACACCTGGGCAAGTGTGTTGTGTTCCTTGCAGAGACAAGCCTCCCACTCCCCCGGACCCTCAACACCCCTGTGCACGCAGCACAGAAATCCCTTTCTGGTGGGGTCAGTAGGGCATGGCTTGCTGTCTGTGCAGCAATCCCACAGTGATGAGGGGAGCCGGGCTTCAGAAGTGCCAACTCTTCAATAAGAAAAGACCACTCAACCTAAGAAGGAAGAGGGACACTCTTGGGAAAGGGAGAACCAAGAGAAATGAGGCAGGAGGGATGCCAGGCCTAAGACTTGTCCTCTTGGGAAAAAAGTCAAGTCTTGGAATCAACTTCTTGAAGGGTCATTAAGCTGGGATTTCTCGGACACAGTCCTCCACGTGCTAGTTACGTGCAGAGTGCTGTTAAGTATTTTGCCTGCATTGTCTCATTTAACCCTACAACAACCCAGCAATTCACAGTAGTGGGTGAGTTACTACTGTACCCATTTTACAGATCAGGAAAGAGAGGCTGAGAGAAGTTAAAGGATACAGCAGATCTGACTGCTGTGTAAGCCCATGATGCTTATAATCTTTATTCTATACTGGCCCCCTTTTAGGGATTTCAACAACAGAGAGATGTGCTTTTCGTACGGATTTGTTTTATACAGCTGTATTTCCTCAGCACCTGTGAGGAACCAAGAACTTCCATTCATTTATTCAACTGGATTGTTAAGCCTTACTATGTGCCCAGCCAGGTGCTGGGTGCTCACTGGGGAAGCTCAGCAGCATCCCTGCCTCACTGGTCTTATTGTGTTGGGTGAGGCCGGAGGAAGGGAGAAGGGGAGAAGGCAGCAGGAAAGTTGGTTCACAGAGCTGAGAGTTTCCTGTGAGCCAGACACTGTTCTGGGTGCCAAGTAATATGCCATTTCACCCTCTGCACAGACTGCCAGGTGGGTCACTCTTTTTTTTATTGAAGTATAGTTGATTTACAGGATTATGTTAGTTTTAGGTGTACAGCAGTGATTCAGTATTTTTTCAGATTATACTCCAAGTTATTACAAGATAATGGCTATAGTTCCTTGTGTTATACAGTGTATATTCATTTCTTATCTATTTTATACATAGTAGTTCTGTTAATCCCATACCCCAAAGTGGTCCCTCTCCCCTTCCCTTTCCCCTTTGGTAACCAGAGGTTTGTTTTCTAAGCTGTGAGTCTATTTCTGCTTTTCAAATATATTCATTTATATACATTTTTAGATTCCACCTGTAAGTGATATCATAGAGTATTTGTTTTCTCTAACTTCTTTCACCAAGCATAATAATCTCTAGCTTATCCACATTGCTGCAAATGGCAGTATGTCTTTTTTCCTTTTCAGCTGAGTATTATTCCATTGTGTGTGTATATATATGCATACATATATATATACACACATATGTGTATATATACACGTGTATACACACACACACACATATATACACGTGTATACACACACACACCCACTTCTTCTTAATCCAATCATTTGCTGATGCATGCTTGTGTTGCTGTTTCCACGTCCTGGCTATGGTAAATAGCGCTGTTGTGAACATTGGGGTGGTGCATATAACGTTTCAAGCTGGTGTTTTCATTTTTACATATTCAGAACTGCGACTGCTGGATCATATGGTAGTTTGGTTCTTAGTTTTTAAGGCATCTCCATGCCGTTCTCTACAGTGGCTGCACCAATTTACATTCCCACCAACAGTGTGGGAGAGTTCCCTTAGACGACTCTTATTATCTGCATTTCACAGATGAGGAAATAGACTCGGAAAAGTTTGGTAATTGGCCCCAAGTCCCACATCCAGAACACAGTGGAACTGGGTTTTGAATTCAGATATCTGATTCCAAAGCCTGTGCTTTTAACTGATGTTTTCTATTCCCTGCTTTTCATATGTACTGCATCACAGCTCCAAACCCGCAGAAGGCCATTATAAGCCCCACAAAACTAATAGGGAAGCCTGGGCTCAGAGTTCAAAGCAGGTGGCCCAAGGCCTCTCTGGTTAGCCTGAGGGTCTGAATCCAGGGACTGTGGTGCAGGTCCTGGGTGTGCTTGTTACCCTGCATCGCCTCTCTGGGACACAAACCTGGGCCCTGGGGAACCAGGAGCTAAGGTGCCCCCAACTCCCCAGCCAGGCCTTCTCCAAGTGCTGGTGGAATGAATGTTGTGTGGCAACACTGGCTGATATGTTTGGGGCTGGTGTCCAAGCATCTGGAGGGCTGTTGGAAGCCAGATGGGTGGAGAGCAGGGGCCTGAGGAGCGCCAGCAGGGGTGGGCATCTATGGAAGCCCCCGACCAAAGAAGGGGACTGGGAACCGTTGCGCTTTCTCCTGTACTGCGCATTCCCGAGCCATCCCCTGAGACTTCCACCATTTCTGTACGAGAAGACAGAGGCTGCTGATTCACAGTGAAAGGAAACGGCCCAGGTCTGAAACTTCCTGTTTATCTGGTATCTGTCACCATATCTGTGTTATGCAAATATCCTCACTCCTGAAAAATGCAGGCGTGTACAAACACACACACAGACGCATGCGCACACACACATGCATGCACAATACACACACACACACACACACACACACACATACCTGGCCCTGTGCAATTCCATTAACATGACAGCCAAGGTACTGGGGGAAACTGCTGTAGGAATTTATGATCATTAAAATAGCAGGGTTTTCATTTCGTTCAAAGAGCTTAGCAGATGTTCCTACCAGGTTAGCCCTTGCTCTGGCTCCTGGCCCAGCACTGGTCTGGTTTCTACCTGGCAGGGTCCCTTACAAGGGAGCTAGGGGATGCCTTACGAGGGAAGCAGGTGTGGGACAGGGTCTTATCCAACCTTTGGGCTCCTCTCCAGCCCGGGGAACTCCATTTCCTCCCAGCCTGGCTTTTCCCCATGGACTCCCGGGAGCTGCTGCAGTGAGCCCAAGCCCACAGTGAGTCGAGATAAAGACAGACCTTCACCGTGACCTTTTTCAGGGCTTTCTTCCAAAACAAGTTCAGGTCTGAGCCTAAGACAGCAACTTGCTGGGACGGTCTGTGCTTCCAGGGAAGCCTGAGACCCAGTCCCTGCTGCTGGCCGCCTCTCCACGACCCCCCTGCCCCTCCCCCCTGGGAAGCTTTTTTACAAAGGTGAATATGAGTTTCAGTTTCATAGGGGAAAGTGAAAATGACATGTGACTTACAGAAAATTCTGAGATTCAAAAGAACTGCTCTTTGTCATGAGTTAAACAGCACTCTTCAAACGGCTGAATGCTTTTCTCATATTCCCAGCTGCCTGAATGAGGGGGAAATAGATATAAATTGCTGCCAGAGAAAATCTGGTTAGCTGTCAGTTAAAAAGAAATTTATTTTCACTCTTTGCTCTCTTCCTGCCCCCACCCCAAACCCTCACCTGGGCAGTGGGAGGGTGGCCTCTCCTCTCCCCGTGTAGAAAGGGATGAAGCTGAGGTTCCAGGGAGAGCGTCCATCACTGGCTCAGAGCTGGCTTCTCAGATTCCAGGCCAGTGCTCACCCCATTACCAAGGGGAGTGGCCCCGTGGCAGGAGTATGGGCTGGGACAGGTCAAGCAGAGTGGACATCTTGGTTCTGCTACTTATCAGCTGTGTGAGCTTGCCAAATCTGTTTCCTCACCTGTAGGATGGGGTTGTTGTGGGTATGACAGAGAATATGGGTATAAAATATGCCTGGGGCTGGCTGGGGACCTGTGGATCAGGGAGGCATCATGATGACCACATGCTCTGGAGATGCTCACCGATTTTCATTAGGTCCTCAATCATGGCAAAAGGTCAGATAGGACCAGAAAGATCTCCAAAGAGTGTCTCTAAAAATCTATCTTTCAGAAATAAGTTTGCCTCAAAACCTGCTCCTGCTTTAGGAATGCTTTTAGGGAGGAAAAGGGTAGGATGAACGGTGAAAATTTTTGTGAGAAAGATTCTCTTCACCCCTTGAGAGGGGTCAGTGTCCATTTCTACACTTATCCACGAACTTGACCTGACGTGTCTTTGCCGGCTCAGGCTCTGAAGAAATGAGACATCAGCCTGTAGTTCTTCAAACCCACAGATAGGAGACAAGTCCGGAGAGAAATGGGAACAAATGCTCTAGTGCCTCACCCACGTGAGCCAACTACAGACCCAGATTCAGCCCACCTGGCCACCGAGCACTTCCTGGGCCCCTGCCAGATGCCTGGCATGCTGTCGCGTATGGGGAGCGGGGAGACTTGTCACATGGGAATAACAGCCATGTCTCTATTGCACGTCAGATACTGGCCTGGGTTCTTTGCAAATGGAGTTTCATTTAATGTTCCCGGGAGCCTCTCGGGTAGGCATGAGTATCCTCATTCATCAGCGAGACATAGAGACGTTAAGCTCCTAGCTGGGGTCACACAGTAGCAGGCTGGCCTTGAATGCATGTCCAGTCAGCTGCAGTCTGTGCCTGCCATCCCCCTCTGTAGGAATGTCACACACACCCTCAGGCCTGGAGGAATTAAAAAGCAGGAAGTGAAAACAAGCTCCAGGAGTTGGGGATGGACAGGGAGGCCTGGCGTGCTGCAGTCCATGGGGTCGCAAAGAGTCGGACACGACTGAGTGACTGAACTGGACTGAAACACACGGCCCCAAACCCTCAAGTAAGGATATAGGGGCCCAAGAGCCCTGAGGAGAACACGATCAAAGGAGCAGAAGGAGGCAGGGCTGACTTCATGGAGGAGGCGGGGTGGGGAGGGGATGGGGGTGCCTCTGGGGGACGGAAGGTGGGGCCAGGGAGGGAAGCGAGAAGAATGGGGGAACCTGCAGACCCTGAGACTGGACTCCGTTGGCCTGGGGGCTCGTCAGAGGTCTCTTTCAATTCCCCTGGAGCTAGGGACAGAGCCCTGGGAGGAGGCTGGGCCCTTGGAGAGTGTGTCACCTGTGGGTCCCGGGCTCCGGCGAGTTCTCCCCACCCCTCTGACTCCAGCGCCAGCTCGGGTGTTGGGCTGGGCATCTGCTCTGCTGGCTGGGAGCTTGCCTCACTGCTGGTTGAGGTTGGCGTCTCCCCTCGGGACATTGGCACGGTAAAGCAGGTCTTGCGAATCAGTGGAGGCGGGCAGGTGGGGTTGGAGCAGGCACCCCGAGAAAAGAGGGATTGGAGTGAGGCCCTGGGACCTTAGAGGGGTGAGGACCTGAGAGGTGGGGGGCAGGCATGGCCCCCTTCTGCGTGGAACCAATTATGGTTGCCTCAGTAGGTGCCAAGGCCACAACCCAAAACTTGGGTGTTATGTTTTATTTGGCAGACACACTGAGGACTTAAGTCTGGAAAACAGCCTCTTGGACAGAGAGCTCCCAGAGGGTAAGGGAGGAGCCAGGATATAGGAATTATATATAAAAAAATCAGGCAGTCAGAACATCAAAAGATGACTGTTAATTAAAGAAAACCAGACATTTCAAGTTAATGAACTTAGCGCTTTTCCAAGTATGGGAAGATGCAAGAGTCTGGGCTCACTGAAATCATTGCTTTGCTCGGCACCTTGGCTGTCTGGAGCCCAGAGCCTTACTCTTCATCCTGATCCCCTCTGAGTGCACAGTCAGGGGTGGCTGCTGGTTTGCTGGGCTCCAGGCAGCATTCCTTGTTTAGTGATAGGGAAAGGCAACCTTTTTCATGCACACTTGCACGGCCGTAGCCCTCCTGGATGGGCACGGTCTTAGCGGCTATGCTGAGACCCTTGGCTATGCTGACGGAGGCTGCAGATGTTGACAGCTGGGACAGAGCAGGAGAGGGAAAACACACTCCAAGGGAGACTTGTGACCGGCCCCCACCTCTTCCTCCTCCCTTCTGCCTGTCTTGAGGAGTCGAGGCCAGAATTCTAGGGGCCAGGTTCCACTTCTCTCCCATTCAGCATGATCCGGTATCTGGTCCCCTCCACCTCTAACCTGTCCCTCGACCTGCCCAGTTTTGTCCCCCACGTTCCACCATCTTATCCAAGCACGATTTTCTCTGGCTCGGCCACAGCCACGGCCGCCCACCTTGTGCCCCATACCCCCCCGGCCCGATTTCCACCTTGGCCTTTTCCATGTGTAAGTGATAAAACACAAATCAAATCTCCTTCACCCTTGCTTCATCTGCTTCCTGAGGGGGAAAAGACAAACTCACCATCGCGGTCCCAGGGGTCCTCCCTGATGGCCCCTTCCTGTGCTCATCGCTCACTCACTCATTCATTTATCCAACACGCATTCACTGAAGCACTATCACATACTCTTTTTAGACCCTGGGGGCAGTGACAAAACAGGGAAAAAACCCTGATCTCTTGGAAGGAAGTTTTTGGTGGAGGGAGGGGAGACAATCAGTAAACCAATATACAAGATGGTAGATGGTAAAACCAGGGAGAATAGAGAACAAGGACAGGAGCTAGGGAGTCGGGGGTTGGGAGGGGGCCACAGGGGAAGGCGGCCTCGAGAAGGTGACCTTGAAGGAAGACCTGAAGGAAGTGAGAAGTGGGTCACGAGGATGGGCAGGGGGAAACTCCTTCCTGCTGAAAAAACAGCAGTTGTGTCCTGAAGTGGGAACACACCAGGATGCTTGGCATATTTTTAAGGAACACCCTATCTACTGTTGGTCACTATCAGCTATTTTTTATCATAGTGCTTCCACAATTTATGATTGTATATATATTTTTAGACAATACTCAATAAAATGTCGGAGAAGGCAAAGGCACCCACTCCAGTACTCTTGCCTAGAAAATCCCATGGACGGAGGAGCCTGGAAGGCTACAGTCCATGGGGGCACTGAGGGTCAGACACAACTGAGCGACCTCACATCCACTTTTCACTTTCATGCATTGGAGAAGGAAATGGCAACCCACTCCAGTGTTCTTGCCTGGAGAATCCCAGGGACGGGGGAGCCTGGTGGGCTGCCGTCTATGGGGTCACACAGAGTTGGACACAACTGAAGTGACTTAGCAGCAGCAGCAATGTCTTAGAGTCTTCCCTCAATTAGCTGTCAGCTGTCTACAATCAGTGATGCATCTCTCTGACACCTGAATCATTCATATGACATCGTTAGCACAGGGTTTGGTGTCTCGAAGGTATTCAGTAAACTTGTAAACTTGTGTTAAATGAGGCAGTAAACCTGGCAGCTGGCACCATGAAGAGGACATGTGAGGAGTCCCTTTGGGGGTTTCCAGAAAATGCCTGGGACACTCTGAAGGGGGTGGAGGTCTATGTGAGCGGGTGGTTCTGTGTGTGGCGGGGGGGGGGCGAATCGCTGTGAGGTGGGCATTACTATGACACCACTGGTGATCGGCTTTTTTTTTTTTTTAATTGGAGGATAATTGCTTTACAGTGTTGTGTTGGTTCTGCCGTTTCACTCTTCTCTGAGCTGTCCTTTCTTGTTCCAACAGCTCTCCCACAGTGGCAGGGGACAGTTTCAACTCATTTAGACCCCTCACTCTTCCAGCCACTGGTATGGAAAACTTGAGAAGAAAATTCTACTTTAGGAGAATTTCTTGCAGACCCTGGAGACAGGCTTATTCTTTTTGGTGAAGGTCCCACCCAACTAGCAGTAGGAATGTTAAATATTGACAAGCAGGAGAAGATAAAAATCACCTTCCAAGGCCTGGAATTTCCCCATTCTTGAGCCCAGGCCTCCCTGTCTGAGAGATAGACTGCAGTGCCAATTCTATACCCAGTCTCCCCTACTGTGGTGTTGGAGAAGACTCTTGAGAGTTCCTTGGGCTACAAGATCAAATCAGTCAGTCCTAAAGGAAATCAACTCTGGATATTCATTGGAAAGACTGATGCTCAAGTTGAAGCTCTAATACTTTGACCACCTGATGCGAAGAGCCAACTCATTAGAAAAGATCCTGATGCTGGGAAAGACTGAGGGAAGGAGGAGAAGGGGGTTACAGAGGATAAGATGGTTGGATCACATCATCAACTCAATGGACATGAGTTTGAGCAAACCCAGGAGATAGTGAAGGACAGGGAAACCTGGTGTGCTACAGTACGTGGGCTTGCAAAGAGCCAGAGATGACTTAGTAACTGAACAACCACCACCTTCGCCAGGCCTTAGTCTAAACAATCTCATATAACACCGCTATCAGGCAAGGCCATTCTGTGCCTGTGAGGCCATAAAGTGAGTCCAATGGACCACTTCATAAGTTTATCTAAACACAGACAAAACCAAGCACAAAATACTGAATATCTCCCTCCCCTGGCTAATGTGAATGACAGCTGCTTCTTTATCAATTGTGACTTTAGCTTTGATCTAATCTACCCTCCTTACAGATAAGACTTCCAAGGTACCAGACCATAAAGTCGTCCAATTTCCTGACAGAAGTCAGTCCAGAGCAAAGCCCTGCTTTCTTGGGCCCTCCCTAAATTCACCTAACCAAAGTTCAAGTCCTCTCCTTAGCTGCAGTAAGTGATTAGGCCAACTTGTTCAACTACAGGCATTCAAGTAAATCACATGGGGGTTAGTTACAAGACAGACTGGGATTCTGCATGATAGAACACTTGCTCTAACTCATACCCAGCAGTGGAGCATCGGGCCATGTGTTGAGTAGCAAGGCAGTCAAGAATAGTTGGTTCCAATGCTAGAAGCACTTGATTTTGACCACTGGGCCCCTCTATGAACCCTGGACTGCTTTCTAGAGAAAACATACCTGTATTTCAGCAAATCACTGCTGTTACCAGCAGTTAATACAGTACACTGTCCTTAGACAGACTTGTGGGCCCAGCTGACAGGGCCTTGTAGTGACCCAGTGTGTGCAGGCCTAAACTGAGCTCGGGGAATGGTTGACCAAAATATGTTGTCTTGGAGGCAACATTTTGAGCTCGCCCCTCCTCGCCCTGTCTCACCACCCTCACCTAAGAGCACCTCCGCGCCTTTGCTGTTACTTCAGCCACGGCGCCCTTTCCGCTCCCTCCCCTCCTCCCAGTCAACGGCTAAGTCTTCCTCAGCTCATCATCTTGACCCACTGAGGCTGCCCGGGGTCTTCTTTGTGCTCCTAGGGAACCTGGCCTCCCTCGACCCTCGCTCTTTTTCAGGATACCCAACATTTCTTTATTTTGTGTTCCTCTCTCTGTCCATTGATCGTCAACGCCTACAGGGCAGGAACCATGTTCTGTTCATCGTCACCTCCCAGGAGTAGTCTGCAACACTCAGTAAATACGAAACTGAACTGAAGGCTCCAGCCCCCACGGTTTGCCCCTTAACGTCTTTCCAACTGGACAAAGGTTAGAAAGGAATAGTGAAAGAAACCTTCACTTCACAATGTTTTTCCTTTTCAGCCTGTGTGAAATTGGGGGACTCCAGGGGGTTTAGGTGTGAAATCCGGGGACCCCACGGGGTTTAGATGTGACGCTCTAGGTCATACTTCCCCCTGGAAACTTGGCCCCCAAGAAAAACGTGGGCTTCTGAAAAACCACAGGTATATGAATTAGTGTTTAGTAAATGACTCTTAAACTGAAAGCTGGGATTCGTCTATGTTGAATATGTTTATAAATCAGCTGAAAAGCAAATGCGTCTCAGCCCCAGGGTGAGTTCCACGCGCTGACCTGAGCACTGGCATCACCTGGCAGCTGCTTGGAAACAGGAATTCTTGGAACCGCTCCCTGCGCCCCCATGGATCCTACCAAATCAGAATCTCTAGGGACGCAATCCAGGCATCCGTATAAATCTCCAGGTGATCAAACTCAGCTCCCAGACACAACAAAAAAACAGTTAGCTATAGTAATAGCTCCCATCTAAGCAAGTGGGCTTACGCTGTACATTCCTTACTTTCCAATCTTACAACAGCTGAAGGGAAGCTGTTGAAAATAGACTTTTAAAAGCCACAGAAAGAGAAATGCTAATGACAATACCTGTATAGTGATGGTGACGATGACAACAGTGGTGTACACTCTGTGCGCTGGGGTCTGTAACTGTATGACTGTGTCTGGGGAAACCTTTGTAAGGCAATAAGCTAAAATGCTCACAGTAGCTGGTTTAGGAGTAATTCTCCCCCTCTTCTCTAAGTTAAAAAAATTAATTTTTGTATTATTTACATAATAGAAAGATGCAAGCAAGTGTGCTAAGTGGCCTGAGTCCTGTCTGACTCTTTGCAACCACATGGACTGTAGCCTGACAATCCTCTGTCCATGGGATTCTCCAGACAAGAATACTGGAGTAGGTTGCCATGCCCTCCTCCAGGGGATCTTCCCAACCCAGGGAGCGAATCCGGGTCTCCTGCATTGCAGGTGGATTCTTTACCATATGGGCCACCAGGGAAGCCAATAACAGAACAATGTATTTATTCAACTGGAAATTCTGTTCTGACTTCAGACTATCAGGGACAGAAGGGGCTGGAGGTTGGGATGATTTGGTAGCCTCCACAGCACCAGAGCAGCAGCCTTTCTCAGGGTTGAAGGCGGGAGGGGGGATGGGCAGGCACATGAAGTGGAAATGCCATCAGGGTATTTTGGGGGAACAATTTTAGTACAAGAGACAAAAACCAAACTCAAACTGGACTGTGCCAAAATAAGTAAGAGAGAGAGAGAAGAAGAATGAGGAGGAGGAGGAGGAGGTAGGCTGGAAGGGAGGGAAGGAAAGAGAAAGACAGAGGGAGGGAAGGAAAGAAGGAGAGAGAGGGAAAGGTGGAGAGGAATTTGCCTGATTCTGTAAGTTAAAATACCAGCTGGAGCCGGGATGCTCTCAGGATTCTGCCCACCTCTTAGCCCCCCTTTCCTCAGCATCAGCTCCACTCCCAGACTAGCAGTGTCTGCAGAAGTTGTCTCTGATTGGCCCAGCCTGGGTTCTTTTTTTCTTTTTTAAAAATTTATTTATTTATTTATTTTTGGCTGCACTGGGTCTTCAGAGCTGTGGTCGGACTTTTCTCTAGTTGCAATGAGTGGGGGCTACTCCTTGTGGTTCCAGGGCTTCTCATCACAGTGGCTTCTCTTGTTGAAGAGCACGGATTCTAGAGTGTGGTGGCTTCAGTAGTGATGGCACAGAGGCTCAGTTTTCCCCAGGCATGTGGGATCTTCCCAGAGCAGGGATCTAACCCACGTCCCCTGCACTGGCAGGCGGATGCTTGACCACTGGGCCACCAGTGAAGTCCCCAGCCTGGGTTCTGTGTCCAGTCCTAGGGCCTGGGCCAGGTGCCCCTACAGGACAAAATCAACAGAGAGGGTCAAAGAGTGCTCCCCTAAGGAAAGCCGAAAGGCTGCTGTCAGAAGGACGAGATGCAGGACAGGAAAAATCTTGGATAACTGCTTCAGTCCATCGATACTGGTGCTCGGAGACTGACTCCTAGGTAGGTCCCAGGCATTTTTCAGACTTGGGCTGAGAGTTTGGATAAGACCTTGGGTGGCTGCAGTCATCCAGAGAGCAAAGCTGTCCTCAGAGGCATGGGGGCGGTGGGGTGGGTTCTTACTCACCAAGGTTAACCCTGCGTGCACTGTTCTCCAGAGGAAGTGGGAATTTCCACATGGTAAGTTCCCTTCCCTGTACAATGAATTGCTATCTTGGTGAGAAACCCGTGGGCCGCTGGTTGAGAAGAGAGGTCTTCTCTGAACGAGAGGGAATTTACCACCTTCCTCTCGATGGTGACAGGGCTGGGTGTGGATTGATTCATCTGCAGATGTATACATCTCTGTAGACACCATACTGCTGGCCTCTGCAAAATACATGCCTGGAGATCATTTCTGCCAGCCAGGATATGTCACCTTTGTCATAACCACTCTCTCCCCCCACCCCTGCACCCTGTGGGCCTGGAGTTCCCCAGTTGGAACCAGATGAGAGATCTCTGAGCCCAGGGATTGCAGAGGTGGGGCTGGGGGAGGGAGAGGGTGATAAGTTGTTTGGCAGCGGCCAAGGGCCTGGCCTGGGCCTCTCTCTCCTGGGCTGTCTCTTCCATCACTGAGTTTCTAACCTGAGCCTCCAAGGTCATGCCTATCTCATCTCGTGCCCAGGGTGCTCAGATTCCTCTTTCCCTTAAGCCCCCAGCCAGAGCTTAGAGCCCTGGTCATTGTTCCCGGAGCCCCATCCTCCCAGTGAGGGGATGGATGGAAGCCACACAGGTGCCATGGAATTATGGAGCTCTATGTGCTGCTTCCTTCTCTGAGATTTCTCCCCCACAGTTACCAGGCCCCACAGTCACCCCCG
>NW_011495050.1:21499113-21521792 GCF_000754665.1 Bison bison bison | reverse complement strand
ACCCCCGGAAGGCTTCAGCGCCCCATGACAGATGTTTGGCTCTTCTCTGCTCAAACATGGGCTCTTCCCCAGACCCAGAACTGCACGTCCACACTGAGCACCTGCGTGATGAGCAGCTGAGCAGGAAGGAGAAAGGCCAATCCTCCCCCTGGCACCAAGGGGTTTTGCGGGTTGACCAGACTGGACACCTGGTTCCGTGGAGTTCTTAGCCAGCATGGGGTCACCAGGGAAAATTGCCCTGATCTTGTCAACAGGTCATTTGACCTCCAACAGAGCCTCAGGACGTTAAATTATGGGTAAGTGAAATTTTTATGAGACAAGGTGGAGACTCTGAGAGTGAAAAAGATTTTCAACACTTACAGAAGAAGCCAGACATTCTCCCGATATTTCACTTTCTACAGGTTCATTTCTATCAACATACAGATGAGACTGTTCTTTTCTTCATCTTTTATAGAGAAAGCTTTCTCTATAAAAGCTATACATTTATAGCTGTAACTTTATAAGAGAGTCACTTTATAGGAAAGAAACCTGTTGGACACCATTTTCACCAAGTGATGATGGTCACAGCACGTGATAAGCCAACATGATAAGTCACATTGCTATCATACACACAAACGATCTAATCAAAAGGGCGCTTTGTCACTGGAATGTTCTTCCTTAAAACCCGTAACCCCAGTTGAATCGTAGAAAACCTTGCTGTGCTGTGCTTAGCCTCTCAGTCGTGTCTAACTCCTTGCGATCCCATGGACTGTAACCCGCCAGGCTCTTTTGTCCATGGGATTTCTCAGGCAAGAATACAGGAGTGGGTTGCCATTTCCTCCTCCAGGGAATCTTCCTGACCCAGGGATTGAACCCGTGTCTCCTGCATTGGTGGGTAGATTCTTTATCACTGAACCACCTGGGAAACCCTGTTGATGCCACACCAAAGTTAATTTCTTAGTTTTGACAAGTATACCATGGCTTTGTAAGATGATAACATTAGGGAAAGCTGGGCCAACAGTATACCAGAGCACTCTGTAAACAAACAAACAAACCTTCCTGGCAGTATCAAGCGTTTGGTAACTGTGTGGAGCAACTGGAACTTACACATCGCTGATTAGAATGTAAAACTAAATAGTCATTTTGGAAGACATTTTGGTAATTTTTTAATAAAATTAAACATACATTATGATATGACCCAGCAATTCTATTCCTAGATTTCTATCCAATAAAAGTGAAATTCATGTCCAAACCAAGACTTACATGCAAATATTCATCATATCTTTAATCACAATAGCCAAAAACTGGAAACAATACAAATGTCCAACAGCAAGTGAATGGAAAGTCAAGTGTGATATATCCATACAGTGGAATGCCACTTAACGCTATAAAAGATGTTATGTCTCAAAAACATGCTGAACAAAAGAAGCCAGACTCAGGAGTACACCCTGGATGATTTAACTTGTATGAAATTCTAGAAAGGGCAAAACTAATCTCAGTAACAGAAAGCCGATCAGTGGTGGCTCCCCTGGTGGCTCAGTGGTAAAGATCCGCCTGCCGGTGCAGGAGACACGGGCTCGATTTCTGATCTGGGAAGATCTCACATGCCGTGGAACAATTAAGCCCGTCCGCCACAACTACTGAGCCTGTGCTCTAGAGCCTGGGAGATACAAACTACTGAGCCTGTGTGCAGCAGCTACTGAAGCCTGTGCGCCCCAGAGCCTGTGCTCTGCAACGAGAGAAGCCACCACAGTGAGAAGCCTGCACCACCACTGGAGAGTAACCTCCGCTTATTGAAACTAGGGGAAAGTCCACGCGGCAAGAAAGACCAAGCATAGCCAAAAATGAGCAAATAAAGTTACTAAAAAGAAAAAGGAGGCAGATCAGTGGTGCTGGGGATTGGGGCAGTGATGGTGAGAGGGATTATAAAGGGGCACGAGGGAATTTTGAGGGGGTGATGGAAGTGTTAGACCTCTTTGTTGCAGTGGTCACATGGATACATATATCTGTCAAAACTCATTGAACCATATACTTCAAATGTAAATACTTAAGTGTAAATTATGCCTCAATAAACTTTTTTTTTTTTTGGCTGTGCCACACATCTTATAGGATCTTATTTCCCTGACCAGGGACTGAACCCTGCCCCTGGTGTTGAAGGCCCTCAGTCCTAACCACTGGACCGTCAGCGAGTTCCCTGAAGTTGATTTTTAAAAGAAGCTTTCTCTTGACCACATTTACCCTTCCAGCTACCCTTCTGCAAGACTTCTGAAGGTGTTTGTACTCAGTGTCTCCAATTCTGTCCCGCGTAGTCTCTCTTAAGTCTATACACCAGTCATGCTTCTGCTCCCTGGAAACTGCTCTCTATGAATGCGGTGACCTCCATGTTGCTAAATCCAGTGGTCAAATCTCATTTCTCAGTCACATCTTACTTGACTGTCAGGAGCATTCTACACAGTTCACACCTTTTTCCTTGAAGCACTTTTTCCCTCTGGATTCCAGGACGTGCCAGTCTCTTAGTTTTCCTCCTACCTCACTCCTCCTCAATCTCCTTTGCTGATTCTCCTTATCTTCTGAACCTTTTAACGTTGAGGTGTCTTGGGATATTCTTCTCTGTACTCACTCTTCAGATGGTCTCCTTGAGTCTCAAGGCTTTAAACTCCACCCATATGCTGAGAAATCCAAATCTGTGTCGGCAGTCCTGATCTTTCTCCAAATTCTAGACTCATCATTTTAACTGCCTACTTGATATTTCTATTCGGATGCTGAACAGACATGTCAAATTCAACATCTTCAAAACTAAACTCTGGGTCTTCTCACATAAAACTGCTCATGTACAGCCTTTCCTACCTCTGTGGATGGCCTTGACATCTAATCTTTTGCTTGAATAAAAAACCCAGGAATCACCCTTGACTCTTCCTCCTCCCATTGACTCTACATTGAAAACATAATCTGTCTATTCTTCATCAAGTTTGTTGCTACTACCCTGGTCCAAGCACCATCACCTTTCATCTGGACTGCTGAAGTAGACTCCTAACCCTCCTGCCTCCACTCCTGGCTTCCTCTACTCTCTTCTCAATGCAGCAACCAGAGGGACCCTGTTGAAATTTAAGTCAGAGCAATGTTATTCAAGGCTTCCCTGACAGCTCAGTTGGTAAAGAATCTGCCTGCAATGCAGGAGACCCTGGTTTGATTCCTGGGTTGGGAAGACCCACTGGAGAAGGGAAAGGCTACCCACTCCAGTATTCTTGGGCTTCCCTCATGGGTCAGCTGGTAAAGAATCCACCTGCAATGCAGGAGACCTGGGTTCAGTCCCTGGGTTGGGAAGATCCCCTGGAGAAGGGAAAGGCTACCCACTCCAGTATTCTGGCCTGGAGAATTCCATGGATTGTATAGTCCATGGGGTTGCAAAGAGTCGGATACGACCGAGTGACTTTCGCTTAACTTAATGCTATTCAAAATTCTATCATGATTGTCTCAGAATAAAAGCCAGTGTCCTTGGAAATGACCTGCAAGGCTTTGCCTGATCTGCCCCACCGGCTTATCCTGTGATTTCATCTAATACGCTCCCTCTTGCCCATTCCTCTCCAGGCACGTTGTTTGTGTGTTTAGCTATTTCTTGAACATGCCCTGCCCACCTCAGGGTCTTTGCTCTAGCTGTGTTGTCTGGATGCTCTAGTGGCCAACGTCCTTGTCTCCTTCAAATCTTTGCATACGGATTTGTTCAAACCTCACCTTCTCAAGGAGACCTGCTCTGACCATGACATTTAATACTGCAACCCGCCCCATCCCCAGCACTTATTTCCTTACTTTGCTCTATTTTTTCCTTTGTTTCCACAGCACTTATGACTTTCTAATATACTCTTCGATCTGTTCACTTATTTTGTTTCCTTCTTATTGCCTGTCTACTCAAGGGCAGGGATCTGTTTTGTTCACTGCTGTATCCCAAAGTCCTGGAACAGGGCCTGCCACATAGAAGCCGCCCCATAAATGCTTGTTGGGTAAATTAATGACGTTTCTCCAGAGGAAGCAAACCTCCTACCCCAGACTTATCCACTCAGATCTGACCAGGCTGAATCAAGAGACT
Organism: Bison bison bison; assembly: GCF_000754665.1. NCBI lineage: Eukaryota > Metazoa > Chordata > Mammalia > Artiodactyla > Bovidae > Bison > Bison bison. The sequence goes on along the minus strand of NW_011495050.1, from coordinate 21,517,729 downwards.
GCAAGGAAAAGATGGGTCTGGGGGATCCCAGGCCATGTTAGGACTGAGAAAATTGAGGGAGGCTCCGGACTCCTCCTGTTTTCGGTTGTGCCCTAAGATCTCAGATCGAGCAGCACCTTGTTGGGGCTGCTGCTGAGTTCTCAGAGCCACTGCCCACTTCCTAGGACCGTATCTCCTGGGAACCTTCCCAGGATCAGAGACATTTGTGCATAACAGCATAGGGCTGGAGGAGAAGGGGACGGCAGAGGATGAGATGGTTGGATGGCATCACTGACTCGATGGACATGAGTTTGAGCAGACTCTGGGAGTTGGTGATGGACAGGGAAGCCTGGCATGCTGCAGTCCATGGGGTTGCAAAGAGTCAGACACGACTGAGCGACTGAACTGTACTGAACAATCCAGCGCTGTAGCCCAGTGTGGATACTGAGTACTTGAAATGTGGCCGGTCCAGATAGATGGGTGTTGAAAGGGTAAAATTTCAAAGACTTAGGGCAAAACAGAATGTGACATGGCTCATTAATATTTTTTAATATTGATTCCATCTTACTTTTTGAGATATACTGCATTAAATAAAATATACTATAAAAATTAAGTTCACCTGTTTCTTATTACTTATCAAAAGTATGGTTACTAGAAGATTTAAAATTCCTTCAGTGTCTTGCACTGGGTTTCTATGGGAGAGCCTGATCTGTGAGGAAAAACTGCTGATGTCTAGAAGTCAAATCCCACGAGCTTGAAAATCCACATTTCCTAAATGCAAGCTGATGGTCCCTTTATTTCGAGTCATCAAGAGATACAGCAGGATTCCATTAACACAAAGGCCCCTTCAGGATTTGACTACTTGGGTTAATGGGGACTTTTGAAGAAGCTTGGCTTTGTTTTCATTCTTCTACCATCTGGCAATGCTTTGCCTGAGGGGCTGAAAGCCCTCCCAGAGACGGACTTGGCCTCCCCCTTGGTTCCTCAGGTGGTTATTGAATTTCCACACGTCCAGGAATCAGGCAGAATGGGAGAGCACTGGAAGATAGAGGGCGGGCTCCCAGTCCTGTCCTGGAGCCCCTGCCCTGACCAGGTGGCTTGGCGGGAAACCGCTGTGGCCGGGGCAGTGTCGAGGCCAAGGTGGCCCCACTTATGCTTGCAGGATGGTGGGCACTGGGGGCTGACCTGCTTGGGCACCCAGGCCAGCAGGTACTTGCGGCCCAGGTCTTAGGCCAAAAGAAAGGGCTCTGGGTAATCAGCATGAATACAAGGGACCTCGTGCTGCTGGGAACTGAGTCTGAGATGGAAATATGAGCCTGTGAGCAAGGGTCAGGAAAGACCAGCTCCCACAGCCTGGGGACATTGTGGAGGCCCGGCCCCAGAAAGGGGTGCCCCAAAATGGGGTCAGGGTGACAAGGAAGACAGAATGAGGGGCTCAGTGTCCTGGGGACCTGGCACCAGGTGGACGCAAGGATGGAAGGAGGGGCTGGGTTAGGGAGACTTTCTCATGTCTTCCAAAAATCTGTGAAAGTGAAAGAAAGTGAAGTTGCTCTGTTGTGTCTGACTCTTTGTGACCCCATGGACTGGAGCCTACTAGGCTCCTCCGTTCGTGGAATTTTCCAGGCAAGAATACTAGAGTGAGTTGCCATTTTCTTCTCCAGGGGATCTTCCCGGCCCAGGGACTGAACCCGGGTCTTCTGCATTGCAGGCAGACACTTTACCATCTGAGCCACCTGGGAAGGCCCACCCCCCTGCTGGCTATAATTTTGCCATATTGTTTTTATATAATTGGAGAGAGAGGAGTGAGGAAAGATGGTCAAGGAAAGGCAACGTTTCTTGGACACTTGGCCTTGGATATAAGCAATCTGCCCCCAGCCTTGCCTGGCTGTGGTCATTCCCCCCTGACCCAGGGCTGGGGATCTGGACTGGGAATTATCCTCTTCAGTTTCTCATGAAAAGCAAAATAGGATTTCATCCTCTATTTATTCCCTCTTTCTCACTGTGCCAACGGTAGGCTAAAAAAGAGAAAAGGATATGAAGAGCAGAAAAGGATTCACAAGAGATTGTAAGGCTGGAAAGTGTGTAAGAAAGGAAAACAAGATAATGAGATGTTGTTTATAATTTGCTTTAACAGCAACTCAGAAACGCAGGTCAACCACTTACGAGAGGGAAGTGGGCTGCTTTGTGTGAGATACTCCAGGGATGGACTGGCAGGAGGCGATTTAGGGTGGGACCAGGGAAACCATGTCCCCAGCCAATCCCCCACTGGGTTACGGGGTCTCCTCAGCGGAGAGGGGTTGCTGGGGGTCTTGCCCAAAGCCCAGAGGAGCAGGGGCTGCCGGTGGCCAAGGCCAGGGTGAAGGGCCCCCTCTTGGAGCTCTTCTTCCATCCTCAAATCACTGTCTGCCCGTGAATGCACTTTCATCAGCTGCAAACTGTATTTATGGTTTCTTGGAATTTTCCGAATGAAGTAACTATTTTCTCCAGACCGTTTTCTTCTCAACTGAAATCGGATCCCCACTGTCCATGGAGACAAACAAAACAGCATGACATCACCCACCAGGGAGTGGTCACTTCAGACGCAGTAGCAGCTTCTTATTCAACATCAGATGGATGTGATTTGCCTTAGGGAGGTCTTCGCATCCTGCCCTGCCAGAGGAAGAAATGGTCCCCTGAGCTTGCCTTGAGGAGCCGGGAGGAAGGGGGGAGGCAGGTGCACAAGGCAGGCTGCAGGGTGGGCCTGGACAGGCAGGGCCTGGCAGAGAGGTCGCCCTGCTTCCTCTTTAACTGCAGAGACGCTGCTCGGGACGTCATCACGGGACTCGCCCCACCTGCCAGGGACACCAGCTCGTGTCCCTCCTCTTTCAGAGTCCAATGCTCAGGGGACGGCAGCTGGGCGCAGAGAACACTGACCTGGATTCAGCTTCTGTTTTGCCTTGCAGAGTTTCTGAGCCTATTTCCCCCCTCTGAAAAGGTGGGGAGGGTGAAAAAAAACAAAATCCCCGTTCTGCTCCCCTACAGGGATGCTCTTGGACCAAACAAGAGAGGATGAATCTGGAAAGCAGAAGGCATATTGCCCTGTTCTTGCCCTCAGATCTCTCAACACTCACACGGTGGTGAGCTGTAGCTGGGGGGATTGGCAGGGGCACGGATCCACGTCCTCTTGAGCTGATAATGAAAGTATTATTTAATGAAAGCTCAAAGAAGAGCGGGAGGCTGACCGGTCGCTTGGTCACTCCGGCACCCGGTCACTCACCGCTTGAGGGCCTGACCAGTCACCGGAGAACAGAGGTAGTCCTGTCTCTCCGCCCGCAAAAGCTTTTTAAAGTATAGCTCCGGGCTGCCACAGTTCTAGGTAGCAGTTGGCCTAAAGGGGAAGCAATCACATAATTATGCTAACGACTGAAGAGTTATTGCCCACCAGGCCCTGGGCTGAGCCGCTCACAGGCACTGTCTCCTTCAGCCTCCAGTTAGGGTTACTATTCTCAGCTAACAGATGAATGGGGCAGGGAAAGGGGGACGGTAACCTGTCCGAGGCCACTCCAAGCTAATTGTGGGCTTAGGATCCAAACCAGGGCTGTCTGACTTCAAGGCCACCATACCATTCTGTCTCCTGGTCACACACAGAAGCTGTCTGTGGAAAGCGGTGCTTTATTTTGTTTTCATGTGAAGCTGGGAAATGGTCAGGCAGGGAGACCAAGTTGGGTGTGTGTGTTTCCCTTGGGTGCCGAGGGTGGGGGCACCTCCCTCCTTTCATATCCATCGTTGCCCCTCAGAAGCACCATGTTGACCTTCTATAACAACTTAATTTATCCAGAAATCAGGAAATGTCTGCACATGCTCTAAAAGGCTGACATTAAAAATAAGTTGACAATCCATATTTATCCCACTGCTGAGAATGCATGAGCAGTTGGAAGCCAGTCAATCCTAAAGGAAATCAACCTGAATATTCATTGGAAGGATGGAAGCTGAAGCTGAAGCTCCAGTACTTTGACCACCTAATAATATGAAGAGCCGACTCACTGAAAAAACCCTGATGCTGGGAAAGATTGAAGGCAGGAGGAGAAGATGAGATGGTTGAATGGCCTCACTGACTGAACAGACATGAGTTTGAGCAAACTCAGGGAGACAGTGAAGGACAGGGGAGCCTGGTGTGCTGCAGTTCATGAGTCTCAAAGAACTGAACATGACTTAGCGACTGAACAACAACAAAGCCAGTGAACCAGTGTCAGGCCACTGTCTGGGTCATTAGGACTCCATTTAAGACAATAAAGAATTTCAATTAGCAGGAGAAAAAAGGTTCAGCCACATAATTTTAGAACAGGAATAGTTTCTTTCTAAAAAGAATAATCCTCTTGATTGAACAGAAGTTGTATTCCCTGTAGTCAAGAGGTTGACTTCCCTGGCAGTCCAGTGGTTAAGGCTCCACCTTCTGATGCAAGGGACATAGGCTTGATCCCTGGTCAGGGAACTAAGATACTGTGTGCCATGTGGCACAGCTGGAGGGGAAAAAAAAAAAAAAAGCTGTGTTTTGAGCAGGATCAGATGTTTAGCTTGCAGCAAGAGAATCGTGATTTTGGAGAGTGGGAGGTCCCTTCTACTCATGGCTTTCTTTGAGTGAGGGCCAGAGAACAAGATCATTACTTGCCTTCTGAGTCTCAATCTCTCTTCCAACTATAGCTCAAGATGTGGGCAGGGCAGTCCTTAGCAAAGTCTAAGGTTTATCAGAAGGGAAATAAAAGAGCATTGCTTCCTTGCGTTGGAGGCTGGGGCTGCCACTTTCTATAATGGGAATTTCAGAATGGCTGAAGGTTAATGAAGCATCTAATGTGTTCCCATTTCAGACTAACACATGTATTTTGAAGATCCTAAGAAGTATAGGAAGTACAGTATAGAAGTATAGGGTTTCTAGGCTCAGCCATTAAAACATGTTTGTAATTAGGCAAGATGATGTCTTGACAGCGCCAATGTCATCACAGATACAAAAACCAGGAGAGAAAAGTCTTCTGCTTCCTAAACAGAAACCAAGCTCAAGAAAACATAAGCTTCGACATTCTCATTTCCAAGTTACAATCAAGAGTACTTCTAACAGAGGAATCCCTTATAAAGAATTTAGCAAATGTGGTCACCAACATCTGGATCTTTTCTCACAGAACTCAGTGGAAATCACCCTCTTGAGTCTTACAGGGTGTGCATTTGGAATTTTAAAATGTCACAGTTGGTTATAAAGGTACTTCCTTTCCCAGTGTATACTTGAGATGGGACAGTTCAGAGGTTATGAGCTGAGATATTTCCCTTCTCCCTCTCAGTGGAGAGGTCTCTGGATTCAACCGACAGCTGAAAGGCTCTTTCACCAAGGAGGAGCTACCAGAGCAATGAGATGATGCATGGAAGGTTCTATAAGGCCACTGATATGAAAAATAATGGATGGGGGTTGCACTTAATAAAGCAGTTGTTAAAGCTGCCTCACCAAGTCAGAAACTGCATAATACTGTATAGATCATTTCCTCATAAAAAGTCAGTCAATAAATCACAGAATTTATTCTGCTGAGAGAAAAGAAGAAGTAACTTGTATTGAGTCCCTATAAAGTACTAGGTACTTTCAGATGTGGTAACTCAATAGGAGAAGCAAAATGTTCTAATGGCTACACGCAAAATCACTGGAATTAGATTCTTGCTTTGGTTTACTCTATGACCTTAGGAGACATACTTCACTTTTTATTAAGCCTTGTTTTCTTTAATGGACTTGTAGGGTCTAGTATACATGCAAACACACAGCACTCAAATAAGACAGTTTTATTATTCCTTTAATTTTAAGTATCTTGGGGAGGGTATTATTTCTTACAGATAAAGAAAGACAGAGACGCAAAAAACCCAAATTATTTGAGCAAGGTCAGTCCATATTAAGCAGTTTTGTCCAAGAAATTCTCCAGGCAAGAACACTGGAGTGGGTTGCCATTCCCTTCTCCAGGGGATCTTCCCCACCCAGGGATCAAACCTGGGTTCTCCGGCATTGCAGGTGGATTCTTTACTGTCTGAGCCACCAAGGGAGCCCTAGGTAGAGCTGGGATCTTGTAACTCCAAGTCTGTATGTTTTCCAATATAACCATAGCCTGCACCATCTGATCCAAACTGGAACTTAGACTAACAAATGAAGTTGGTGAAATGCAGAACTGATAATCTGATTAAATGTCTCCCTTCCCCAAATCAGGGGCTCTATTGAAGTAAGGGAGAATCATCTAGAACTAAACTTACAGAGTAAGAATTTAGGGATCCATATATTTTATTTTCTTCTAAATTTGAGTCAGAGTCTAAAAGAACAGCATGTGCTGATGGAATTGTACTAACTAGGACTATCTACAGTAAGTTACAGCTTTTGGACAGTTTTCTGTGCCAGTGACCTAGAAACTATTTCAAAACCTATTTTTGTTTCTTAGGGGCTGAAATTTCAGTAAAACAGTCCAGCCAACTGTGACCCAGAGTCTTCAAATTTAGAAGTTAATCTCCAAAGAAAGGGAATATTAATTTTTATTGTGACAAAGAATAACCTTCTGATAGCCCAATTATAAGAAGAAATAACTAACTCTGCAATGCCACACTTTCAAATACTTGCAATTTATAGCATGAAGATGCAAGAGAATTAGGCTAGCAATTATCCTTGAACCTCCAAAGAGGAATTCGGCTATGGACACACATACGGAGTAAGCATTCTGCAACACTAATATTGCATACCATATCATTTTTCAAGGGATACAACTTTAAAAAGAGAAAAAGAAAACAGTTGAAATTTGCTGAAATATATTTACTCATAAAACAAATATATGTATACATTAATTTGCAATGATTCTGGCAAATAAGAAAATTACTCACTTATGTTTTTTAAATCTCAGGAGTATACTTACTATTGCACATTTCAGGCTGGAATTATCCTTGGTCAGTCAGTGCTTACTATTAAGTTGATCCTTAGACTAATTGAACATGAAAATATAACTCAGAATTAAAACAAAGGGCTTCCCTAGTGACTTAGATGGTAAAGAATCTGTCTGCAGTGCAGGAGACCCAAGTTTGATCCCTGGGTTGGGAAGATCTGGAGAAGGGTATGGCAACCCACTCCAGTATTCTTGCCTGGAGAATCCCATGGACTGAAGAGCCTGGCGGGCTACAGTCCATGGGGTCACAAAGAGTTGACATGACTGTGTGACTAACACTTTCAGAAAACCAAACCAAACCTTTAGGGAAAAGAAAAGGGGAGAAGAATCTAGGCAATATCCCTAAAAAGAGTGATTCCTAAGCAGATACAGTGACAGCGTAATCCCGGTGTGAGTTCTTCTATCTTCACACATTTTTCATTTTAGAAATGCTTCCAAAGATGGGGGAAAGGACACAAAGGAACACACGTTGAAGAGCTCAGTTAACACCTGCAAGACATCTCTGACACACTAGGGAACCAGGTACTGAAGAGCCTTGTCGAACACCATCAAGCAGGGCATTTTACAGCTCCAGGGCTTGAGTTTACAAATGGTCCTGCAACCACTGATCTCCTAACTTGAATGAAAAGCATGCAGCAGACAGCAGCATTGAAGACATCGTTGTTCCAATAAGAAACCGTGGATTACCAGTGATAAAGTGGTATTTTGGAAACTTCTGTTCACCTTTCTCACAGCATCTCCACAGTGTAAAACACTTCATAGGCTTCCCAGGTGGTGCAAGTGGTAAGGAACCCGTCTGCCAATGCAGGATACGTAAGAGATGTGGGTTTCATCCCTCCAGGTTTGACCCCTGAAGGAGGGCATAGCAACCCACTCCAGTATTCTTGCCTAGAGGATCCCATGGGCAGAGGAGCCTGGCAGGCTACACTCCATAACGTTGCAAAGAGTCAGACATAACTGAAGGGACTTAGCACACACACAAAACACTTTATAGATAAAGTCCATCATTTGATGCGGATCTTTTTTTGGTTTGTTTGTTTTTAGAAGTAAAAAGATTTCTCACTTAAAATGTTTGTCAGGGGAAGATGATAGTTGGACTTCCCTGGTGGTCCAGTGGTTAAGAATCCACAAAGCAAGTATCCTCCAATTAAAAAAAAAAAAAAAAAGAATCTGCCTGCCAGTGCAGAGGACGTGGGTTTGATCCCTGGTCTGGGAAGATTTCACATTCTATGGGGCAGCTAAGCCCGTGTGCCACAAATACTGAGCCTGCACTCTAGAGCCCACGCTCTACCACAAGAGAAGCCGCTGCAACGAGAAGTCCGCACTGTAACTAGAGAGTAGCCCCCCCACCACTTGCTGCAACCAGAGAAAGCCCATGCGCAGCCAAAAATAAAAATAACACCCTGGGCTTATGACAGTATCAGCCTACAAGAGCAGGCTGATTTTGGTTAATATTGTCAATATTTTGGTTAATATTGTTTTGGTTAATTATTAAAATACACAGAACACAATGTGAAGCTTATCTTTATGCATCTAGCATCAAATACTTTTTTAAAATCAACTTTTATTGAAGTATAGTTGATTTATGATGCGTTAGTTTCTGCTGTATGGCAAAGTTAATCAGTTATACATATTATCTGTCCACTCTTTTTTAGATTCTAAATAGAATGGAATTTGGGTCATAGATCATTACAGAGTACTGAGTAGAGCTCCCTGTGCTATACAGTCGGTTCTTATTAGCTATCTATGTTATTAATGGATATAGTAGGGTGTATACGTCAATCACAATCTCCCAGTTTATCCCTCCCTTCACCCTCCCCCTTGGTAACCATAAGTTCGCTTCTACATCTGTGACTCTATTTCTGTTTTATAAATAGCTTCATTCATACCATTTTTAAGATTCCACATATAATTGATACCATATATGTCTTTCTCTGTCCAACTTATTTTACTCAGTATGACAATCTCTGGGTCCATGCACATGTTGCTGCAAATGGCATTATTTCATTCTTTTTATGGCTGAGTGCTATTCCATTGTGTGTATGCATGTATATGTGTATATATATGTGGTTGGCACAGTGGTAAAGAATCCGCTTGCCAATGCAGGAGACACAGGAGACATGGGTTCAATCCCTGGGTCAGGAAGACTCCCTGGAGAAAGAAAGGTAACCCACTCCGGTGTTCTTGCCTAGAGAATTCCATGGACAGAGGGGCTTGGGGGGCTGCAGTCCATGGGGTCACAAAGAGTTGGACAGGACTGAGTATGCACACGCACGCATGCACACGCATGCACGCACACACACATATATACATTTTCTTTTTTATCCACTCCTCTGTCCATGGACATTTAGGTTGCTTCCACATACTGGCTATTGTAAATAGTACTGCAATGAACACTGAAGTACATGTGTCTTTTCGAATTATGGTTTTCTCTGGATACATATTCAGGAGTGAAATTGCTGGATCATACGCTAGGTCTGTTTCTAGTTCTTTAAAGAACCTCCATACTGTTCTCCATAGTGGCTGTACCAATTTCCATCCCCACCAACGTGTAGGAGGGTTCCCTTTCCCCCATACTCTCTCCAGCATTTATTGTTTGTAGATTTTTTGATGATGGCCATTCTGACCAATGTGAGGTGATACCTCATTGTAATTTTTATTTGCACTTATTTGATAATTACAGATGTTGAGCATCTTTTCATATGCCTCTTGGCCATTTGTATGTCTTCTTTGGAGAAATGTCTGTTTAGATCTTCTGCTCATTTTTTGATTGGGTTGTTTAATAGTGAGATGCATGAGCTGTTGGTATATTTTGGAGATTAATCCCTTGTCAATCACTTCATTTGCAAATACTTTCTCCCACTCGGTGGGTTGTCTTTCCATTTTATTTATGATTTCCTTCACTGTGCAAAGTTTAAGTTTAATTAGGTCCCATTTGTTTATTTTTGTTTTTACTTTCATTACTTTAGGCTGCTGCTGCTGCTAAGTTGCTTCAGTTGTGTCCAACTCTGTGCTACCCCATAGACGGCAGCCCACCAGGCTCCCCCGCCCCTGGGATTCTCCAGGCAAGAACACTGGAGTGGGTTGCCATTTCCTTCTCCAATGCATGAAAGTGAAAAGTGAAAGTGAAGTCGCTCAGTCGTGTCCGACTTTTAGCGACCCCGTGGACTGCAGCCCACCAGGCTCCTCTGTCCCTGGGGTTTTCCAGGCAAGAGTACTGGAGTGGGGTGCCATTGCCTTCTCCGATTACTCTAGGAGGTGGATCAAAAAAGATCTTGCTGTAATTTATTTCAGAGCATTCTGCCTCTCTTTTCCTTAAGAGTTCTGTAGTGTCGGGTCTTACATTTAGGTCTTTAATTCATTTTGAGGTTATTTTCGTGTGTGGTGACAGAGAATGCTCTAACGTGTATTTTTAAACAACATTAGAATGGTCTGTGGCGGGTGTGGGGATGGAGACCGCAAGAGTAAGGGATGGTGTACTTGAGCTAAGAGTGGTAAAGTGGGTTCGCACAGCAGTTCTGCCCTTCACACCTGAGGGACCACAGTCACTGAGTCCTTCCTCGTCTTTTACCCTCCCTAGATGACTTCTAATGGCACACTGTCTCTAAAATTCTTAGTATTTATTAAAGTTTATTTTTCAGGCTTCATTCAAATGATTCATGAAAATGCTAGAATAGAACTAGGACACTGGACTTCCAGGGTTTAGACTACTTACTACCTGCTTATTCAGCGGAACTCAAATACTTTTTGGAACAGAGACATGTAAAGAAGGTAAACACAATGCAGCAATGCCAAAAACCATAATTGCATTCTGAATAGGAGGCAACAAACTATTTTTCCAATTGCAAAAGGTCAATACATTTAATGCCATTAGTTTCCGGAAAATGACAGGTAATTTTGTGGTAGTTCTATCAATCCAAACTAATAACTGCCTAATTAACAACCATCCCCTATTATGATCCAAAAGTGACGGAGGGCTTAAATAATACAGAATAGCATAAATTCAAAGTGAACATTTAGAATAGGAAATAAAACTAAAGATGAGGCTATAAAATGAATCAGGAATGTGGTCCTAATAAATCACCATAATGACTAATATTAGAATCATTTCTGATGGAACTCCCATCTGGCATTAAACTTGACAGCGTCCAATGTGGAAGAGGAATTCTACTTGATCAACTACATAATTCATAGAGAACATAAGATGGAAGCAAAGTTCAGCAGAAATGCAGTTTTTTGTGGCTGTAAAAAGCACTCACAGATCTTCATACAGAAGAACTGTACCAACAGCATCCTCAATAACTTTCTTTAGAATAGATGCAGTGGTTAATACAGTGCTAGTCCTAGAGACAATTCAAACCCCAAGATGATGGCACCATGATTGAGGAGAGGGCGGCATGACGGCACAATGGTTAGAAGAGACCCCAGTCCTATACTGTCTGACTTCAAACCCCAGCTCTGCCAGTTAATAGCTGTGGGACCTGGGACATTGTTCCAACCTGCCTCAGGTGAGTCAGTTGCCCTAACTGTGAGGTGCAGCTACAAGAGCAATCTGCCGAGAATTGAGTTAAGCAGCACTGCATTGTGTTACTATTTGTTAACAAAGAGCTCAGTAAAAGCAGTTGTGGTGGAAACTGCCTTCATTCTATTCCATAGCTAGTTCTATCCAACCCAAAGAGCCCTAGGGAGATTTGAGAGTACTGCTGTCCAAGAGAAGTTTCTGCAAACACTGCCATCCAAGGACTTCCCTGTGGCTAGTGACTTTCCAAGGTCCAGTGGCTAGGACTCTGCGCTCCCAGTGCAGGGAGCACAGGTCAAGCCCTGGTCAGGGAACTAGAGCCCACAGGCAAAACTAAAGATCTCGTGTGCCATAGCTGAGACCTGGCACAGCGGAAAAAAAGTGCTGTCCATAACAGCCTCTTGTGGCTAATGAGCACTAGAAATGTGGCTAGTTTTGTTTTTAAACGTACAGTGCATTTGAGTTTCAGGCTCGGATAACTGTGCTAATGAAGGATTGGATTTCTACTTTAATTTAAATGAATTTGAGCAGCCACAATGATGAGTGGCTACGACACTAGACACATACACAGAAAATCTCCATTGTGGCAGAAAGTTTGGACAGTGCCAATCTAAAACAGCTTCCAAGCAACACTGTGAATACGGTTATCAGCTAAGTTTTCTGATGACTGTTAGACAACAAGGAACTCCAGACTGTATTCCCTGACATCTAACTAGAACATGACCAAACCTCTGTTGCCCAGTGAGTGGAGACCCCTAATGCCTGACGTGGAGCTGTCTGTTCATGATGTAAAGTGAAGAGAACAAACGCATGAAGGACTGGACAAAATGCCAGCTACCAGCTCTTTGAAGGACGCCAAGGAAGTATCCACAGCAAGGCTGAGATCCTCCCTAGAAAACTGTTTTGAATCAACTTCAGAGCCCAGAGGAATGGGCTTGATCCCAAAGTTCCACTTCATCTAGCACAGCTGGGATTGTCTCAGTTTGAACAATTTTAAAGGGTGCTTTAGCCAGTGCTGGCCTCTTTTCTTCTCCCCAGTGTTCCATTAACTTTGAGAAATGCTACTTCCTGGTATACCCTCCAAAATAAACTACTAGGAAAAGGTAAACTGAGATGATAAAAGAAGCTGTAGTAGGCATCCCCGATAAAAGTGAGTAACAATTGCTGAAATTAATAGAATGACTTAGTATAAATCATGTAATATAAAGGAAAAATAAAGGGAAAGTAATTGATAACAAAGTGCGTATTTCAGTACGTGAGTGCCCAGGCACAGGCATACTAGAAGAAACAATGAAGTCATCAGTGCCCACTGACAGGGTTATGTGGGGGACTCAACTATCATCACTAGCACTGCTGTCAAGAATAAGATTTTTAGGAAGAGGTAAAGTTCCTGGTCAAGTTTTGAACAAAATAAAGAGTGCTGTGCTTAGTCACTCAGTCGTGTCTGACTCTTTTTGACCCCATGGACTGCAGCCCACCAGGCTCTTTGCCTGTCTGACCTTAAGTAACTGACCAATTACTCAACCCTCACAGTGTCAGTGTCCTCATCTTACACGGAACATAAGGATGATCATAAGGATTAAATGATAGTGAAGTTGCTCAGTTGGGTCCAACTCTTTGTGACCCTGTGGACTGTGTCCATGGGATTCTCCAGGCAAGAATACTGGAGCGGGTTGCCATTTCCTTCTCCAGGGGATCTTCCCAACCCAGGGACCGAACCCAGGTCTCCAGCATTGTAGGCAGACGCTTTATCATCTGAGTCACCAGGGAAGTCTCAGGATTAAATGAGATGAGGCTTTAAAGTGACCTATACAGTTGGGAGGTGCTTAATCATAGTAGTTATTATCACTCTTGGGCTTCCCAGGTGGCACTAGTGGTAAAGAACCCACCTGTCAATGCAGGAGACCTAAGAGATGTGGGTTCGCTCGCTGGGTCAGGAAGATCCCTTGGGAAGGGCGTGGCAACCCACTCCAGTATTCTTGCCTGGAGAATCCCACTGACAGAGGAGCCTGGTGGACTACAGTCCATGGAGTTGCAGAGTTGAACATGACTGAAGTGATTTAGCAACAGTAGCATTATCACTCTTAAATCCCTAAGCAATTCACCCAAATTAGTGTCAGAACATTTATAAGGCAAACACAAATAAAACTTGATACACATATTACATGGGGTTTCAAAAAAAGCTCTTTGCTTTTTTGAACAGCCAACTGGAACCTATTTTTTAAAAATCTTAAATTAAAAGAAAAACAATGATAAATAAGAAAATAGATTGTGATTAAGAGATTATAAATATATTTATTGGTAATATTATTGAATACTGAATGCAGAGAACAGAATACAAAGAAATCATCACTTAAAGGGAAACATTAATCTTTAAAAATGCAATATATTTACATATATGTTAACCAATTTTGCACATCTGTTTAGAGTTACAAACAAATACAAAGCTAATTCCAAAGCTTTTAATCTGAAGTGTTCTCCATTTTAACGTCCACTGCTTTTTGCTGTATTTACACCAAGTATGATTAATTTTGTTTGCAGCTAATCTAAAAGCAAGAGGCTATGAGCTGACCCTGAGGCAGTCAGGTAAATCAGGAACTTCAGAACAGCTCTTTAAGACAGGATAAAGTCACATGAAAGAAGATGCCTCAAACCTAGATATATAAAACGCAGAAGAGAAAATACTAAGAAGCAAAAGGAATCACAGAAATACCAATTCTATTCTAAATTATAATTTCTAATTCTAGCAACAATTCAATTAGCAGTAGCTTAGAGGACTATGTTCTAAAAAATAAAACCAATAGTTCTTTCACCACAATTTTCTGACTACACCTAATGAATAATTATCAAGTCTTCATATCTTTTTTTTAATAACCCAATAATATGATATAAACATAGCAGAATCATTAACAAGAGGCCTTCAAACACACTGCAGAAAGCTGAAATACAGTTTGGGGGCCAGATTTCAATTTACATAATATTACCATTGATAAAGACACCTGGTACAATACTGTTCAGCACTGTTAACTCAGAAATGCTCCACCCATTCTTTCCATCAGGGAACAACTGACATGGATGGGATTGTTATGACAATTCTAACAGGGCCTCTAAAGAGGATTGCACATAAAATGAAAAAATTATGAACTATGATATAATCATGACAACACAGCTAGCTTATAGAACTGAATTTTTCACCATAATAATGGTACTACAGAATTACAGTGACATTAAACATCAGAAATATTTATTCCTGCTAACTACTGAGTAGAAAAAGTCTTCCAACTGTATTTTTGATGAATAGGATATCTTTGAAATAAACACTAGGGGGAAATTAAAAGTTCCTCAATTGAAAATTCTCAAGTTCATTTTTCACAGATATTAACAACAAGCAAAGCAGCTTACAAAAAAAATCAAACTTACCTTAAAAACAAATAAATATAAGATCAAATCAATCTTTTTTGAGGAAAATATAGCTCCTTTTCAAAAGTTCTGTTTGGTTTGTGACTAGACTTGAAAATATTAAAATAAACCAAAGAGATCCCTTGAAAATATGAAAATAAACCAAACAGATCCCAACAATACTGATTTGCGCTACAAGATCTGAAAAAAGCGCTTCAGGTTTTAAGCTGAAGGTTTCATTTCCCCATACCCTACTATTCCCCAGAGAAAGTAAATAGCAAAAAGCAGCTCTTGCAAAAAATACACAAAAACAAAACAAAAATACCAACCACAACTAATCATATAAAACAAACTTTAAACATTTCACTCTAGTTGGTCTTATGTTGGGTAAGGTTTCTGTAGCAAGGATTTCCTAGTCTCATCCTCTATCTCGCATTCATTAGTCAATGCCACATTGTTATCAAACAAGGCTATGCAGAGCCTTTCCTAAGAAGTCAGGCTGAGCTGGAGGTAGCTTTAGGACAGCATCCTTGACTACAGTATGTAGTTAGTTCAAACATACAGGTTGTTCTTCTAAAAGGATTACAGTGTGTAAAAATGCAAAAAGAAACAAAAGTACAGCCCTCACTGCTCTGCACTAAGAGATTTTGATAAACAGAACGAACACTGGAAGCCAGGACACTGGCATCTGTCTCCTCTCCCGTGAGCTCCTCTAATGTACCAGTTCAGGCTGGTTTTCCACGAAAGGCAGCACCCCACTTACATAGTAGGCAATGCCAAGAGACAGCAGAGCGATGACAAAGATCAAGAGCAGCACCCTCCAGAAGCCCAGATCCTCTACAAACTCCTGCCACGTGGTGCGGAAGCTGGACAGAACCCCCTCACCCTGCTGCAGGTTGGGATTGAGGAGGGAATGGCTTTCCATGGCACTGTGAGAGAAGCAAAGAGAAAGAAGGGCATGAAACAACACATCACCCATTTCAAAAACAAAAAACCACAGAAACTGCATTGTTTAAGAAGACCAACCTTAAAATATACATTGACAAGAAGAAAACTGACATATATATTCTAACCCATTTATGTACCGATTTAAATACCCATTTATGTACCAATTTAAATATCTTCAAGTATTTGCACAATTTACCTTGAACCATAAATTGCTAAACAATAATGATTATGTTCCTTGTTTAAGTATCTAGAAGAGTCAAAGTTAGAAGCTCCAATACTTTGGCTATCTGATACAAAGAGCTGATTCATCGGGAAAGACCTTTATGCTAGCAAGATTGAGGGCTGCAGGAAAAGGGGGCAACAGAGGATGAGATGGTTAGATGGCATCATCAACTCAACGGACATGAGTCTGAGCAAACTGCAGGAGATGGTGAAGGACAGGGAAGCTGGCATGCCACAGTCCATGGGGTTGCAGAGTTGGACACAACTGAACAACAACAAAAACATCCCAACCGTGAAGCAGAAGTCTTAAAAGTGAAAGTGAAGTAGCTCAGTCGAGTCTGACTCTCTGCGACCCCGTGGACGTAGTCTGCCAGGCTCGTCCCTCCATGGGATTCTCAAGGCAAGAATACTGGAGTGGGTTGCCATTTCCTTCTCCAGGGGATCTTCCAGACCCAGGGATCAAATCCGGGTCTCCTGTATCGCAGGCAGATGCTTTAACCTCTGAGCCACCAGGGAAGAAGTCTTGAACAGTGTGTGAATCTTAAAGGTGGATTTTTATCAATTTAGTTCAATAATCTGACCAATGAAGGAATTCCTTCTTTAAACTGAAATACTCTAATAATGGATGCTTACTCTGTTGTACACTTGGACAGGGCTAGCCATTAGTGATTCCTCTTAATAGCTTCCTCCCACTAGTTTTAGCTTTATCTTGTACAATAACACAAAATAAGTTTACTTCTCTTCTGTATAAAGGCTGAGTCTAGTTGAAAATAAGGTAGTACAAGTACCATAAAAACTATGTAAGTGAGAACAAGACTGCTACAAATAGAGTATATCTGACACTGGTATTCGAGAGGCTGCACTGTGATGAGTTCGAAGCTCCAAGAGATTAGCACCCACAATTATGTCACAACATGCAGGACCAATAACAGGGTATCATTTAGATTAAAGCCACAATGACCATAATCATAGGTATCAACTAGTGATTGCTGTTATTCTTCTTTCTAAACTTCTTTTCATATTCTTCTGATCATCTTGGGACAGAACAATGGAAACAGCACAAAACAAGATCTTAAGAGTCTGGTTCATCATGCACAGTTGACAGGTTTTTTTGGTAAGTTACAATTTTACTTTATTCACCGACACTGTTAACCACAGACCTTTCAGCCTTTCCTGGCATTAGTGTCTTTTCCAATCCTAGGAAAATGACTTTGTAAAGGGCCAGTCTGTTTGCCATCCAAACTTTTTTTATATGATAAAAAATGTTTATCTTCTGAATAGGAGAAGACATTTTCAATGGGAATTTATAACAATACAAAAATTTGAAGAAAACTCTAGCAAGTTCAAAGATAAGATTAGAACTCTGAGAAGTTCAGGAGACGTTAATTTTTTTTTTTTTTTTGGCTCACTTCTCTATTTATTAAATAACCACATGTGGAGAGGCACAAAGCACTTAAGTTTTATATGACTACAAAGTTATCACAAATCCCAAACTTCTTAGCCACAGATATTTCACTTACTCTGTTTAAAAAAAAGGCTTTTAAAACATCTGAGTTAGCTTGATACACAGAGACCCTGAACTACATATTTTTAAATGCTTGTACTTCCTGCTCTAATAATGTCTTCATTTTGACTTACATGAAATTTACTGACTACATCTGATTCAAAATGCTCTCATACTTAAAGGTGTTAGATATACAGGTATCCCCCACTTTTTGAAAGTTCACTTTATGCCACCTCACTTTTAAGAAACATCTACTATACTACCTATATTTGCTAATTAAAAGAAATCCCAAGAGGATTTTTGCTTTTATAGGAAGAAAGGCATAAAGCAAAACAGTGTTCAGCATTTGTCTTGCAGCAAGACTGGCACCGCCCAGCTCCTTCCCCAGGAACCTCACAGCATCTCGGTGTCCAGCTGCCCAGCCCTGAACGGTGCTTGGAGCACCTGTGTTTTATCTCAGTTTCTTTTGTGCGTCTGTTAGTAAGATGAGTCCTAAGGTTCTTCACTTTATGCCATCTCGACTTAAGTAAAAGTTCCCTAGGAACATTCTACTTTTGGATAGTGGGGGTGGGGTGGGGACCTATAAAATGAGACTCCAGTCGCGCCTTCTCTAAGAGCTCATGAAGTTCTGACACTCAGAACTGTCTATCGTGACTTGATCCAATGAAATATTTTCCACTATCTAGGAAATGTGTGATTCTAGTATGATGGTCTGTGTGTACAATGTTTAATTTTTTTGTACACTGCGTCTACACCGTCTCTGTCAGCCCATACCTAACATAAAAAGGAACTAAATTAAACTTAGGTTAAATGGTGTAGGGAAATATTTTTCATCAACTTGATTTATAGGCCCTTAAGAAGTTATGCTATGTTTTAGGGAATTATAAGGGAACAGGAAAATACTAAATACATTCAAAGTCTTGCTTTATCTCCTGTTCTAGAAAAGGCTAATCATCACATAGCTATGCCACAATGCCATGTACTAGCCAACACCTTTAAGCTTCCCCCTCACTTTAAGTTGACGTAATTCATGTACCATAAAATTCATCTTTCTAAAGTACATGATTTAGTGTTATTTAGAAAATTCACAAAGCTGCAGAACCACCTCCACTGTCT
>NW_011495050.1:21491863-21499013 GCF_000754665.1 Bison bison bison | reverse complement strand
TGAACCCTGTGCCCTTCAGCAGCCACCGGCCCTTGTCCCTTCCCCTGCTCCTGGCAACCACTCCTGCTTTCTGTGCCTGGCTTCTCTCATGGAGCATGTTTTCAAAGCTCATTGGTGTTGCAGCACATGTCAGTATTTCATTACTTTTTATAGTGGGATAATACTTCACTGAATGGATAGATGACATTTTGCTTATCCATTCATCAATGATGGACTTTTGGGTGGTTTTTACCTTTTGGCTATTATAAGTAAAGCTTCTGTGAAATTTGCATACAAGTTTTTGTGTAAACATGTGTTTTCAATTTTCTTGGGTATATACCAAAAAGTGGAATTGTTGGGTCATATGGTGACTCTGTGTAACTTTTTGAGGAGTTGCCAGACTATCTTCCACAGCAGCTACTTTACATTCCCACCAGCAATGTAGGATGGTTCAAATTTTCCTACATCATTGCCAGTACTTGTTATTGTCCATCTTTTTGACTGCAGCCGTTCTGTTGGGTACGAAGTGGTATTTCACTCTGGTTTCAATTTGCATTTTCCCTAATGACCAATGATGCTGCTTTTAAGCTTTCTAGTTTAAGCTTCAACCACACCTTCCTATCATGACACTGAAGGGCAGGAGTAAGACCAGGCAACTAGGTAGTACAAGTATTAATAATTTAATTTTTAAAGAACAAGCTTTACCTAATGCTGTAAATAATATGAATCCTCATATTGAAGCGCAATGGCATGTATGTGAAAGAAGCAGGAATAAATATTTTACACTGCACTGCTCAAATGACTAATCACTTCTGAGTTAATAAGGAATCACAACTGAGTCAAAATAAAACACATTTCTAATACAGAGATGCCAAGAAACTGGCTAGTAACACAATATACCAAGCAAGATCCTGAAAATAGACCAGGAAGAGCACATCTAGGATATTTTTCATGGTAAAGAAGCCCAAAGTCATTATGAAAATACATTTCAAGTTATTTTGGAAGCATATGATCTTTAAAAAATACAGATAACTCAATGTTATTAAGTTTCTTACAGCAATCTGTGTGCCAATCCAGAGCACACAGGTGAGAGAAGGGCTTGCCAGTGCACTGCTGACTTCTTATTTTATGTACTTGCCAGCCTTCAGTGATAAGTCATGAGGAGCATGCACCGTTTTAGAAGTAAAACACTTTAATTTCTTTGGACAATAATAAGTGTTTACCACAAGCAAAATAATCCTAAACTTGAGAGTGGAATTAGTGGTCCCGAAGAAGTACATGAGCAAGTCTATGAAGAAGGAGGAAAGGAATCATGCGCACACAGGAATCAAATTAAGGGTGAAGTATGAAAGTCAGAGAGGATTTCATCTGGAACTCACAGAAACAATGATCCCAAAGTCTAAGTGGACCATATGCTCCTAATTCTAAGTCCTGGTCAATCTGCTACTGAGTCAGTAGCTAATGAGGGCCCCAGTCCCCTGAAAAATCTAGGAGGAGATTATGTAAATTCATTATACTTCTTACCTTGCATTATCTGGAAGCCTGAAATGACATGGTGGTCAACCAAACTACAAGCTGGTACAACTAAATCTGGCCTAGAGGCTTTACCTGTTGAGCCGTGACGCCAAGAGAAAAGATGACTGATCACCTTGTCAGGCTTCCTGAACTATGTTCTAAACTGCCTTTAGATGAGGAATGAGGAGATACGTGAGACCCTGTCAGTCACTCCATCTTAGCTTCAGTTACATACAGGAGCCCAAATTTAATTTGTTCCAACTCATGTTAAAGTCACTTTCACATCACTGAATTGTGTATGTGTTAAATCTTGTCTTACTCTCCTCCTGTTTTACTTTTCCCTTAGCACTTTAATTCCCTATCTCTGGAACTACCTTTCGTAACATTGTCCAAGTTCTTCTATCTTTCTCTGCCTTTTTTGAAATCCCATTCTTTTTGTGACCTGTACCTAAATTCTCAAACTCCTGTTTCCTTCTCTCCTATTCGGCTCTTCTCTTGTCCTGCCAACACAGCAGGCTGCCCTCCACAGTGGCCAACAGAGCATTCTGTGCGTGTGGGCACACAGTGTTTTCTGTTAATGGCTTTTCAATCGTAATCTGGAGCCATAAGGACCAATAGAGAGTTCAAACAAAGTGTCAAGCACTTTACTTGAAAGCAAATAAATATAAAGCTGACAAAAAGTTGTCAAAAAAGATTCACTCAATGTAAGACCAGAAACTATAAAACTCTTAGAGGAAAACATAGGCAGAACACTCTTTGGTATAAATCACAGCAAGATTGTTTATGACCACCTTCTAGAGCAATAGAAATAAAAACAAAAATAAACAAGGGGGACCTGATTAAACTTAAAAGCTTTTGCACAGGAAAGGAAAATATTAACAAGGTGAAAAGACAAGTCTCAGAAAGGGAGAAAATAATAGCAAATGAGACAAATGACAAAGGATTAATCTTCAAAATATACAAGCAGCTCATGGAGCTCAATGTCAGAAAAACAACACCCAATCAAAAGTGGGCAGAAAACCTAAACTGACATTTCTCCAAAGACGACGTACAGATGGCTAATAAACACATGAAAAGATGCTCAACGTCCCTCATTATTAGAGAAATGCAAATCAAAACTATAGTGAGGTATCACCTCACACTGATCAGAATGGCCATCATCAAAAAATCAACAATGAATGTTGGAGAGGGTGTGGAGAGAAGGGAACCCTATTGCACTGCTGGTGGGAATGTAAATTGATGCAGCTACTATGGAGAAGAGTATGCAGATTCCAAAAAAAAAGAACCTAGAAATAAAACTACCATATGACCCAACAATCCCACTAATGGACACATACCCTGAGAAAACCATAATTTAAAAAGACATATGCACCCCAATGTTCATTGCAGCACTATTTATAATAGCTAGGTCGTGGAAGCAATCTAGATGTCCATGGACAGATGAATGGATAAAGAAG
This sequence comes from Bison bison bison, assembly GCF_000754665.1. Classification (NCBI taxonomy): domain Eukaryota; kingdom Metazoa; phylum Chordata; class Mammalia; order Artiodactyla; family Bovidae; genus Bison; species Bison bison. The sequence goes on along the minus strand of NW_011495050.1, from coordinate 21,496,062 downwards.
CTATAGAAGATACACAAAAGGGAATATTACTCAGCTACAAAAAGGAATGCATTTGAGTCAATTCTAATGAGGCAGATGAACCTAGAGCCCATTAAACAGAGTGAAGTCTAAGTCAGAAAGTGAAAAATACTGTGTATATTAACCCATGTAAATGGACTCTAGAAAGATGGTACTGATGAACCTACTCACAGGGGAGCGATGGAGACAGAGACAGAGAACAGGCCTGTGGCCAGAGGGGGAGGTGGGGGCGGGACAAACTGAGAGGAGCACTGAAACGTATATATTATCATACAGAAAACAGAGAGCCAGCGGGAATTTGATTTGTCTCAGGGAGCTCAAATCGGTGCTCTGTGACAACCTAGGGGGTGACATGGTGGGGCGGTAGTGCGGGGCAGGCTCAAGAGGGAGGGGACATACGTATGCCTATGGCTGATTCATGTGGATGTATGGCAGAAACCAGCACAATACTGTAAAGCAATTATCCTCCAATTAAAAACAAATAAATTTAAAAAGACAAAAGAAACAAACCACAAAAAAAGATTCACCTGAAGTGACTTGCCTCTTAAAAAAATGAAATCTTAAGTACCTTTCACTCTCAGCTGTCTGCATGGTCTCTAGCTTTGAGTGAGTTCCTCTGTTAAATCCTTTTACCTCCTGTTCTTCCAACGATTCCAGCAATCGGATGACATCTTTATTCACTCCCCTGCGCTTTGCCAGAACTAGGGGTGTAGCACCTTGATGGTTGCTAAAAAGTTCATAAAAATAAAAATAGCTGTTACACTATACTGTTAGTAGCCATTTGTGGGGATCTCAGTGAGGAAGGCACGGGCCCCATTAACTCAAAATTAAAACCAGAACAGAACCAGTGGTTGAGATGGAGCCTGAATTTTGAGTTAACCTTTTTTTTTCTTTTAGGAAAAAGGAAAAAATATACATAGTCAAGAGTAGATAAATGAGAATAAAGAAAAAAGGGCATCTTCCTAGAAACTAATTGGAAAAGTCTAGATTCTAGATTCATTCTTATCTGACATTTATATATTTCATGAGAACAGTGTCTATTTTTTGAAATGTCTAAGAGCTAAAAGAAAAAAACAAAAAAACCTAAGCTCAAAAGCAATCAAATAATCTGCGTTGGTTCACCTAACCATTTAACAGCAGGAGAAAGCCTGACCAGCACTGAATCCTATAGTTAATTCCTAGACATTTTGTCCTATAGTAGCAGAATCATTTACTGTCTTATTCGGATTTAGGGACATTATAACACCAATAAATTAGGTATAAAAAATGTATCTTAAAGGTCAAGGTTTATTTTTAAAGTGACCTGATATTGTTCCCACTCAAGAGACAAGGTATCACTAAAACAAAACAAAAAACACTACTTCTTCAAATTGTTCAGTATAAGAAGGACACTTATACTTCATGAGTCCAGAGAGATAATGAAGCTAGTCTGGTATATTACACGATAGAAGGTAAACAAGCTTTGGAACCAGGTGGAACTATTTTTAAATTCCAACTGTGTTAAGTCATTTAACCCAGAATTCTTGTCTCAACTATTTCATCTATAAAACAAATACTTAAGAGCTATTCATTCTGAAGATTAAATGAGCTAACACAGTAAACGCAGTGCCCAGGTCATAACAGATTTTCAACAAATGTTAGTTCTTCTTTTTCCCTTGTCTTATAATACATAATTATTTAGTAGCAGAACTTAGCCACTATTTTCATAGAAAACTTTACATTGCTACAGCACAAATCTAGAAGTCAGGCTCTTGTTCCCTCACTCATTGTCCTCATACCTTTCTGAGCTTGTCACTACACTTGATCAATGAGGAAACAAAATCAATAGATTCCAAGATTAGACCACTGGCTGAGAGGCTAATGGGAGGAAGTGACGAGACTTCAAAAACCACAGAACTTACCAAATATCAATTTTGAGTCCATTGGAAACCAAGAATTGAATAGTATCCACATGGCCACAGAGATGAAGAGCCGTGTTTCCCTGATAATCAGTGGCCAGGAGATCAGCACCAAATTTATGTAACAACTGGCAGATGTCTACATTCCCTCTGGCTGCTGCGAGGTGAAGGCCTGTTCTGCCCCTGCTGTCACGAATATTTGGGTCAAAGCCACTTTCCAAAAGCCTCTTGGAGTAGTTAAAGTCTCCATCAATACAGGCCTGTAGCAAGGGTACATTAGTCTGAGAAGAATCATTTACAAAAACGTAGGACATTGTTCGGATGTGGTGGATGGAATGTGCCTGTAAAGAAACATGAGGTGAGTTGAGATTCAGAGAAGCCAAACTAAATCAAGAGAGTGAAGTCATTTAGAAAAGTACTATTTCTCATCCTTCTTGGTCTCCTGCCTCTAATAAGTTACTTAACCAAACAGAAACATCAGAGTTATCAATTATATCTTATTTTCCATTAAAATGTCTAAGTTTTCCCATATCTGCTGGATCAAAATTGCAATTAAATTATCATAAAGCCCTTTTTCATCATATAAAAAGACTGAGATATTTTTAAAGTAAAGCAAGACATAAGTGCTTAGATTTAGCTTTATTACATTGTCGGAAGACACAGACAGTAAGTTCCTTACACACACACACACAGCAGTTCTCTTTCATATATTTGTTTCTTATTGTACTTGAGATATTCTATACGGTAAAACAGAATCATGTGCTCAAAAGTTAACTGAATCAGCATAAAAAAAAAAATGAACTTAATTCACACTCAGTAAGCACCTTCTCGATCCTGTTTGGGGCTTCCCGGATGGCTTAGTGGGTAAAAAGTCTGCCTGCCACTGCAGGAGATGCAGTAGATGTGGGTTCGATCCCTGGGTTGGGAAGGTCCCCTAGTGGAAAGCAGGGCAGCCCACTTCAGTATTCTTGCCTGGGAAATCCCACGGACAGAGGAGCCTGGCGGGCCACAGTCCAGGGGGTTTCAAAGAGTTGGACACGACTGAGCGACTATCAGTTTCACTTTCAAATGCTGTTTAGAGCACAAAGGTCAAATTTTAATAGAAAGAGAAAAGCTAAGGAAAGCAGAAAACTAAATTTAAAAACCAGACCTATTATGAAATTAAGAATGTCCATCTTTTTTACAGTATTGATCCTATTCTGCTTTGTTCTATGGTTATCTAGCTACCTGATTTTGCCAAACGCCCACTGTCTGAAGATGGAGAGTAGAGGTCTCCATGGGAATAGCTGTGTCCATGCTAATATTGCACCCATCCGAGTAGACTCACTTCACCAACGGGTTTGTCCACACCTCTTTCACTGACACTCCCTGCCCCTAGAAATCTCTTGGGTCTCTCAGTGTGCATGCATGCATGTGCATCTCCACCCCATCTGCAACCATCTCTTCCTTGATTCATTTAAGAAAAAATTAAAGCCTGACACAAGAAACTTTACTAAGGAGTTAAAGAGAAAACAAACCGAAAGAAGAAAACAAAGGCAGAGACTAATGTGTTTGTAAAGATGGCTCCTAAGGTTATAAAAGCTTAGTCACAAATGAGCTGGCTTGTAATTTACCAGGCAAAGTCTTTCTGGAACACAGATGGAATTGGATAATAGATCAGTCTATTGTGCCTAACCTCACAGGGATTCAGAAAGCCTGGCTCTGGAGTCTGGTGAGATTCTTGGCCGGTACCCCTTTTAGCCTGGTTTCCCACAGAGTCACTGCCCCTCTGGTCCTGGGCCATGTTAAGCTCTGCTGCTGCCATGAGGGGAAAGGGGAAACGGTAAGACAGACTGAGGGCCTGTTCTGAGCCAGGCACTGCATTAAGGGCTTTTAATGAATTTTATTTAATCTTCCCAATAAGTCCATCTGCAGTGGTTTTGGAGCCCCCCAAAATAAAGTCTGACACTGTTTCCACTGTTTCCCCATCTATTTCCCATGAAGTGATGGGACCAGATGCCATGATCTTAGTTTTTTGAATGTTGAGCTTTAAGCCAACTTTTTCACTCTCCTCTTCACTTTCATCAAGAGGCTTTTTAGTTCCTCTTCACTTTCTACCATAAGGGTGGTGTCATCTGCATATCTGAGATTATTGATATTTCTCCTGGCAATCTTGATTCCAGCTTGTGCTTCATCCAGCCACGCGTTTCTCATGATGTACTCTGCATAGAAGTTAAATAAACAGGGTGACAATACACAGCCTTGACGTACTCCTTTTCCTTTTTGGAACCAGTCTGTTGTTCC